>NC_134572.1:64820578-65140578 GCF_050947875.1 Dermacentor variabilis
CCATCCTCTCCTGCCACTTTCCCAGTTTCCTGGCTTGTAAGGCCCTTTTAACCTCATCACCAGCTTTAGAAAAAGTCTCTGCAACCTGTTCATCCCTGCTTCGAATGCAGGTATCGTGGCTGCTCTGGGTACTGTACAGGTCAGTATAGAATTCTCCCGCTGCTTTTACTATATCTTTGAAATTGCTGATGATATTATCCTGCTTATCTTTCTGCGCATACATCTTGGCTTGTCCTATGAAAGCTTTCTTCTTACTGATTTCATGCTGCGTCCATTTCTTTACTGCTTCCTCAGTCTGTCTCACGTTATAAGTTCGAATATCCCTTATTTTCTCCTTCTTGATTAGTTTTGACAGTTCCGCGAATTCTATCTTATCTCTTGAGTTGGACACGTTCATTCTTTCTCGTTTCTTTACTAGGTCAGACGTTACTTGGGAGAGCTTGCCTACTGGTTGCCTTGGTGCCTTACCTCCCTCTTCAATTGCTGCCTCTGAAGCCAGCCTAGTTACGGCTTCATTTATTACCTCTATGTCATCTTCATCTCTCTGTTCGAAGGCTGCATATTTGTTTGCAAGTAGCAGCCTGAATTGGTCTGATTTTACCCTTACTGCGTCTAGGTTGGCCTGTTTCGTCCTGACCAATTTTACTCTGCCTCTCTTCAAAATTAGGTGAATCCTAGACTTCACTAACCTAAGGTCACTGCACTTTACTCTACGTAACACTTCAACATCTTTCACTATGCTGGGGTCGGCAGAAAGTATGAAATCTATTTCATTTCTTGTTTCACCATTAGAGCTTTTCCAGGTCCACTTTCTGTTACTACGCTTCCTGAAGAAAGTGTTCATTATTCGCAGCTTATTCCTTTCCGTGAATTCTACCAACATCTTTCCCGAATGTTCCTATAATCGACGCCGTAGTTGCCCAACTGCTTGTTCACCGGCCTTCTTTTCCCCCACTTTTTTATTGAATTCGCCCATTACTACAGTATACTTGGTTTGCAGTTTTCTCCCTTTCTTTCTATCTCCCCTTTCCACTCTGTTTCTCTTTTTATCCCCCTTAACCCTTCCCCCTGCGCAGGGTAGCCAACCGGTACTACCTCTGGTTAACCTGCCTGCTTTTCTCTGCATTATTTTCTCTCTCTCTCTCTCTCTCTCATTCCTAATTCAACATGTTCATAAAACTGATCTACTTCATCATCACCATGACTCGATGTTGGAGCGTAGGCTTGTGCTACTTTTATTCTTACACCTCTTACTAAGTTTGATTATGACTAATGCTACCCTTGCACTGCTGCTCTACTGCTACACTCTCAATTATACTGCTGCAGAATTCGTCAGTGATGACCGCGATGTTCTTATGGATTAGGAATCCTACCCCGTATTGCTTCTTATCTGGGAGCCCTCTATAGCATAGGACGTGGCCGTTAGTCAGCACTGTATAAGCCTCGCCAGTTCTTATAATCTCACTAAGGCCAACGATATTCCAAACAATACCTCAAGCTAGCCTCACTCGACAGAGTTCGGGTGTTAAAGGTAGCTAGGGTCAGTTTGCATGGGCGGCCTGTCCGAGTCCAGAGATTCTTAGAATCCTCTGCTGTGTTACAGGTCTGAACGTCGCCTTGGTCAAGAGCTCCGCAGCTGCTGGGGACTGAGCGCCATTGGCCGATCGAATGAGTCAAATGGGAGGGAGTGGCCTAATACTGCACCAGGTAGGCATATTCCTGTTCTGGTGAGGGAGTGTCTTTTGTTGAAGCTTAGTGGGCCTTCCTAATTTGTTTGTATCTGGATTAGTATAGCCCCACTCGCTCTTGGCATCTTTTGCCGGTGTCAGGCGCCACTCCAAGCCTACAGATGTAGTGCACTGGAGGAAGCGAAATTCGAGCTTGCAGTCCTCAGATTAAAAAAAAAAACATTTTGCCATACGAGGATTCGAACTTCTGACTATGGCAACCGAGGAACTGACATAGCTCAGTCAGATAATCCTGTAGGCGGCGAGGTTACCTTATCGCGGTGAAGTCCAGCCCAGAGGGTCTTACATATGTGCCTAAAAGATCCTTTGATTTGTATGCCTAAAAGGGTGGCGAAACGGGCCACCAGAACAATATGGTTCTGAGCCGCGCGTAAAACAGGCGACCATGACAGTGGCTAGCTGTCTTCGACCTTCCTACAGGTTTGGACAGCGCTTATACCAGAGCTATGAGAAGAAAGAAATGGCGAAGCGGGCCCCTTACCGGGAACGCTTCATACCCAGAGGCTAGCAAGTCAGGAATGTTATCTCTCTTAAGCTACAGCAAGGTCGTCTGCGATCAGTCGGACATGGTTTGTACATTTCGTGCGTGGAAGCAATTGACGACCCTGCTACCGCCGCGCTCGCAATACAATTCACGGTAACACAAACGGAAACAAGCAAGAACGAATAAGTGCAAATGTACAAGAAAAGAATGGACGGAAATACGACCGTTCTGGCGTGATGAAAATCTGTGTCTTAACTTTACAAGTGGCGCCGCTGTGTGCTTTTTTCCTATTCTTTGCGTGATTATGTAAAGCCTTCTCGTCACTTTTCTCTGTTCCCTTTGTGCGAAAATTTTGCGTCATCTATGGAAGGACGTTTCGACAGCTCGCTTTGTAAGTTGCTGCAGATAAATTCTTCAACGTTTGTAGTGTTATTGAGTGTACAGTGCTAATATCTATCCACGCATTAAGTTCCCCGAATATGTTTTCGAGACATGTATCAGCAAACTTCTACGTACGGCTTACAAAGAGGAAATCTCGTGCAATTATTTTTTTTACACCTTCATCTCGTCATCTACAGATGTTAGGAATTTGTTCACGTTATATTTTCTAGTGTTGTCACTAGAAAGTATGCGCAAAGTATGTCAGTAGTGTATAGCTAAGCCCTTTTCGCAAACCCTACATGCCCAAAGGATCACGTGATTTATCCGCCACTGGCGGGTTTTGCTGATCGTGATAGGTAGCACAATATAGTGTCACTTCTCAATGGTCCCAACATCGTGGTTGCGGAATCTCACGTACGCATGCGGCCATGAACGTGGCTAGGTACGCGATATATTTTCGGCGAACTTGAACAGCACTTAAAACGTGTGTGAAAAAATACACCAGCTCGTTTTTGGACAGCCATCCGTTTCCAGGCCCGAACATACTTCTGGGCAGCCTGCAGATATGACACCAAGAGCAAAAGAACATGATCACCGAGCTGCATGCTGCTGCTGCTGCTGTTGCACCACAATGGGGGTTCAGGCGAAGAACGTGGGCGCGCTGCATGCGAGTGGCGGTGCCGCTGAGCTGAGTGACAAGTCACGTCGACAAAGCTCACACCGCTGACGTTTGAGAAACGAAGCCGGATCTTCTGTACCCGCGTCGCTCGAGACGAAATCAGCCAACAGAGAGGAGAAGAGACGCGTCGGGCGGCTGACGAGTTGATCTCGAAGGCAAACACCATTTGACCGGCGTTGGGTCACGCTCAACTGGAGGTTCTCGACGAACAGCTCGTAGCGCATGAACGAAAGCGTATACGCGGACGGTCTCGGACGGTCGCGCTTCGCTCCGGTTGCGTGCAGCGCTATCGACTTTGGCATTCACGCCTAAAATAAAGCACTTCCGCTTGTCATTGCGTGCACTGTCTCCCATAGGGAACACTTCAAAGGGACATTACAGGCAGATAGCTAAGTTTAGTTAGGTTGCCAAAATACACTTCTGCCATCACAGATATGACAGTCTAGGATATGACAGTCTTACCACGATTTGATGTTTAGTACGAAAGAACAGGAGACATAGCTTAGAAAAGACGTAGAAAATACAATTCACTGCGCATAAGGCGCTGCAGGTCAGTCATTGAAAGGATGTCGAGGCAGCTCTACACCTCTTGTCTGCGGAGGATCGAAGCGAGTTCTTCATAGCTTTATTGTGCACGTGTGTGTCGGTTGCAACGACTTGACATAGACATATACCTATGTATATGCATTGTACCAATCGATATCCATGCGACTTTGTCTTGACTGATTTGTTACGCAAGGTGCTAACCGGGGCAGTACGTTAGGCGACAACACGAGGAGCCGACTGCCCGCACATAACAGCTGTCTAGTCAGTTTACGGCTTAATACTCTACCGTCATGACGACTTACCTGTACTGGCTGACAAAGTAAATAGGAATTGACGATGGCGACGCAGTTTTTATCTTCTCTTTTGCGGAACTGACGAATAAGTTGGCGGTATTGTGAAGACTTTATTACAGTGAGTATAGCAATATATTCGGCTAGTCAGTGTTCGGTCATATTGTAATGCGCTCGACTAATACTGAAAAACAAGGGGAAGGAAATCCTTCCCAAGACAAGAACGACAATACAATGGTCTGACATATCTCGCACCGAATTGCACTTCGATACAGCACTCGGGAATGTGTCTCTCGAACGTTATTTGCAGAATGTAGACGCAATCACATATTCTCTCAACCCACCGCGAAGTTCGTGCCCAGATCTGCAAAGTTCACGCAAAGCAGTCAAGTTATACGAATTGTAATAAACCGGGCATGAGCTTTTCTTTTCTCTGGCAGAGTAGCGAATAGACCCTTGATCTGCGCAGACGCTTGATAAACTCGATATTGTCAAGGAATTTTCAACACCATCGCTCTGCCACCAGCACTCACGTCTTTCTCGCCCTGCCAAGGATAAGCCGATATACCTGTACGGGACAGAGAAACGGACAGGACAGGAACAGAACAGACACAAAACCGGCGCAACACACTGTCCCGCGTGTTTGGTTCTATTTCATCCGCTACAATGCTACGCCAGTCGGTCCGCCCTTTTACACTCGTCGTCCTGCTACGGCGCCTCGTTTCGCTTAGCGCTGTTTTCTCGGCACGAACGGGCGTCAGTTCAGCCAAACGTCTGTCCTCGCTCCCCGCTTCCTGTCTGCTGGACAAACCCTGTGTCCCGTGCTGCGCAGAACTGTGCAGAGCCACCGTTGTGTCACGGAAGACGATGATGTGTGCGAACGACGGCGCGCGGGCTGTTTACACTTCCGGCGGTCACTACTCCCTGGCCGTGTTTGCGTTGCCTGGCGTTAGAACGCGTGTCGCTCCCCTCTACCCCCCCCCCGCTTCTTTCCCCTTCCAACGACCTCCACGTTGTTTCTAGCACGTTGTGAAATGCTCATCGAGAACGGAGGAAAAATAAAAAAGACAGCGCAGCGTGCCGCAACCGAGCCAAAAGCGTAGATTAAATAAATAAGCGAGACATGTCCTCGACGTCGTTAAAGGGGCACTTGAAGGCAACACCAAATCATTTTAGACGCATGAGATATTCTTTCAAAACTATATTTGCATTCATTTGATGTAAAAAACAAAGTCGCAGGTTCGCCAAAAAACCAAAGCACCGATTGCCATAGCAAATTAGCAGAGAGCCCATACGAGGTAAGCATACCACTTTTATCGGGCGTGTCAACTTGTAAACATTCGCTTGCTAACTAAATTGACAAGCATCGTGTCAGCGCGCACAGCAAACATGAACGCATCACAGTCGATGAACTTGCCCACGCAAGTTGCGCTTGCCCACGCCAGCGTTTCGACTCGCTGTCGAAACGCTGGCGTGGGCAAGCGCGGCAGCAGCAGCGAGCAAATTGACCTTCGTGCTGTCTATCGCTGCAACGCAAGCTGAGCGCCGAGAACACACAACACGCACAAAGCTACGAGCCGTCGACGCACCTAAACTCCGTCCCCAACGCAGATCGCTCTCAAGATACGGCCGCGCAACCGCCACATACGCAGTTGCAGCCAGAGTAGAACGCCGCCCTTCTTTCTCTCTCTTCGGAGACTCGCAACATTGAGTGCCTCGCGCGCGACGGAAGACGGTGCGCTTCCTCCCCGCTCTCCTCCCTTTCGTGCAGGCGAGATTGAGCCACGATTGTGGGCTCCCCTCGCACGCTTTCACTCCTTTCACTCGTTCAACGCGCGGCGACGGCGTAATCGCCCTTGTACTTTAACTTTATGCAAAACAACACGGCGACGCCGATGACAAAAATGCGCCTGGAGTGTCCATATATTTGCTATCACAATAAAAATATTAACCACTGCTGGAGAAAATCAATCACAAAATTAAATTTCTTGAGTTTCGCGTCGTAATATTAGTACCCATTCGGCAGTATGACGTATCAAATTTCAAAGTAGTTTTTTTTTTTAATTGCTTAGGCTGTTGTGGCGTTGGAAACGTCTTCTCGCGGTAAGAGCGTGTTACGTTTCGCCTACGACGCGCGGTTTAGCCGGCGCGACTGCAACAAAGCGGCAGACATTTTGGCCCGTTCGGTGTCGCCGCTACGCCTCCCCGCCAAGCGCGTCCAGGCATGTTCCGATGCCACGTGTCTTCATGTGCGTGTGTGAGTGTATGTGCATATGGTGCCCGACCGGCGGCGACACGACAGTAGGAGTCACCTTCTCCTCCCCATTGTGCCCGACCGGCGGCGATACGACAGTAGGAGTCACCTTCTCCTCCCCATTGTGCCCGACCGGCGGCGATACGACAGTAGGAGTCACCTTCTCCTCCCCATTGTGCCCGACCGGCGGCGATACGACAGTGTGAGTCACCTTCGCCTCCCCATTGTGCCCGACCGGCGGCGACACGACAGTAGGAGTCACCTTCTCCTCCCCATTGTGCCCGACCGGCGGCGACACGACAGTATGCGTCACCTTATCCCATTGTACAATCACGTGCCCGTCTATTGAGGGGTTCCTTCTTGCCCTCAACTGCGAGAGTATAAAAGCAGCTGCCCCCGGATGCCAAAAGAGGGCTCCGATTTCTTCTGTTGAGTAAAGTGCACTCCCGTCTCTCTACTTTGGTCAACCTGACCGCCAACTCTTTGCGATGTTAAAATAAACAAGTTGTTTTGTTGTTACCAGTCGACTCATGCTTTGCCGGGACCTTCGGATGCTTCCAGTTGTACCCCAGGCCGCCAGGCCAACGCTACCCTTGGGGCTTGCGACCCAGGTGCAACCACGGGCGTCAGCGCCGAGTTCCCAACAACTCGTACCAGCAGTCCGACCACAACAAGCGACTGTTCTGCTATTACACGATGGCGTAACATATTGAACTAGTTTAACTCACTATTTGTATTCAACTTCCATTCAAGACGTGCTGGCATGATCTCGACGCGCAAACACAGTCAAGTTATTTGAAAGTGCCGAGCGTTGCCCCTATCAGCGAACCTTTTGAATTGACGCCTACACATTGACGCTAACTTGCGTTCGAAGCAGACAGCGGATAAGACCTAGTGGGGCCCACATCGTCAAAAAAAGAGATAGAGTTACTGCGCTGCTTATAAAGCACCTTGTCTAAAGAAAGGGGGAGGCCACACGTGCTCCAGAAACGTAAAAGAAGAACGTATTGTGCAAACGTTCCTTTTGTGCATTGGAGCGTCGCGGTTCCATTGTCGCCTAAGTGAAGTGAACGCTGCATTTTCCATTTTACTGCCCGTTCGGCGACTGAAACGGCAAAAGAAAACGCCCTCTCTAAAGTGCTGCAGTGCGTGCGTCTCTACGGTCTTCAGGGAAAGCCACACCCAACGGTCGAGTTCAGCCACCTCTGCGGGCGCGACAACGTGGGCGCGCAAGACTTGTCAGCGCGGCCTGCGGACTTTCGCACTCGCAAGAATGGTTCGTGGTGGCACCTAGCTGCCTCCCGCGGCAGCAACGTCGGCTGAGTGACAGGCGAGAAACAAGGTCGCGACTGCGTTCCAGAAAATCCCGAGCTGACGCTTCTAAAAATATGCATGCGCCCGCGGTTGTGATCATCTCAAAAGCCGTTCCGGCTCGCGCGGACCTCTGCGATCTCGCCACAGAGGACGACATTCTCGCGTCTTGTAAGACGGCCGTCTATGCGCGCGAGACGAATCGGATCTCTCCGCGGCTTTTCAAATCTGCCGAGTGTTTCCTTTTTTTTTTTTTAGGCTACAACAGAATTCTTTTTGAAAATCGTCTGTTGCGGGTGAGGCAATTCTAGTCCTTGATCTCGATCACTCCAAGAGGCGGGCATCATGCTTGCACGAGAAATCGAAATACATAATCGACTAAACAACAAAACTGACTTATTAAGATTTCCCCTCAGTTATCTTAACGGCGCGTATATTGCAAATATATTGCAACTCACGAATAGTAGCCGATGAGTTCGCGAGGCGTATCCACTTGGTAAGAATTCACAGGATGACACCCGTTTCGAGTTATGCATTACCCAAGTATGCGATGAAATGCATTAGCGTTCGAGTTATTCTTGTGTTTCCATACATAAAACGGCCTTCATTAATAGAGTAAGAGGAATAATAATGCCTTTTTACCGCAAGTTTGACGGCGAATATCTCGAAACCGGTGCCATCCTAATAATTCGTTCCAAGTGGATATGCCTTGCAGAGTAACCGGCTATAAAGTTGTAAGTTGCAGCGTGCGTCGTAACGCAATTGGTTAAAGCTAAAGTAGCGAAAAATTTTATTAACTTGTCTACTGTGCATTTCGGTTTCTCGTGGAAGTAATGTCCGATTTTTCGATTGATCTAATTCAAAAATTATACTTGTGCTATCCGACAGGCAACATAAAAAACGTCGTCTAAAAAAAAAAGAAAGAAAATACGCTACAACGAATAAAAGCAGTCAGAATACCGTGTCATCGCTGTAACAGCCTTATCTGCCGGCGAGCATCTGTATTCGGCCGCATTCCATAAATGATGCAGCACTGTACTGTAAGTCAAAGTGTAAGTGAAAGCACTCGAGGCAATCACGCCCGGAACGATACTCCTGTAGCCCTCTTTTTTTTTTTTAAACAGTTATCTTACATTATATAATATGTATTAATTCTGTGTGAGAAAGCGAAAACTGGAGCCACGAAAGGGCACCAATATCTTCTAAATATCATGCGAAAAAGTCGCAACATTTGCAACAGGTATAGTCTCCACCTGAGCAACGTCGCACTGCGCCACGGCGGTGCTTCACGGGGACGTATTCAGCTAGCATACGGGACCAAATCTTTAAGGCCTACAAAGCAGTTTAAAGAGAGCAAAGGGCCACACGAGGAGCGACGTAAATCAAAATGATACACAGAACATTACCACATGCAAACATCCTTACGTTAGAAAAAATATGCATAAACGGTGTTATATGACGCTACGGTTAATATTAAACAGGAACAAGTTGAGTTAAATAGCCAATGGAACATGTAGAAAAGCTAACCGGTCGTCTTTAATAAGCGTAGCACTTTAATGACTTTCAATGGAAATGCGGGCCGAGGCTGTGGAGAATTCAATGGAGAGATGAGCTGATACATTTAGACTTTGATGGCGGCACAGCGTGTGCTCAGTTGACGCAATAAAGCGGTGCGCGGAAATCTCCCGGAGGAAGCCTTTGACTGCAGAGAAGTGATATAGGCTGATTATGACAATAGTGTATTCGCTAGCACCTACGTTACTCACCCATCACAAAGAGAGAGAGAGAGAGAGAGAGAGAGAGAGAGAGAGAGAGAGAGAGAGAGAGAGAGAGAAAATGAAATGGGAAAGGCAGGGAGGTTATCCAGGAGACAAAGGCCCTGTTTGGTATACACTACAATAGGGGAAGGGTGACACAAGACAGACAGATTGAAAGCAAGTCGGGAAAGTGAAGCAGCCAGTACAGAAAGAGAAAGCGAGAAGAAAAGTGCGTCTGTGTTTTGGAAAGCAGCTTGTGTATCCGCTAGGTGTACGGAGTGGGTGTTAGGAAAAGAACATGAATGACATTCTGGAAGTGAGTGCAGTTCGAAATAGGTACGGAGTCCAGAATATATGAAGGAATAGCATATCTCTAGATTCGGGTACATGCCGGATGGCTTTCGTTTCTTTTTTTTTTTTTTCGCGCTAACAGCCGGAGTTGTAGTAGGTGTTTTAGCTTTATTGGCAAATGGCTAGTTTGTTTAAGCGCACGAGGTCCTGGGCAGCAGTAAAGGCCGAGTGTGAACAAAGTACCTCATTCGACGCTGATTTCAGTTTTCAGAAAGGTGCACGGCTTTAGTGCAGCGCACCACACACATATGCTGCGGGGAAGGTCTTCGTACTTTTTTCTTCGCCTTCTTTCTGCGTGCAGAGACAATTTCGAAGGGCCTCACTACGGCCCACGATGGAAGAAAGAGAAACACGGTGGGCAGATGTCGGCCACGACGATGACGATGTCTTTCAAGTGAAGCGACGGCAGGCGTTTGCTGTTCGAGAGAAGCAAACCACGGGCGGGTCTCCTCCGCGTCGTTCCTGCAGGATGGCCACATCCCAGAAAGAGAGCATCCGAGCAAGCGATCTAGCTGCCTCCGCCATTAAAATCGTGCGTCGGCGGAAAAGCGGGGTCCCATCTCAAGGAGAAAAAACTCGCGATGTGGGCAAAGACGTCAAGCTTTTGCTTGGGGACAACAATACGATGAGAGAGAACGAGAGAAAAAAGTGGGCCATTCAGATTCAGGGACAGGGGGTTGGAGGGGGGGGGGGGAGGGTCTTCTCGTCCGTCGTGCGCCCTTTATGACAAAGGGTGGTGACGCGCGTTTCCCGCTTAATTGAGCGCCACGGTTTCGCCGACGTCTCGTCTCCGCCGGGAACGCGTGTGGGCAGACGCCGACGCGGTGACGCGGCCCAGTCTCGACTGTACGCCGCGGTTTACGCCCGACCCCGCCAGGCTGTCAGTGTCAGGAAGCGGCGAGACCGATCAGGATCCGTCGTTGGCCGATACACGCCGACTTTATCTCTCAGAGATCTCCAAATTGCGTATACACACTAACCCAGTCATATTGCGCGCAGAAACCCCTGCCGCAATAGCTCTGTGGCTATTGCGTGGCACTGCTGAGCACTAGGTCGCGGGTTCGATTGGCGGCCGCGGCCATTCGATGCGGGCGCAATGAAAAAAAAAAAAGAACTTTGGCGCACCTATATTACTAGGTGCACGTTAAGGAACCTGGCCAAAATCAATCTGGTGCCCTTCACCACGGCGTCTCTCATAACCCTCTGTGTCGTTTCGAGACGTAAAACAACCACAGTTTAAACGTACTTAAAACGATTTGCAGCTTAATTGGTGCAAAAACAATTTTTTAAGGCTAGAATGAAGGTCAAGGTTTCTTCTGAAAAAGAGTGTTAACTATACAGGCCTGCAGGCAGACGAACAACACAGGCGCCGTATAGAGTTAACAGCGCCGGTGTTTTTAGACTTTCTGTGTTCTTGTAGGTAGCGCTATGTTCTGGAAGCTTGCTGACGCACAGGGCCAATGACGTCGACTTTAAGTCCTAGATTTCAGGGAATTTTCATCTACGTAAGCCCACGTTTTGTGGCAAGGAATCAGCCACATAAGTTGCAACAGACAAGGTTGATTTTCGTTTACTCTCTAATTAAATGGAATGGTCTTTTTTATTTTTTTCGTCGGTAAACAGTAAGCTGGTCCTGAGCTGACATTTTCAAAGTCTATGACGTCATAAGAAGCCGGTCCGAATATCTGAGTCGTTCGTCGGCCAGTTTTCAGCTTTGTGTCCTTTCTCCTATACCAAGCTTTCTTTCACGGTAAGGCTGAGCTGTTCACAGTTACAAGAAATTTTAGTATTTATTTCTATCCACCCTCTAAATGAACTAACAAACAATGAGTCACGATACATTTCTGCATTATAATTCTGTGATACATCATAGGTGACTTTTACCGACGGCCGACGATTGCTACGGCAGAATACGACACCAAAGTAAATACGATAACACATATCCCCAACGTACACCCTCAGATGAGCTATATTTATTTAGGCTGGATTTCCTGTCATCAACCGCGGGCACAAATGCCGCCAGCACTGTTGGTAATTCAAAGAGGGCCCGGATGTGGGCCTCCAAAAGTTATAGATCAGCCATCGCCCTCGTACTAATCGTGGACATCCTTAATCGGAAATGTATAACACTGCCTAAAGGAGCGCGCTCCCGTATAGGAACACCGGTCATCTCGCCTTTCATGTGAGTCATGTAATATGCGCTCCAATAGCAAGACGATCGCATCTGCCGAACATGCGCTGCCTTATCCCCATACGGCGAGTTTATGTATATTCATCGTATACCGTCGCCATTCTGTAAGATCACATCAAATACCTCAGTAATTTCTCCACCCTTAGTCACATGAGAGGACACGTGGAGATACGAGAACCTTCTCGTTCATCTGTTCTTGCTGTTCTCGATTCTTTAACGCACGAGGCTTAATCTTAGGACGAGCAAGCGACCCGGATGTGTTCGTAGTGTGCTGTTGGCGGCAACGGTAATTTCACAATCCTTTTTATTTTATTTTTTTACCCTACGCGGTTAAGTGAAGCCGCATGTGCTTCTGACATAACGGGTGACTGCAAAAGCTGTGCATAGCCCACGCAACGCCAACACATCCAATAAATACATGCGCCCGAAAATCTAGTTCAGCGGTCTGTACAGCCAACAAGTCGCGCAGACGTCCTTAATTGGGCGCAGACGACAGTGCCTAAAGGTGTGCGCAGCACGAAGAAGACATGTTGCGGAGAGACATATCCACCCGATCCTCTCGAAGCCGCTGGCAGCATTTCATCCTCCTTTTGGCGGTCCCAATTAGCCTCGCGGAATGTAATTGACCGTGACTCCACTTAACCTCTTCTTTCGGGAAGAGTTAAAACAAAAACAAAAATAAAAAAACGCAGGCGGGGTCGAGCTTGCGCTGCTAATTAAGCGATTTCCCCGGGCGGCGCGACCTGGAAGTTTTATAATGAGTGTGAAAAGCGCGTCGAGATTGTCCAGCCTCTAGCGGCAAAGTTAATCGCGAGCGACATCTGAGGACCTCTCATTTTTCGTCCGCAAACTTCTTTTCTAAGTTTTTTCTTCTGCGCGCTGATGGTTCTCACGCCTGTTCAATTAAAGATTAAAAAAAAGAAAGAAAGACGAAAAGACAGGGTATTTCGACTTACGTGACCTGACCTTGCTTCAGTAACGATGGGCGCCGTATTAACGGATCAAAAGACCCCGGGCATTTGCCGAGCCTTTCATGCAGTGCGGTGCCGTTGGCTTTATCAAATCGTCGCTTGCACGAATACGATCCTGGAGCTAGCGCCCTGCAAGGAAGGAAATTACAAGGTTGCTACGACAGGCTTAACGACGATGTCTAGACACGTGGCTTTTCCTGGCTTTTCTTGCTAAGGAAAAAAAAAAAAGATGCAGAGCACATTTTTCTGAAAGATTTTTTTTTTCAATGCAGAAATTTGGCATTCTAAACTCGTTCGCCTTGCTTTCAGCTGCGCAAGAGCGGGACAACGAGTCTTAGTAAAGATAGTTATAGGCTTCACACGTAATCAGAAATGCCTCCCAGCGCTGTCCGATCTGGCACGGCCCGGTTCCGGACACTGGCCCGGCGAGTCCGTAAATTGATATAGACGCTTGTTCGGATAGCCATGCAGCCCGTCATTAGAAACATTGGCCTGCGGTCATCAACATAAGTGACCACTAGAATTTAATCGCTCGACACACAGCCCACGCCGCTGGCCTCTCGCGTGCTTAATTCGAGAGCAGGCGCATTGCCAATTTTCATTCCAATGGTGTGCGGTGAACAGACAAATGAGAGCCTAAGAAAAGCGTCAAACAATCATCGCGTGTTGCCAGTACTCTGGAAGCACGTGTGTAGGTCGTTCACTCTTAGATGCGTCAAGATTGTATTTTACGCGCGACTTTGCGAATGTCAGTCAAAAACAAAAAAAAAAAGGAAGAAAACTAGCACTGCAGAGCAACGGCGCTCGAATATGCAGTGTCACATTTCCATCACTGCGCTTTGCAGTCTCGAACACTTTGTCGCTGCACTGACGAACGTTGTGCAGCAAGGTCCTGCCTGTACACACCACGCGCGCGTGCAAAATGTAGGCCATGTCTTACCAGAGCTTTGCATCGGCGCTTACACGCTACGTAAGCCAACGAGAACTCGGCGTCGCTCCGGGCGACGCGTCTCGCGAATGCGCCTTCGGTCCTCCTTTCCAGCCCTGACTCGGGGACACACGACCGTGACAGGCGCGCACGCAGTGCCCAACGAGCGCCAAGTCCGGTGCGCGAAGCCCGTCGAACCTCATCAACGCCGTCACACCGGCGGCCGCCCGCAGCACGTTGGAAATCGACTCGCTTTACACGCGCGCACGCCCCCAGACAGGCGAGCTGTCAAGAGTCGAGAGATTGGGACGTCAGGAGGAGACGCGCGGTACCATTCGCCCCGTCCGACGTGAGGAGCCATCGCGTTCATGCGTCGGCCGCCTCGTAGAGATGCCTTCGTAGTGCAAACAAGCAACCAAGCTCTGTCCAGCGCACGTGCGTATAGCGAAGAAATCGCGCCTGTTGTGTATACAGCATATACATACTGCCTTGCACAGAGTGCGAGCGTGCGTCGGCCAGTGACGGGGGCGTCCTGCGACGCCACCGCTCCCGCAACACGCGTGAGCGGCAAGCGTTCCACGTTCGAATCCGTGTCAGCCGCCGCGTTATGTTGCGCCGTTGCGCGGAGCGGGGACCGCGGCACGTAGGCGACTCGATCGACCGCGAAGCAGCAGCGGCGAGTCCTTTGATGCCGCGGATTCGACCTCAGCGCGCGCGCGCGATATGCAGTATCGCGGCCCCGCGCGTCGAGGTAATTGCGCCGACGACGCCTTCTCCGAGGAGTGTCTGGAAGGTGGCAGCTGGGCGTCCGATTGAGAGAGGTTGCGGTGAAGTGCATTACGGCTGTAGGAGAGTCGCGCGGCCTTGCGGTCTGCCGTACCTTGCAGCAGTCTAAGGTAGGAAATGCTCTAATGGGTCTTGTTCGAAGAGAGAGACTGCGGTCTAGACGGCCAACGGTACTGCGGTCTCTGCGAGCGACAGACAACGCTCCCCACTGGGTACTGATCGCATGTCCGCTATGACCGATTGCAAATTTAATGAAAATATGAGTACAGGTTGCCTTTTTTTTCATATATTCACTCGGAGGGCCTGTTATGGACATAGAAGAAATTGTGCGAGGCGTACAGCCTCTCATGCAACCGCAATTTAAAAAAAAATCCAATAAGCATTCATTCCCTTACTTTGTGTCCGGGGTCCAATTCATCAGAATTTTAACAATTTAACAGTTTAAAACTAATTGGAGTTCTTTTTTTTCCTGCAGTCCCTCTATCTCGACCATATTGCCAGAGGTCGGTGCAAGACACTGCTCCATGCATATAGGCAAAAATTGACAGGCGAAACTTACGAGAAAAACAAAAGAAAAAAAACACTATAGAATCATCATCATCATCAGCCTGGTTACGCCCACTGCAGGGCAAAGGCCTCTCCCATACTTTTCCAACAACCCCGGTCATGTACTAATTGTGGCCATGCCGTCCCTGCAAACTTCTTAATCTCATCCGCCCACCTAACTTTCTGCCGCCCCCTGCTACGCTTCCCTTCCCTTGGGATCCAGTCCGTAACCCTTAATGACCATCGGTTATCTTCCCTCCTCATTACATGTCCTGCCCATGCCCATTTCTTTTTCTTGATTTCAACTAAGATGTCATTAACTCGCGTTTGTTCCCTCACCCAATCTGCTCTTTTCTTATCCCTTAACGTTACACCTATCATTCTTCTTTCCATAGCTCGTTGTGTCGTCCTCAATTTCAGTAGAACCCTTTTCGTAAGCCTCCAGGTTTCTGCTCCGTAGGTGAGTACTGGCAAGACACAGCTATTATATACTTTTCTCTTGAGGAATAACGGCAACCTGCTGTTCATGATTTGGGACTGCCTGCCAAACGCACTCCAGCCCATTCTTATTCTTCTGATTATTTCCGTCTCATGATCCGGATCCGCCGTCACTACCTGCCCTCCTATGAACACTATAGAATAATTCTGGCTTATTAGCATAACCATGTTTAAGGACAAGGCATTTGATTAATTGGCCCTTAAATTTTTCAGTTGGAACAAGCGGGGCTAGCCAACAGAAGGTACAGTGATGTTGTTTGTTGATTATTTATAGTGATCAGGAGAAACAGGACAAGAAGATGTGCAGGAATGTTTAATCCTTGGAGATTAACTGGAGGAGCACGGTGTTCGCTCTATTACACCGCTCCACTCAACGCTGAAGGCAGGCTAGAAAGAGAAGGCGATACAAGAGTTGGCCGGCGTATTCGCTAAAGGGCCCCTCACCAGGCCCCAGGTCAAATTTTGGTTATACGCTGCAAGCCTGCGCAAGCGAAATTCCTTCCCTGCGATCTCCCATACCGGACCTCGAGAATCGCGTGACGCACACGTCACAGGCCCCGCATTCATTCTTTTTTTACTCGCATTTTTTTTTCTTTTTTGAGGCGCTGCGCACTTCCGCCGACGGCGTCGCGCGCGAGCTGTTGTGATTGTCTCGTTTCGCGCAGCGAACGATTTTGAGCGCTGTGCACGAGGGCACCTTGCTAGCGGTATAAGTCATGCCGCACTACACCAATACTAGATGAAGCAGACACAAGCGGATCAAAAAGCATGATCCCGCGCTGGAACACGATAGAAAATGACATAGTTTCGGTTTGTGCGCGCGCGACTACACGACGTGGGAACATGCAGGCGAAACGGAAGCACGTATCTCTAGCTGCGGTGGGAAAGTAAAACAAAAACTTGCAGACATTCGGTTTGTGTGTCTTATTATTTTTCTAAACTTTAATTCGTCTATTCAAGCAACAGATTACAGAAATAAGAGGTATTGCCTTGAATAATTCGCGAGGCCACGTGTCACTACGAGCGACATCACAGCGCAAACAGGTGTAGGTAGGCGCACTAGCACGTGTACGTCACCGCCCGGCTTGGAGTGCGGCGGCCGCGAGGAGAAGGGAAAACGGCGTTCGGTTTGAAATTTCAGATCTTTCCGCGGCGCGTAGCGATGTAGTACTTTGCAGACACGATCGTTATCGCGCATTGTATGCTCTGTGCTTTTTAGCTCAAGATTGTCAGTGAGGGCCCTTTTAAAGGCTATCATCATGCAAGCGGCAGCTTTAAACAACGCAGCACAGAACACAGCAAGAGAACCACAGGACAGCGCTCTGCCCTATTGTTCTTTCTGCAGTGCCCTGTGTAGCACAGATTAAAGCCGCTGATTACAAGATGTACCAACCAGCTAAAATCAACATGCTACATAATGCGTTCGAGTGGTAGGTCTGACCTGAGAAAGCGCAGAAGTGCATTCGAAGCCTTGTACGTATATGTCTCGACAGACGGTAAGATAAATGTTCCCTTCTGTTCACACAGTATAGCCAAGAATTCGAATAACCTTGGGCGATGAACTAAGATCCCTTTCGTGCAATAAATCGTGGTCAGTACACAAATAGAGAGGTAAATGGCCTCTTCGCATCTGGCCATGTCAATTGCCGCTCGCTCAGCAGTTTCGATATTCAGGGCGTAGGCTTTCGCGAAAGCGATATCCAAGTGAGGACACTTTTGTGCTTTCTGAGAACGTCTGGTTTGCAGGAGCGGCTTCGACTCAGTGACTGTCCGTGGACGTCTCCATACCTTCTCTCTTCCCAATGTCCCTTCCCCCATCGTAGGGTAACCAACCAGACATTGACTGGTTAACATCCCTGCCTTCCGTGTATATATATATATATATATATATATTACTCCAAGTCATGTAGTGTAGAAACGTACGAACCGGACGGAATGAAGGAGTGGACACGAGGCAAGCAGCCCGGTTCATGGCGAAGCCATGTAGCGTTTCGAACATGCGCGAACACCGCCTCTCTATTTGTGCAATATTTGCACGGATATAACGAGACAACGAAACTAACTGGAGGGGGTGTTTTCGCTCGTAATGAAAAAAAAAACAGTATTATGATTATAACGCGAGCAAATTATTATTCCTGATTTAAAAAGAAAGAAAAAGACACTCGCATTCTACTCGTACAAATACGGTATATCAGACAGATGTATCGCACAAGGATGGCGATCGAATCGGGCGGGTTGGAACTTATCCACGATATCAGGGCACGACAAAACGAACAATTTCCAGGCAGCGCTTGTCCCATATATTTCAGTTTATGTGTCTCCCTTATGCCGTGCGCGGCTATCATAGATGCATAAGACACGCGGTTCGCGACGATACGGAGTCTGAGGAGACCCGCCTACGACGCGTGTGTTGGCGACGGAGGGGGCAACTAGAAAGACAAATGGTGCAACACCCACTTTTCGCCCACGCGCTATAGAAGAGAACACGGAGCGGTGGTGGTGGTGTCCTCTGACGGGTGAAGCGCGAGCTCCGAAGCAAGGACGTACGAGGTACGTGGTTAATGTTATGGGGCCAGTATACTTTTTCGACAGGCTAATGCATTCCGATACATGGCTTACTGGTAAATTTGTTGTGCGCTGTTCCACCTAAAGGAAAAGAAAGGGAGGAGGGGTGGGGGTGGGGGGGTGCGCGTAATGACGTACGTCACCCGGAGTTGTTTATATGTGTTTTATGACACCGGGCGTTGCAGACAGCCACATCAAGATGTCTGTTTGGTCGATATATTGTAGGAAAAGAAGCGTAACCGCACAAACTCAGTAGAACATCTTTAATGGATGAAGCCTTCATGCAAGAGAAGAGACAATTCTGTAAGCGAACTTCTTGAAGTACCAACTCCTCGTGTACGAGAAGCTAAACTGTTCTGAACTGTCCACTGAATGAGCATAGTGTCTCGAATGAACGAATGCGAAGTTCCTCTTCTAGCGCTAAACGATCTGGGCGCCGTTTGGCACAGAGCAACACATACACGAGGAGTGCAGTTCTCTGTCATTTGCGCTCTCTTTCATATTGGTTTCAAGTCTTAACTTGAGCGTACGATGACAAAGATAATAAATAAAAGAACCAGTTTACACCCACTGAGTTCGGCTTTGCAAGCAAAGTTCTTCCTCTCGCATTATATAAAATGAGGAGAAATTATGATAAGTAGCAAACTGAGAGCACCAGGCTCTTCATAGGAACTGAGAGAATATCTTTGAGAAGCAGAAAGCAACTGATGTAAGCCTGCAACACCCTGCGATAATGAGGGTCCAAGCGCGTTTTCTAGTTTCGATGTCCCAGCAGAGGCCTCCGCTGGTTGTCGTTGCAAGCTTCAATCTATTCCAATCTACCTCCCTTCTTCCTCCTGCTCCCGTACTCTTTGGTCTTCTCCGCCCTCCGATTTCACTATCTTAAAGCGAGCTGTCCGAGCGCGCGTTCGATTCAATTTCCGGCTGGATGTGCGCTGAAGATGGCCGCATCTACACCATCGTTTTGAGGTCAGCAGACACAGGTCATCTGCAGAATTCCTCCGCAGGTCGCCTGAAATCTCTTTAGCTTGGCGCAGTATTCCCAGCATTTCTCGGGGTAGAGCGGGCATCCATAGCCTTTCAGTCTGGGCTCTGAAAGGACGAGAAATAAGAAGGCGTAAACATGAATGACTGTAGACATTTAAAAGCAATGAATGAAAATGAACACACATTTATCAGCTTTAAAACACAAAGATGAGGTAGAACACAACCGATTTCACAATACATTACACAATAATCGGCGAAAACAAATACATAATTAAGTTCGCTGTGGGACATAATTTCAATTACACGAACATTCCGCTGTCACACCGCAGGGTTTTCGGAACTTAAGCAAATCATAAGGAGAGTGCGCACGCAAGCACACACGCACAAATAATCGACTGGAAGAATTAGCCGCGATTTCGTGCCTTACGCCTGCTACTATAGTGTGCTCTAAAAACTGACGCAATAAACTATTCGCGCTTAATTAACACGCACACATCAGGCGAGGCTTCTGCTACACAGCGGTTGTCCAGGCATGGTGCGTCATAACATAGCTTCTTGTTTAAACTGTTATGCGACGCCTTCAGCTGCGGTTTGCTTTTCCAAGCACCACAGACCTACCTCTTCACTATATTGGAACACACAGTCTCCTTGTCCGTCTTATTCAAACTTGAGCCGACCATCTCTAAGCCTCGGCTTCAGCCGTCGACAAGCGCATTGCGCAAAAAGCGGCCGCGGCAGCTATCGAGCCAGGACGAGACCTTCGATCTTTCTGCCGTTACGACAGCGTGAAGGGAGCCTGTACCCTTTAGACATCGGAG
This sequence comes from Dermacentor variabilis, assembly GCF_050947875.1. NCBI lineage: Eukaryota > Metazoa > Arthropoda > Arachnida > Ixodida > Ixodidae > Dermacentor > Dermacentor variabilis. The sequence goes on from NC_134572.1 coordinate 64,840,670, forward strand.
CTGGCTCCTCTTACCAGCTGGGACTGGTATGTGGAACGACGGGCAAGAGAACGCCGAGCATGTCGGCTGAGGAGCAGCGAGAGACGCTCAAACACGACGTGAAGACGACTCCACGTTGTTCAACAAAGCGCGCGTAAACTTCAGTTGTGTGCAGCAACGCGGGGTGCCATGCTCCTATAGCAGTGGCCTGGTAGGCCAGGATGGCTCGAGCCATCAATCGCATATCATTTTGCAGTCGCGTCACGGGCTGTCTATCACCTCCGTGTCTGCCTCGTGTTGACAAGCTTGCTGGTGAAACGTACGTTTCGAGCCAGTGTCGTCTGCTATACGTTCAACGCCCAAGAAAGGAAGAGGAAGAACAAGTTGGAGGAGTGCACAGACCTCGCGGTATGCGCCGGAAGGATGAGCCAGTGATTTTCAACAGCAACAACAACACCAACAAAAACGACGACGACGACGACGAATACTTTGTGGATAATTAAATCAAGCTTCGGAAGTCGCTGAAACAGTTGTACTTCATTTTCTGAAGGCGTTCTCCACATTTGCGACGAAACTTGTTCCATTTCAACGATGGCTCTTGCCTATTCACTTGCCATGGATATTTTTCACAGGGTCCACGCGCGAGAGAAGATGGAATCAAAACTAGAAATCGGTATTTAAAAAAAAATGTTTTTCTTAGAGTGAACGGCTTAGTGAATTCACAGGAAACGCCACTACAACTGCGAGATGTAAAGTCAGAAATGCCGGTACAGAATGCTAGATATGCAATAATTATGGAGACAGCGCGAGCTATGGGACTTTGTCGCACAGCAAAAACTGGAACCAAAGTGGAGTTGTTGGCGTTGGCGTATAAATGTTGGCGTATAGTTAGCCTGCAGACTGATGGATGGATGGATGGAAAAACTTTATTGAGAGCCCTGAGATACGCGATTATCGCACAGCGGGCCGCTCCCACGTTGGGACGGGCCGGCCGAGCCTGGCCGCCGCATAGTGGGCTCTCTGGACGGTCCAGATTTGGCCCCCATAGTTGGGGCTTCGCAGTGAGGTATTCCATCTTGACCGGTGTGCTTGATCTGTGCCCCGTAACGAGGTGCATCGCCAGAGCATGTGTTCCAACTTCACTGAATCCCCGCACTGAGGGCAGGTATTGCTAGTATGTGAGTCTGGATAGATCGAGTGTAATAAAAATGGATTGGGGTATATCCGTGTCTGCAAAAGTCTGAGGGTGATTGTCTGCGCTTTAGTCAGTTCCTTGCGTGGGAGCGGACAGACCCTCCTACTAAGGTAAAAGTGTTGCGTGACCTCGTTGTACGTGGTGGGAGAATCTCTATTGCAGGGCGTCGTTGGTTGGGGGGATTCTCCATGGGCATGGAACGTGAGACCTCGTGCATTGTAGTAGACCGGCTCATTTAGGTTGGTGGCCCGGGCCCCTCTTCAAAGGACCCGATGTGTGCTGGAAACCACGTTAGCGTATGTGGGGTGATCACTTTGCCCTTGAGAATACAGTGGGCTTCCGAGGTGATAGATCCAGTGGAAAAAGGCTTGGACATCAGCTCGGGAGTCGCTAAAAACGTTTGAACGTTGTCCGTCAAGTTATGCGATGGCAATGGTAACTTGCTCGGCCGCCCTATGGAGGCGTATTCGACCGAGGCCGCGTTGATGATTGTTCCCGCGTGGTCAACTGAGACGGTCGTGTATCTTCGACTATCTCAGTAGCGGGAGGCGTCGACAAAACAGTTCTCTTTAGTGTTCTCTTTGACCTTGCAGAGAAGGCCCAAGGCTCTGGCTCGTTTTCTTCCGAAGTTGCGCTGTGGGTGTATATTGGGAGGAATGGGAGAGACAGTGATCTGTTCTCGTTGATTCCTGGGGAGGCCGCGGAAGTTCCTCTCGATCTTGATTGCTGGAATTCCCATGTCAGCGAGTAATTGCCGACCGGCAGTCGTTCCCGAGAGTCTGGCGATCTGCGCCCTCTCTCAGGCCTCCGCGATCTCCTCTATCGAGTTGTGCATACCCAGCTGGAGGAGCGGCTCTGTGTGCGCAAAGAGCCGGAGCCTCAGAGCGCTTTTGATTTAAGGCAATTAAGGCATTCAGTTTAACTTGTTCGGATCCTTGCTAGTTATGTATTGCTACGACGTATGTAAAGTGGCAGAGTAGGACAGCATGAATGAGCCTGACCCGGTTGTCTTCGCACAGGCCGTTAGGTTTGTTGACGACCCTTCTGATCAGGCCGATGGTGCTATCTGTCTTCTTGGTGAGCCGGAGGACCGTCTAGTTGTTCGATCCATATGACTCCACGGTCATGACGAGGATGCGGATCGACTACACCTTAGGAAGGGGGTCACCGTTCTTTGCGTGCAGCGATATGCTGCATTCTGCTAAGAGTTTCAAGTCCTTTGGCTTGGTACCCCGCCTGTCCGGCCTGTATAAAAGTTGCTCCGATTTCTACCTGCCTGTCGCTGCCCCCAGTGCACCAGATTGTTATATCATCGGCATATATGGTGTGTTCGATGTTGTGAATCTTGGTCAGATTCTCGGACAGTCCAGCCATCGTGATGTTGAATAACAGCGGAGATATGACGGACCTCTGCGGGATGTCCCTGTTGCTCACTTCGATTTGATCTGACTTGATCTCTCCGGCCTTGAGCAGGGCATGTCGCCCTTCGAGGAAGGACTTGATGAAGGAGTGGAAGAACGAGCCCAGGTCGAGGTTCGAGGTGGTGAAGAGAATGAACAAGTGTAGGGTGTTGTCTAATGCTTTTTCGAGATCAAGACCTAGGATGGCTCTCGTGTGCAGGCTGTCGTTGTCCAATATCGGAGTCTTGTTGAGCTTCATGGCGTCCTGAGTGGAGAGGCCGGGTCTGAAACCCACCATGTTGTAGGGTAACCATTCGTTGTCCTCGACGAATTCTGAGAGTCTGTTGTGTATGGCGTGCTCCGCAACCTTCCCGACACAGGACGTGAGATATATGGGCCGCAGGTTGTCCAAGAGCGGGGGTTTGCCAGGTTTGGGTATGAGGATGACTCGCGCACTGTTCCGGGACCACGCCATCTCTCCATACTCGATTGATTTCGTCAATGAGGAATTCCATTGACCAGTCCTCGAGGTTCCAAAGGGCCTTGTTTGTGACCCCGTCGGAACCTGGCGCGGACCTGCCATTAAGGTCCTGCAGAGATCTTCTGACCTCTTCCGACTCCAAATGGCTCATCAAGGGGGGAGTTTTTGGCCTTCCACGATACGCCGGGTACTCGACGTTGCCGCTCGTCTTTGTTGGAAGGTATTCCCTGATCAATCTGTCCATGACCTCGTCTTCTGTTGTGGCTTTCGTGGCCGCGTGGAGCGTTCTTGCCAAGTTACTTCGTTGGTTGGACCTGGTGTTGGTCTCGTAGAGGAGACGCTTGAGGAGGTTCCACTTGCCCCCCGTTTTCACCTGGCCGTCGATAGAGTTACGCAGATCGTCCTATTGTTGCCTGGAGAGTATTCCGTAGTGTTCTTCAATCTGCGTGTTGACGGCCGAAATCATTTTACTGAGTCGGCGGTTGAGGCGCTGCCCTTTCCACCTGTTGAGTAGCGATTGCTTGGCTTCTAACAGGTGTGCGAGGTGTCCACTTTCTCCGTCTGCAAGTCTGTCTGAATCGTTTTGGTAGAATCCCTGACATCCTGTCGGATCGATTCAGCTCATTCAGCCTGATTCAGCCTCAAGGTTCTCTGGCTTCTCACCGCGGGCTGCGCGTTCTCGTCTGATGTTACGGAACTGGTCCCAGTCGGGCACAGTGAATGAACGTAGCTTCTTTCAAGCGAATTCGAAGTTGGTTGAGGTTATGTAATGGTCGCTACCGAGGTCTACCATGAGACTGAGCCATTTGGCAGAGTATATGTTCCTCGTGAAAGTGAGGTCTGGTGTGGAGTCTCTGCTGATGGATGTGCCTTATCTGGTTGGAAATGACGGATCAATTACAAGCCTTCGGTTTTAAATACAAGTAGTGGAAATTGGGAAGGTTCATGCTATAGTGGGTAGGTTATTAATTCAACAGTAGAGAAAACACGTAACGAAGATAACTCTCTATTGTGAATAATGCAGCTTGGCGCGAAAAACAAGGTATTTGAATATTAAGATGGCATTAGGAAGCCAAAAGCAACGAGCTTGGTGGCATCTGCCACCTCCTGTTTCAAAGGACATGTTTCTATCATAACATCAACATCATGCTAGTTATAACGATGTTGCCAACTTTTTACGCTTCCTCAAAGATTATTTCAACGGGACGTTACGTATAGTGCCCAAGGATATCGGCAGCCTTAGTTCGCGACCATTTTAGCCATACAGACAGTTTCTCTGTATACGAGAACTTTAACGTACAGTAGTTAACCACACAAGTAAACGCACATTGCACAAGGGGACAAGTACACACCGAGTGCACTCTACCAATTATGCTAGTCGCAATCGGTACTTAGCACTAGACTTTGTTTCCTTGAGTGGTATAGGTTTATTACCACGGTTAATGATGTTATCGGAAACGCATCAAGTAGTCGGCCAACGTGCGCCAGTAACTCAACAACGAATAAGTTGTTTAATTGGTAAGGTCTGCTCCTCTAATAACTAGTGTACGTTAAGAATCGATGTACCAAGATGCATTTAAGAATTATCAAATCGCTGATGGATTAGTTGCAGATCGTGCAGCATCTCGCTCCCCAAAGTATGGATCCGTAAATGCTGAGCAGCCGTAGCCCCTGATCGCAGAAATTTTCCTTCGGCCGCGAAGGTGTTGTCAGGTGTTGCTACACAACAGTAAAATGTAAGTGCAAACAAGGCATGACCTTCTTCTGGTTAGTGATGCGGCTAACCTATGCGTTCGTTATAGTACCTTCGCGCCCAAAGTTATAGCAATCGCACCCGAGGTTACACCCCCCCCCCTCCCCTTGACCCCCACTTTTTTTCTGTTCTTCAAACCAAACCTTTCGGCAAGCAAATCTCGGTGATATTGCGACGTAACGGCGCGAACGAGGGTGATCAACGAACCTTCGAATGACATGGCCAAATTGCAGCCCTTACTACATATACCCGGTTTCCTTATGACTGCAGTCGAAGGTGGCTCTCAAGCACTTGCAACAACGCGGTAAGCGAATACACGGTTGGAATGGGAAGTAATGGCTCGGACTACGCACACCATCGCCACGCAGATATATATAGGCAGCGCTCAGTGCTTGCAGCGACACCTTGAGGCGTTGACTTTGGACAGCAGACGATATGACCGTTCTTCCCACATCTATTGGTGCAATTTTGCTGGGTCAGTCTATGAGAAAAGCTGTAGCGAAGGGTTCTGGGCATTTTTTTAATACTAGCTAGACCTATCGCACGAACTCGCTTTTCCATTCCACCTCCATCGGAATATGCCTGCCACGGTACGGAATCGAACCATCCTCGTTGTACCCAGCGGCACAGCGTAGTAGCCGCCAAGCAGACAAGCATCCTCTGCAGGTAGGAATTATTCCACGAGATAGCTCGTCTCTATTGTAGGAAGTCAAGAAGAATGACTGCGTTAGTGATGCGCCTATGGCATACCTCTCGCGGCCACGAGGAGAGAAGAGCGAAACTCAACGTCTAAATTACAGCGTCACTGCTCACTGCTACTCGAAATAACGGCAATGAGGCAACCCTCTACTAACCGCACGTCAAAGCTGCTCCTCTAATTTCCTTGGCGTGCCGCGCGGCATTTAACAAGTGTAAGAGCGAGCGCAGATGCGTCAACGTGCCGTTCTTCGAGACCGGCTGCTCGAGTTTCGGGACACAGCACTTCCGACGCTGCGCAGAATTAGAGTGAGACGTTCTGCGCTGGAGCAGCTCGAGCCTCTTCCTCGAGGAGATGCAACGCAGTGCCACGCGCCATGCGCGCGAGCGTTTGCGATCCCTCAAGGCCGATGCCCAGCAAACAGCCGCGGGGACGCGTTCTTATTCCTTCGGCGCGCAACGACACCGCGGCGGAGAGCCCCACGAGCGCGGCTGCCGACGTCGAGAGTGTTCCACCGTCGAGCGCCACATAACAGCCGGGCCTCTCAACGAAAACAATCCGCTCGAGCGCTGCATGGCTCGCCGTGGTGTTTGCCGCCCTGACCGGGCGTCTCTGACGCGTGACCCTTTGTCGAGGCTCGAGCGGGGCTGCTGCTGCTGCTCCTCGCGATGCCAAGAGTGTTTTCCCTCGACATACACATAATGGGGAAAGTGACGTTCAGCGCGAAACGGAAAAACTCGTCCTTCCTCGTCCTCCCCTAAATTCTAGTTTCCAACTGAACGCCTGAACGTCAGTTGTCTGACGGGAGTCATGTTCTCCCTCCCTGTCTCTCTCCGTAACAAAACAAGGAAGCATTGCTATATTGACCAATGCCCTGAGAAAAACATTGGTCTTGGGTTCGATCCCCGTAGTACATGGATTTTTCTTCAACTCTTCAATTCGTTTTCCTATGTGAAACGAAAGTGGGTTTCTTTTGCAGACTTACATGCATTGCTGGCAGGCGAACGGCAATTCTTTTTTACTATCCTTTTTTTCCGTGTCAGCTGACTCCACCTAACAAATTTCTGCAGAACTTTATCGACTAATTTGCTCATCTCAGTTTAATGTTGGCATGTAGTTCAGAGACACTCAAACGCGATTATCATATGGCGATGCTTGACTGAACGAGCGCGAATGTCGGCTGCGAAGGGCGACAGCTGCGTAGTTCGGACACGAGAGCGATGATTGCAGCACAAAAATAGCTTAAGAACAAGAGAAGTTAAGACAATATCTCGACTTTTCGCAAGGGCAACTCATATCAAGTGTCTTCTATTTTCCTTTCCTCTGTTTTCTGCTGAGGTCTGTGTAGAGACTCTCGGGCGTTCAACCTTCACATCGTTTCAGACCGTACGGACCGTTGCACTCAAGGTGAAAAGCAGGAAAGGATACGAGCGTGCGAGCAAGTTTACTTTCATGCGGGTCTTCCAAACGCCACGCGCTGCTTGCGGAACGCTCACGTGTCAGCAACAGCGGCAACACTTTGCGTCGTTCTCCTACGGAGCGCGTGGCGCTTCCACTATCGCTTGGCGTACAGGGCAAACAATACGTGCGGAGACGCGCCGCTCTGGTTCTCACGCACCGAACGAAACTGCACGCGCCCGTATAAGAAAGAGTAGACGGAGGAGCAGCGACGTCAACGCGCACGCGTCGATGTCACCGATGCACCTGGGTCAGCTTCCAGCATGAAACGTTTTCTAACCATACTGCGGCACGCGCGAATGGCGACGAATACAGATAACGTAGCATAAGTAAGCTGCGATTATAGCGCCAATGTGTACGCACTCCAATGCGGCTGTCACCGATGCCGAAAGAATTTCGCCTTTTCCGTGCGGTCACGGAAATGAACGAGCATCATCGGTAGGCGCGTAAAAACTTGCATTGAGTTGGAGCGCGCCGTGATTTCGCTGCATTCCTAGTTTGCCCCCGACTACTGTTTTATCGAATAAAAAACTTTATCACTGCAAAAGTGTGTACACGTCATCTGCCGTAACTATATGGCGACAGCTTAATAACAACTTGGTCTCCGAAAATTGCTATATAAACGATGCCATCGCAGGCGGCGTCGGTCGACGTGCAACAGTCGGCACACCAAGACGACCACTTTTGCTGCAACACACTGGTCTTACCTGACGTCACGAGCGCCATATTGTTCAACCCTTCTACCCGCCTACAGCGCCTGCTGGCGATGAACGGACCGAACTATAGTGGGCGGGTCTTATGCGTACTATAGTGTTTCACCAGCATGGCGGCCCCGGAGACGCCAGTGCAAACAACATACGGCGCACTTCTATCGATATTTGAGATTCGGCCCATGCTGCGTCGGAAACATCGAAAGTTCTAGTCTTGCTAATTACACTTATCAAGGGTGCTTCGCTGCCGAGGTTATATGATCGAAGACAAGCTATATACATGAGAGAGCGCAGGCACAGCTACGCGTATACAACCAACCTAACGCATAGCTGACGGAGACAATACAACCTATAAAGTTGCCTGGTGCGTTCTTCGTGAAAGGCTTGCTGAAGCAACGACAAACAGCGACGACGGCATTTCGCCGGCGCGGCTTATTTGTTCGCTGCCCCGCTCATCGCGCCGTCTTGTCACAGCGCAATGTTTTTCGGCGGTCAGCGAGAAAATGTGCGGGGAAGCTCTTTGCGCAGAGAAGCAAAAAAAACGCGCGTCGTAAATCTTTTTAAAATATTCTACATTTTCTCTCACTTGGATATAAGGAATTATTACGTTTTCATCATATACAATTCAGCAACTCGCGAAAATATGCGAGCCTCACTGTTATCTTGCACACGAACCCATTAAATTGGCTCTTGTTTTTGTAAATCCGCGTTGTCGCCGCCTTCGCCTCATGCAAAGCCGCAGCCAGCGCGGGTGCTGCCAACCGAGTCGAAGCATCGAGAAAGAACGAAGCTTTTCGCAAGTGCGCTTAATAAGAGAAACGTCGACCAGGAGACGCAGAGAAGCTGATAATACCGCGTGTCTCAGAGCAATGAACTAGTTGGTCATGCTTGTTGCACACGAAAAAGGGCATAATGCGCACCAAGCGCCGACATGAAAGACCAGCGCGGCGAAACTCAGACGAAGCGCGACTATCAGCTTTTGATTCCGGCGCATTCAAATTCGCCTGCCCGTAACAGCGCATAATGTAGTTATGTCGCTTAAGCACGGCACTTGCCTCGGTTTGGACCATGCCAGAATGAGGTTAACGTCTCTATACCCCGCACCGAGGCTCTGTTGGAAACCTAAAAGCAAAAGCGAGGATGAACACGCGGTTCGATTGTCCGGCTCTTAAGCAACGCAGGAAGCGGTGCCCCCGTGAAACCGACTGGTCCCCGCTTTGTTTCTAGATGAGCGCCACTTTGCTGGTGCGGTGGATTTACTTGACCCCGTCTATCTCTGCGTCACATGCGGGCTTTTAACTTGCGTGCATCGCAGTAGTAAATGGTTGAGCTTCGCCTTGGCCCTTTCATAAACATGTTATAGCTAACGATTTGAGCGACTCTCCTTTCACATATACATAACGTTAGGCAAATGTGTGTCGCTATTGGTCGCTGCTGGATTGCCGGTCCCTCACGATATAGCGAGGCTGTGGTCAGGGTGACGTCCTATCAACCATAGCGCTTAAATATTTTCGGTCGTCGTTACTCCCCAATACAACGCCCACCCCAACATTGTAATGAACCTTTCTATATATGCCGCAGTTCATCGCGAGAAGTCGAGTTCGTCCTGCGCGCGTGCTCGACTGCTCCTCAGTTCCGTAGTCGTTAGGGTATACGAAGCGGCAACCACATGGAGCGCATTTACGACGCATTTTCAGCGTGACGACGCCCGTGGGCGAGTTTACACGATGCTGCAGGCGATGACCATCGGGCCATCTGAGTCGAAATGCGGGGCATTTGGTTGCCAATTAAGGAACATGGCTCGTCGCACGTGTTTTCTGCGTGTTAATTGCGCGGCTAACCCGCATTTCCGGTGCCGACGCCAGGCGCCGCCAAGCCGGAAAAGCGCCGGTAGGGCGTTCCATGCGGTTGCCCACGAACGCCTACTCGGGGCTGCGCCACGCGAATAGGACGAGCAACTTGCACGTGTTTTGCACAATACAAAGTGGCTACATCGTCGAGGAGCTTATATTGCCGCTATTTAGCGCGCACTTACTCTGTTCGGCAAGCATTCTCTTTCTCAAGGACCAATCGAAAGGAGCGGATGTGCTCCGGAGTTACCTCAGAGCACGCGCGAACGCGCACGCTCGTCCGAGACAAAGTGCATTCTTAGCGAAAGCTATGCAAAGGCCGTTCTCTTGCTGGAGTGTTTGCATGAACTAACGGTGGACAGCGCATCTGTGGGACTTGCTTTCAGAACGTCTAGGTCAATTGCTGTGGCCAGAAGGTCCTTCTTTCAAGCGGGCTCAACGAAGGCCTGTCGATCTCTCGGCTGCCCCGCGCTATCGACCTTGGCTCTCTGCGGCGTCCCTGGCGCCATTGCAGAATGCAACAGGGGCGTTCATCTGCGACTACTCCTGATCAAAAACTGGAAGCTGCAGCCAAGGTAGCAGAAGCAGGTTTACCCTAATATTTGAGGAGCGGCGGTCCACCTGAAGTATATCTTGTGCAGGAAAGACGGGGAAGCGTGCGATTGTGTGACGTGAATATACAAACAGAAGGCCATGAGCATCAACAACTCAAAGACCACCGAAATCTATAAGCGAGGCGTTGCTTCCAAGCCAAGAGTAGGAGAGGCGCAAAGAAAAGACAAGATAGACCACTGGCTGTCAACTTTGTTGCTTGTATGTTTGAATTCTTGTCTGTTGAAATACACTTTATCTTCAGAAGATGCACTTAAACGCGGACGCGAGCTCCAACACAAACATGGCGCCGTCATCATTCTACTGTCATCGCTCCGCCGTTTTCACACCATCTTCACTCAGTCATCAATACGTCGTAATCAGGCATTCGTTATTCCGCCATCATCATACCAACGTCATCAGGCCGCCGTAATCATGCCGCCGTCATTCCATCGTCACTGCATGGTCGTCATGCATTTGCGGTCATACAATCATCGTCATATTGCCGTCGTCATAGTATCCCTGTCGTCCCTTTGTCATCATGCCGCTGTCGTCGTCACTCTATCATTATCATGTCATCGTCATTTATTCGTCGTCATGCAGTGGTTGCCATGACACCGTCATACGCCATCGTTATCCCATTGTCGTCGTGCCGTCATCGTCATTCCGTCTTCATCATGCCATCCTCACTTCGTCGTCTTCATAGAGTCGTCGGTATACGCCATCGTGGACATACTGGCCTCGTCACGCCTTCATTTGATCGTTTCATCATCGTTTGGATTTCCGCATAGCTTTTGAGCGGTGCAGTGCACAAACATAAATATTGCAAGAGATTGCACAACGCACAGAATTAATTTTTAGCATCGCCGTTAGTCACTCGGCATTTAATTAACCGTTTCACGAAAGCTTCGATTCACATAGATTCCATGCACATTGGAAAAGTTATTGCATACCTTAGTTTGCATACCTTAGAACTTGAAATATTGCTTTTGTGGATGTACACTCGGCGACAAAAATTTACGCACCACGGGATCTCCGAAAATGTTCAATTCCCGAGCAGCCTGTTGCAGTAGCCAGTAGAACTGTATACGCCAATATTGCTAGCACATTCTAGTCGATGACCGACATACCAGGCTGCGTTGTGAGGTTGCGGAGATATTCAGCTTTCTTCTCAGATCTCGTACCCCGCATTTTTTTGTTGCCGAGTGTACTTGTTGTCGTCTGGTTATATGTTTCTGCCAAATTCTGTTGAGGTCACGACATATATTTGAGCATAAAAAAAAGAAAAAAAGTACGCAGAGATTTGTTCATCGGAATGACTGCATAGATCCCATACAGTCACATTCCGGTATTTCTTTCACACGGAAGCACTTGCTTGACAGTATCCTTAAAGGGCTTTAGACAGTGGCGCGAGTGGTTCCTAGACTGAAGGCTGTTTTCTTTTTCAATGCTGCGTTCAAGCTGTCAACACACACAGTCATTTCTAAATCAATTCTAATCGTTCCTCCTATTACACTTTAATTCATTGTAATGTGCGTAGCTTGCTCAAAAATATTGACAATCTTTGCTCTCTTCCATCACTGCATAATTTCCCGTTTGGTGTTATTGCTACCTCAGAAACATGGCTGCGTTCAGACAAATTGTACCATATACCCGGATATGCATTCTTTTCCACTCCTCGAAGTACGGTAAATAGGGGTGGTGGCGTTGCACTATTTGTGAGGTCTTCTATATCGTGCTCAGTCCTTAAGGAGTACTCTTGCTCAAACGCGAATGAATTTGATATGCTTGTTGTGAATTCTCAATACCTTGTTGCAGCGGTAATTTATTGTGCTCCTAACAAGAACAAATCAGCTTTCATGCAACATTTTGAACATTTATTAGCTTCTTTAACCAATTTAAATAAACAAATAATAATATGTGGAGACTTTAACATTGATGCTATAAAGGAACATGACAGTGATTGTTTTAATCTTGTTAGATCATATGGACTCCATAACTTTAACACCGATTCAAGCTGGTGTAATATTTATGATTCGGCAGTAACGGGTAACTTTGCTACCGCCATCTTTTTTCATCGATAGACTCATTCTCAGGGCCATTCTCATATTTCTAATCGAGTTAACTACCCAGTATTACGTTATTGCATTTGCTCCTTAACTTTAGATACGCAGAAAAATGCAAATAATCAATTTGACAGATTCAACAAAGCGTTGTGTTATGCATTAGCGCAATGGTCAAACACCTTAGAAAAATATATTATAGCACTCCTATCTGTCCTTGGATGACAGATAGGGCTGCTAAAATTAATTACAGATAAAGACTTTTGGCGCACTAAAGTCACATAGGGGCAACAAGTAGTGTGAAAAAAATTTCTATGGCTCGAAATATAGTAACTAGCGCTATACGTATTCGTAAAAAGAGTATTACACAAATTTAATAGTCCGTAATTCTGGTACTTCAAAGGCTACATGGCGCACTATCAACTCGGTAATTAAGCCGTCGGTTAGAGAATATACAATACCAGACTTGAAAATCTTAGGCATATCTATGCAATCCTTAGTATCGTCGTTTAACTCGTACTTCTGTATGATTGGTCAAGCAATATCTAATAATGTACCTCTTATTTCGTCTATTACTTACCCGGAAAGTCGCGGGATCGAATCCCGGCCACGGCGGCCGCATTTGGATGGGGGCGAAATGCGAAAACACCCGTGTACTTAGATTTAGGTGCACGTTAAAGAACCCCAGGTGGTCGAAATTTCCGGAGTCCCCCAATACGGCGTGCCTCAAAATCAGAAACAAGTTTTGGCACGTAAAACCCCATAATTTAATATTTTTTTTACCCAGAAAGAACGACAAACTTATTTGGTTTTGTGGACATTACTGCGGAGGAGATAGTGTCCGTAGTTAACGGCATGTCATTCAAACATTCTACTGGTCATGATGGAATATCCACAGTGGCCTTAAAGCATTGTATTGATAAATTGTGCAAGCCATTAGAAAAAATATTCAATCTCTCTTTCTGTACTGCTACCTATCCAGACTTAATAAAGATCGCTAAGGTTATTCCAATTTACAAAAATGGGGACCATAATTTGTTAGAAAACTGCCGTCCTATATCAGTCTTAAGTTGCTTAAACACCGTCTTTGAAAAACTTATCGCCCAACGAATCACTTCATTTCTTGAACCTGAATCCATTTTGTCCTATTGCCAGCATGGTTTTAGAGCTGAAATATCGACAAACACGGCAGTGTTAGCTTTGGCTGATTACATAAATTCTCACTTGAACAACAACAAAAGTGTCTTAGGCATATTTCTAGATGTGCGAAAAGCGTTGAACACTGTAGATCATGACATACTGCTAAATAAGTTATAGGATGCTATGGTTTTCGAGGTCTAACTCTTCAATTTTTTCGTAGCTATCTCAATAACAAAAAACAACTAGTTGCCATTTCAGATACCAAATCCGAAGTTTCTGACATTGTTACAGGGGTCCCACAAGGCTCAGTACTGGGGCCAATATTTTTTTCTTTATTTGTAAACGATCTTCCTGACACCTTAGAAAACTTCTCTGCTGTGATGTATGCAGATGACCTTGTTTGACTTTGTGCGCTAGACTTCTTGGACAAAATATTTCAAGTGGCTAATAATGAACTTGGAAGTGTTAACCAGTGGTTCGCGTCAAATAAGCTAACTCTGAATACCGAGAAAACTAAATATAGTCTCTTCTTCGTGGAAAGCAACTCTAAGGGAATGTCATTCACTTTCTCTAAACCATAATATACTTGAGCGGGTGAGTTCAATACGATACTTGGTTGTAACACTAGATGAGCATCTTCATTGGAAGCCTTACATTGCATTGCTGTGTAAAAAGTTGAGCAAGGCTTGTTTTATGCTGTACAAATCCCGTTATCACTTCGACACTGCCACTCTGAGAGCAATTTACTTTAGCATATTCCATAGCCATCTATGCTACTGTATTGCATCTTGGGGTAAGTCGCACGTTTCATATGTAGAACCTATTGTACTTCTTCAGAAAAGCGCCTTGCGATTTATGACTTTTTCGGATTACAATGCTAAATCTGTGCCGCTGTTTCAAAGATTAAATATACTGCCTTTCTATTTATTACTGAATTTTGAAACTGCATTGCATACTCATAATAGCATAACCCCTAACTGCCCCTTGAATTTATCTAATTTTTTACATTCCAGAAGCAATACACGCAGCGCTGCTCTTAAGGCAAATTTTTTCTTGCCGAAAATGCATAATCTATATGGAAGGAGAAGGTTAAGCAACACTGGAGCACTCCTATGGAACAGCTTACCGTCGGAAGTAAAACAAGCAAAAATTTTTTTCGATAACAGTGAAATCCCATTATCACTCACTACTATTATCTGCATAGGGTTTTTATCTCGCTGGTGCACACATCTGTTTTTCTTTTTCGCCTGCAGTGTACAGTTACTACATACAAATTCCTTTTTGTAGCTATTACACGTACCCTATCTTGTGTTTATAAATGAATATTTATGTATATATGATTTATTTGTACTTTGTCGTATTGCCGTTATTATGTAAATAATAACTAGCACGGATCCCAGCTAGCCTTGAGCTAGCTGGGATCTGAACTAGCTGGGATCTGAGTACAGGACTCAGATGGCCTGCAAATTACTTCCTGTGTAGTTTTCCTATTTTGAATCAACTTCAACTTCAAGTCCTCCCCACCCCCCCACTTCTTTCATACTCTCCCTTAAGCCCCGTAGCCGCATTTCACCTTTATATGAATGACCTTCTAGCTCTCCAAGTTGTACCTGCGGACAATGTCGTCGACTTGATGAGTAACGCGTAAGTATTGCGAGCGCAGGCAAGAAAGGGAGGTGTAACACACGATGCATTGTATCTCACGCCGCATATTGGCAATGCTACCAACTTGACGCTGTTGTATTCTACCAGAGCCCATTCTCGCCTAAAAAAAATTCGTGAAGGTTCATACCGTCCTCGTCTCCATAGCTTCCAACTTCAGACGAGGAATCCAAGTTCGACTTGAAATCCGAGTTGAGGAAATCGCTCGAGAAAAGGCAGCCGGCTCTGATATGCTTCGCTAGGTCGTAAAAAAGGAGAAGAAAAAGAGGAGGCTCGAAACGCTGTTCAAAAATGAAATAAAAAGGCTGAGAGAAATCATTCAAAATACACAGGGCGACCTAAGTTAATCCAAGATCACTCTCTGTACTTTCGTAGGGATGCGATTTATCCCGTGATTCTCGTCTTATACCTCTTTAATGAGCTCCGAGTGTAGGCCTTTGTCAAGCGGTGCACTTGATTAAGCTGTGCGTGTGTTGGTTATGGATGATGGTGACGACGCCGAGAACGTAAAGGCACAACTTACTCGCGTTACCGCATGGACACGTGGTTGTCTATTACGACTCGCACTCGTTCACTAATCGTGTTTTCATTACTTCTTCTACATTATTACCATAAATTAAAAGAGAGACGCTTGATAGATAAAACCACCCAGTCGCTACGTTAAAGAAGGGAAGGAAAAAAAAGAACATTTTCAAAATGGAAGCCATAACTTCGATGCAGATCGAAGCATATAATAATTTCTTATTGGCAGGAAGGACTTACCTGAGCAGAACAAGACAACTGCGAAGCAACATAATCGCGCAGCTGAAGTCATTGTCTGTTCGGAGGCTGTGGTGTTCAGGCTCCAAACAACGGCGTGCACTGCAAAGCGAGCGAAGGGAGTCCTCAGAACATGTCACGTTGATCAGCGAACTAAGTCATTCGCGCACGGGTCACCGGACACATGAAACCGCTGCTTTTCTCTGATAAACAGAAACATTTTCTTTCCTTTCGCACGAGTGGCAGTCAAATGGCCTCATAGGTGCAAAGTACGCAGAACCCATGCTTTGCAGGCGCACTCTGAGAGCCAAAGTTCGCTAAATACGATCACATAAGTATTGTCCTTTACAATTCGTAAAGCCACTGCTTTTGTACGGAAGTTTTCCTCCGCCACCAAGGCTTGTTCCCCTCACTTACACTTCATTCTAAAAAGCAGCCGGGGGACAGGCGCACAGAAACTAGAGGGCGCTAATACCTAAAGCACGTAATTCACTCCCGCTTAACAAATTCATCTGTTCTGTCACGAGCGTTATCAAACAGACTTGCCACCTAGACAGCAGTGCTGTAAGAGCCGGTACAAGCAGCTAACAAGAAGCGGTACGTACCAAATAACATGCCTCTAAGACGTGCTCTTGTAAATGCAAAAAGAAAAAAAAATGTACATGACCTTGAAACGCGTCGCGACGTCCTCCTTTCCACCTGCTCCTCAATGCGGTTCTATAAACATACGCGTCCTACACACACGCACGGTGTCGAGCATGGGCGTGCCACGAGGAAATTACATCACGTCGCCGCGAAATTTCCTTAATCCGGATCTACAGGTCGTGACAGGCATGTCGCGATATATACGTGAGCGCTATGATGAAAGTTGTACTTACTAAAGATGAACTTCCTCTCACTTCCATATTTTTTTTTTCTCGTGCACTTTGGCAAACGTGAGGGCAACAGTTTTCAGCTTTGTCTTCTTTTTTCTTCTTTTTTTTTATCGCAACGCGACGCAAATACTATGCAGCAGACATTGAATGAATTCATCTAAAGGCCGAATACAGAGCGGCAAGTACGTATACAAGGAGAATTACTCGCCACCAGTTCAACCTATTTCGATACGGCTGCCACCATGAGCGAATATCAGATCGCGGCGATTTCACGCCGCGAACACAGGCGCGGGTATTACAACGATCTGTATCTGACCTTGAAAAGCAACACCTCCGAGCGGTATATAAGTCCATCCATCTCGCGAAAAAAAAAGTTAGAACAAGCGCGGTACAAATAACCGAGCCGCATCCTTCCTTGATCGCAAGCAAACGCGTCCAGGAGGCGGGAATAACATCCTCGCTTTCCACAAGGCCGGGAGCTGTCCGTGACCGTTAAGAGAGACGCGCTTCCAGTGCATTACGCTCCAGCGCAGACCGCTTGCACAGATGGGCGAGATACATGGTAGATACCAGAAGAGCGCGTACACCATGCGTATACTTACCTTTTTCGAACTGGAGTTCCCCTTCACGCGAAAGACAACAGCGCCGAGGACAAGCTAAGCGCGCAGGCGGAGAAACCGGCCAAAACCGAGAGGCAAATCTGCGCGATATGGACTGCGCCGGGGCGTTGTGCGGACGAGCTGCTGGATGCTGTGCTGCTAACGCCGTGTCTGGCACGAACTGAACAGACTTCGGCGGGCAAGGAAACAGGCCCGCGCGGACCCTGCGTCCCGATTCGTTCTTTCTCCTAACACCGTTTTCTTTTTTCTTTTCGTTTTCCTTTTCGTTGGGCCCGTCCTGGCGCGGCGGCGTTAGCCGCGCGCGCCGAACGCGGTGCCGCCTTTTGCATTTCGCGCGTGTCGGTCGGGCGCTGAACCAGACGGCGACCCCGGCGCGCTGCGAAGATGAGCTGCGCTGAAGGAGCGGGCGGCAAGAAACCGGATTAAGGCTGCGCGAGAAGAAGAAGCGAACCATCGAAAATGGGACGCCCGAGCCGGCCGATCTCTTCTCCCTTCCCGTGCTGAAGGATGTGAGCAACGCTGGTTCGTCGTTCTACTTGCGAGGCATACGCGCACCATATGCCCCCCCCCCTCCTCCACCGCTTCCCATTACGGTTGCAAACACGCACATACACACACGCGCATGTACAGACACACACACACAAACTTTGAGATTGTGTTTGATTTAACAGTGGCTGTAACGCGGACCAGAAGACAGCAGCCGCAATCATTCTTCGTTTGTTTGACTCTCCTCGTTTCGACTTTTTTTTTTTCAGCCTCTTCGTTGCGGGACCCGATACGGAGCTGTCCGAATCGTTTTTTTGCCGTTAGCCCCGATGCCCCCGAAGCGGCTACAGCTGCGAGGACAATGGGTCACTCAGGATCACGCTGCTTGCGAGCTCGCAAAAATAGAAGTCCGAGCGCGGCAGCTCCTCTGCCTGCGTGTCCGCGAACCCACCTGAGCGGTGGACGGGCGATGGCCCTGTCCATAAAGTCGTGATGCTTCTCTGTTCGTACATGGTCTGCACGTCTCCAATATCGCTCGCGCTTTGTGTTTTTACCTCCACTCATCTTTAATTTGATGCATATTTAGTACTACTACTAAGCCACTTGTGATAATTTCTCCCAACTTAATTTTCTTTACAAATTCAGCCTGTTTGTGACTTAATTACGAGCGCTGCAGTGCGTTGTTCATTACATTCCTGTGCCCACTGATGACGATGCTGCTGATTGCTTTTTACTAATTGATTTCGCAAGCCCTGTAATGCTGCGCTATTAAGGTGTTTTTGACTCGTGAACCTTAGCTACCAACTTGCAGCCCCAAAAACCCTGAAACTGTGCTTGTAGCCAAACAACCTTTTTTTTTTTATCTCCATTCTAGAACATCAAGGAAGAGAAAGGTAATGAAGCTGGATGGTGTTTAGTAGTTAGAATGAGGGTCCGGTTCACAAATGTTTTCGCCCTTAAGGAATACCCCTGAAACTACTCTGGTTTTCATAGCACACAGAGCACGATATCGCGGTTTCAATTGCTGGTCGTATTCTGAAGTGAGGAAACGTAGCACACATTGAGAGGACTTAGTACACGTGAACTCACATCGTCGTCGTCGTCATCATCATAATAATCATAATCAGCATCACGATTATACCGAGTTCTACAGCAGCGCATTCCATTTATGCATTCCAATGCGGGACACAGGCTTCTTCCAGAGATCTCCACTTACCCCTGTTGTGCGTTAAACCGAAGTCACTCTGCTGAAGCGAATTTCGTGGTGTCATCCTTCAGCTACATCTCCGCCTATCTCGACTGCCCCGCTCCATATATTTCTCTGCCATCATTGACAGCGTTTGCGTTTCCTTGGACCCCGTTCTCTTACACTAATTAGCCATCAGTTATCTGTTCTTCGCCTTACATGGAGGGCCCGCAATCACTTCGTCCTCGTAATCTTCACCAGGATGTCATCCATTCGCGTTCTATCCGTAATCTATACCACAGTCTATGTATACATATATCTGTTAACGTTACGGACATCTATCACATTTCTTACCATCGATCTTAGACCCACACTTAACTATCTTTAAAATCGATTCCATATCT
This sequence comes from Dermacentor variabilis, assembly GCF_050947875.1. Classification (NCBI taxonomy): domain Eukaryota; kingdom Metazoa; phylum Arthropoda; class Arachnida; order Ixodida; family Ixodidae; genus Dermacentor; species Dermacentor variabilis. Next base: position 64,859,979 of record NC_134572.1, read on the forward strand.
TCAAATTTGTTCGCTCGTATACAGACCAGGCTCAGCATTAGGACGCAATAGGCCCATCAGTTACCATTAGTGGTTGTCATCCTGTTAGATATCATGACGCCGAGGAGACGAACTGCTCCTGTTTCAGTTGCGAACGATTTGAGTCACTGCTACGAGGCCGGTATGTAAGAGACGGTCGAGGAGGAAGCGATCCGCCGTGGAGGTCAGCAGCCTCTCGGTCAAGCTCGGGCGGCGGGAAATCCACGCCGTTGTTCTTCGAGACGCACAACGGCTCCGCCTCTTGTCTTCGAGAGGACGCCAGGTTATCCGTGCGCGCGCGCCAGGTGCCCGCGGCGAAAGCTGCGCACTCAATCTTGCCCGACATTAATGCGTTCCTGATGAGGCATCGGCTGTAACACGAGTGCTTCGGCCGGGCTTGAAAAGAAAAGTGATAGCAAGCGCGGATTATGCGAACGTTTATCTTGCTCGATTATGTGTGATGCACGCTTGCGAGACGGCAGGAAAATTGCTGCGCTCATCCTGGATTAGGTTTTCAACAGTCTGAGCTTGGTCGCGCCGTCCCGAATTCTTCTACTTCTTTCCAGTCGTGACCAGTCAACCCGACGGGTATGTACCAGTTGTTACAGCGCGAGACTAGGACGCTGTAATTAGTAACGTCGTACCTGAACGGCCGCTATTCACGCGTTGCGCTATTGCATAGCCCTAACGGGGAAAGCACGCGCAACGTATAGGAGGTGCGGTCGGCGATGACTAGGCCAGTAACGTCCCCGGGCTGCAATCAATAAACGTGGAGGCAGTTATACCGACTTCTGTACTTCAGACATTCTTGCTTCTAATCCTTCGTGTAACGCTTGCTTTGCATACCGAGTAACGTTGCTCCTCTGACGCGCTCCGTAGAGGCGTGCTTACCTGCCAGGTGATTCGTAGCTTTGACTTAAATGATGCTAAACATCGCGACTCAGATGATGTCTCGACCACCTTGCCGTAGAACGATCTGGGCGAAGAAGCGGCGTAGTTCTCGCGCAGAAGTAAATTTTACTATATAGGCAAAGCTGCTGGCGGAAAGGTCACGTAGGCGAATTAAACAGGCAAGTCATGGCAACCTTCACCCAATGATTCCGACGCTCAGCGCGAAGCGCGGGGCGCACACATTGGTAGGGCAAAGTGCTAAAAGCGGAACTGCTACTAGGTTTACCAAAGGGGAAGCGGGAGTATTGATCGAATTGTGCTTGGCTTCTATATGTCTTTCCTACAAAGGCTCATTTCAGTGTCATCAAGTGGAGTACAAATGTGCCATCACCCTTGTAATGCGACATTGAAGTTACTGCCTTCATTGTGTGTGTTCTCATTGAGCGTTTGTTCGCGTAGCGTATAATTGTGGGGAGTCGTCGCCGTTCATGTGATATATATATATATATATATATATATATATATATATATATATATATATATATATATATATATATATATATATATATATATATATATATATATATATATCAATTTGCCAAAACGTAAGCCTCGTCCACCTGTGGCCATCGTTCCACCTATTCTCGTAGTGGAAAAAAAAGCTTCAGCACAAAGCAGTTTGCATAATCTGATCCCATACAACCACCCCCTCGATAGAAAAAAAACCGCTTGAGTTTATTTAGAATGTTATATACTCGTGCGTAAAACAGACCGCGCCGCGCTCCTTCATGGAGAATGAACGACACTTTCAAGTGCCGTAAAGTCTCTCAGTTTCCAGCGGACGTTCTCCGCAGCCAGCCGGCCTGCATGCGAAGCTCTCGATCCGTCGTCAATCCAGTGCACATTTCGCTCTTCGTCATAGGTGCACAATCTGAGAAAATTCAATTTTTACATTTGATGACGAAACGTCAGAGGGCGTGCGAGACGTGCGTGGCCGCGCAAAGGAACTAGCATCCGTGTAAGGTACTGTGACACGAATTGCCACCATTTGTTAAGCACCCAAAGCAAAAAAAAAAAATTGTGAAAGTAAAAGAAGAAGAAAAACTAAAGAAAAAGCCGAGGTTTTGTCATTTTCTTGTCGAACGCCGCGCGAGCAAGCAGCGATAGCTCAGAAGGAAGGAACACACGGGAACAGAAGCGTACGCGTCCGTGTGTTCCCACGTTTTGCGCTGTCGTCACTCGTGCGAGCTGAATTTGACATGAAAGTGAATCCGTAAGAACTCGCCCAACTTTGCGTCATTGCACCGAAGCTTGTCACGCAAGCAGTAAACCAGTCATCACGCAATCAACAGTGTGTATTTTGCCGAAACAATCAAAGACTGCAGGAGCTTGACAAAAATTCTCGCTGCGCTCCCGGACTTTGTAGTGATGCTTACGACAGGGTGTGGTTCCGTTGACGGGTTCAAAAAATAGGTTCCCCGTGGTCATAATCACCTGCTTTACGATGCCCATCATATTTATGTACATGTGCTAGTAAGAATGCTGTATTCAATAGTGAAAAAAAATGATGTGAGCTTCTTCACAACTCAGAATGCTTGTACCACAGGATTTGAAGCATCGCGGCCTCGTCTCGCTCATGCAGTGCTCCTGAGAAGCCCACAACGCCTGCACCCAAAAGCAAATCTCGGAGGCCACGAGCCGGCAGAGTGCTTCTCAGGAGTTCGCCACAGATGTAACTACTACATGTGTAGCCTTTGAGCACTTTTTGCGACCTTATTCATTGAAAGTATCGCAGTAACCTAGAAGTAAGCAATCGTCCTTGACCTTACGATAGTAGATATAGCCATTTGCTGTAAACGGACTCTAGGTTATTATCAGTGTATTCATATCATCAATCTCAAATAACATCATCATGATGAGGCTCTAATTTCCTTTTGAGGGCTGGAAAAGGTGGAAGAGCAGTACTTTTGCTTCAGGCTTTTTTATTTAGAAGCGCGAAATCACGGGAATGCTGCTGTTGTGTTTAGCCCGCTGGCACCGATGTCCTCTTGCGCGAGATGAACCTCTGGATTTCTGTACAATTCCACGCATTGCCAGTAAAAGCCGCATATGTATGGGAATAATCATATCAAATGCAAGGAAAGGATCAGTTGAACTTCCTTTTCAAAACACATACCCAGGAATTTGGACATCGGGGTTACGTGCTTCACCTGTTCAACGACATGAGTAACTCAAACATTTTTTTTTTCGCCTTTGTGGTGGTCATTGCGTCTCCTTAATACCTCCTGTTAGAAAGCTGCTCTTCTACCCATTTCATTATTTACCGAGAAACTTCTTTCACTCATAATGGCAAAGCCTTTAGCGCAATTCAAAAAGACAGGGACGTGACAGAGATACAGCACAGCGCTCTCGTCCTGCGCTCGTCATGTCCCTGTCTTTTTGAATTGCACAAAAGGCTTTCCCATTATGAGTAAACCGTACCAACTAGCCCAAGAATCAGCCTTGTTGAACTTTTTTCACCTTGTTCGTTCAAAGCTCATATGCGGTGTTTTCACTGCAATACACAAATGCGCTGCGGTTAGGTGGATGCGAAATCTTGAAGGACGCGAATTTCACTTGAAAGTTGTTTGCCCCGTGGTTCCATCGAGACATGTTTTCGTCTTTCACAAATGCGACTTTAAATAAAAGCGCTGCAAATGTAATGGGTTTTGGTGTGTATGGTGCTTTCATAAAACGCACATGCTCGCGCACAGTGGCTTCACTGCAGTTCAGTACTGCACTTCACTGCATTTCACTGCAGTTCAGCATTATAAAAGTGCCTCTTTAACCTCAGAAACGCTGCTCATACATTCAAAACTTGGCATGTACGATGAGTGAGGGAGAGTGATCACGTCTTTCAGTTATTTCTGATGATGGAGGCGCATTTTTCTGGTATGAATTTCTAAACAAAGTTATGGAGTTTCGAATAGTGCAGTAAAGTGGCCACTGAACGCAGAAAAATTACTGCACTAAAGCTAAGCTTAGCACATAATGGCAGCATGACATACAGATTATTTAAGTGAATAGACGTAGGTGTGTAAAGAAGTTTCGCTCTGTAGTTGATTTTTGAAATTATTTTCCCACTGAGCGACGTGACCGCGCAGCAGCCGCCACCGACAGACGGCGTAGTGGTCGATGTCCCAAATTTCTGGACATCCAAGGCATAGTTGTTAAGACGGTTTACGCAAAGGTCAAGAATAATTGTCCTTCAAAGATTGGAACCTAACCGCATTACAATTCATACACTTTATTTCGAACATCCAAATACATATCAGGTTATAAAAAAAATTGAGTCCAGGAGCCAATGACCCTGACGTCAGAAGCCAACTGCATGTCGTATACTTTGCATAGTATGTATTACTACGCAGTTTTACATACTGTGCAAGCACAGAGCCCTACGCTCGCATATTGTGCTTACAATTACAGGCGCATCCTGCATACGCGCATGCGGGCACGCACTGCAGTCACTTCGTTGCTGCGCATAGAAGGGCGCTTGCGCAGGTGTCGCCACTGCATTTTCGTCGACTATTCGCTACGTACACTGATCGCCCAATTCACCAATGATAGGCATCGCCAGAATTACCCGCCCGAGGGTTGGTTCCTTCAGCAGCTTCACTGCGCCATGATCATCGCGCTGAAGATCAGATAGAGAGAGTGCAACAAAAAAAAAAGCCAGTGCAGCAGTACAGACTGGCGTATAGAGTATATTAAGACGTCAAGGAACGAACGTCTTAATACTATACACCCATGGAAACGCGGTCCCCGCGCGATCCGTGCAAACTGGCGCGTATACTGTGTTTGCCGAGTGCCAAAGTAAGCGGTCATCCATTGCTTTGCATCAGCCTACTTCCAGCGAACGTACACAGAAAGCGCGCACTTGGTCGATTGGATGTGCGTTTTGGGTGCGCGCTCGCGGTACGCACATGTGGCACATTACATGTCGGCAAGCGTACATGCCGAGCGCTCACGTGTGCAAGTTGTAGAGTTGATGCCCTTGCGAACTGCGCGAAGTACAGGCCTATATATACGCTTAATGCACGCACGCACGGACATATGCCGGGATGTGAGTGTCTATCAGAAGCCTTCGCTCGCGATCCGCGCTCGTGCAATTACGCGATGCCTGCCCGCGCGCGGTTGCTGGCTCGAAGAAAAGCATAAGCAGACACTGCTCCGCAATCGCATTCGATAGGGGCTCCGGTCGGTACATCCGAATTCGAGCCAGCGTTTGGGGGAAAGACTCGGCAGGTCGCAACAAGGACACCGGTTAATGGGATCGTGATTTACGGCTCGCGCTGCCGCTCATCTTATACACATGCGCGAGCACGGCAGAGACGCGTTGCGTGGTGGAGGCCGGTCGCCGCAGGCAGCTCGCCGCCACTCGCCAGGGCACTGAACCGCGTGCACGAAATAAGAGGCCGTGATGGAATAATCTCCGATCAAGCCATCAAGAAGAGCGGCAAGAGAAAATTTATCATCGGCGCCACCGTTTTCGGCGCCATTGTAGGCCGTTATCGAAAGCTCATCACCGAGCTTAGATTGCCTCGATGAAATAGATAGCCGACAATTTGCGCTGCAATAGACGGGCTATTGTCGCGCCTGAAGCACTTAAGGTAGACATGCCGAGGCGGTTGATGTGACACAGTTTACTCTCCTGCTAGTGGCGAAACACGTTGCTTTATACTGGCCACGTTGTTACGTCTTCGGGCCGGGGAGTTTCCTCTTTCTCGCCGAAAAGCTAAGTGAATGAAAAAAACGGCAGCTTCGATTATTGGGAGCTCTTGCATTGTTAAATATAAGAAAATGTAGGACTAAACTTAGAGAGATGTGGTAGTGGTCTTGCCGTCAAGAACCGCGGGCACTGACTCGTTGCCAATCAAGCCACTTTTTACCACGAAGCTGTACATGGCTAGGTTCTCGAAAAAAGTGCGTGCGTCTATCGAGCCGTGTAGATCGAAAATGTGGATCGATCCCGAAGGCAGAGCGATACCGGACCGACCCGCGGTGGATGTGAAGCAGGCTTTAAGCACTCCACCAACTCGCAAAAAATAAGTTTAATACCTTGGGTCCAAATACAACCGTGTCAGATGTTAAGCTGATAGGAACAGATACTTAACTTTGACCCACGTCGGCCGCGTTTACGTTCACACCACCCTCTCTTTGTCGGCGTTCCAAGAGCTTGCGTATCTCCTTTCCTTTCCTTCCACTCTCCCGTGGTGGCGGTCCCGTAAGCGTGCGGCCCGCCAAAACCACGGGGCCGAAAGAAATTCGAACCGTCCCCCCATGTGGCCCCCGATCCCACAAACTTCCAACGTTTCACCGGAGCAACGGCCAGATTTTGGAGGGAGTTTGTGAGGAACCAATTTTGTGTGGACTGTGTTGTGTGAGACCGCTTGTGGTTTTCGAGTGACCTCACAACCATTGCTGCACTGCGGGACGTCGACCCACGCACGATCGCCTTGGCTACGGCGAAGCAGTGTGTGTGCCCTCGGAGTGCGGCGACGTGCGTGTCTGTTCTACGTGCCGGGATTCATTAGTAAAAAGTGTTGATCTGCGTTTTGCAACATTACATAGGAATGTATACCCCCGGTGCCTCATCATCTTCCGAGTTTCAACATCGTGGAGGAGCGACTAGTCGCGCCTCGCCTTTCATTTATCTGCATACGGCGTCTGATGCACGGCAATGGACAGTTCGCCATTAAGGGTCCCACATACACAGCTTCGTTGGTCATCCGCTTTCACAGAGTAGAATGGAACAGAGTAGAATGGATTTTAAAGCTATTGTGGCGACGATTTGGTTGTGTCGGTAACGCGTGAATAACGGAAGGGTTTCATTTGAAGAGGGGTAAAAAGAAGTACACAGAGACAGAGAGAGAAGAGCGGGATGCAACGGCGAGCTACTGACTGCTTCATTGTTCGACCAGTGCGCATGACGGGGCAATGAGCTTGCAGGCTGGAGATCGAAAGAAAAGAGAGGAGGAGTAAAGAAGGAACGTGCACAGGATCACAGAAATGAAAACTAAAGAAAGCATGTTTTCTTGGAAAATAATCCCCATGTTGAGTCAGACGTCGCTACGCTTGTGTTGATGGCCTGAAGCGTTTCCGTGGAGGATAGAGTCACTCAGCTGCCTGCTTCCCTTATGAATTCACGAAGTTTAGCTGTCTGTCCCTCCAAAAACCTCGTTGGAGAAGTGAACTTCTTGACTCCCTCATTTTGGTGAGCGTCAATGAAATATACTTGTTCTACAGTGTTTCTTTTTATTCGAAGTGCTCAATGAGTTGTTCTGTAGCGTTTTCGTTCCTTGAGTAGCTGCCTTTAATGTAAATGAAGGGACCACCGGAGGACCCCTTAGACGGCCTGGCTTCAGTGTTGCTCTCTGTGTGGCAACCTCGGCAGTTGTTCTCAGTCGTAGAAAAATTGGTTAAGTCGTATACTTGAATTTTCTTCATCAGGCGAGAAGGCTAAATGTATCAGTGTTATTGTTCATACCAGTTTAAATCTGGCTAATAACACCTCTACTCAAACAACTCTAAATTTTGCCATTAGAAGCTATTTCACTTCACTTCTTTCTCTTGCTTTGTTTTGTTTCTCAAGGTTAATTTATTCTTCTACTTCTCTTCTACCAGGCCTCATTTATCCCCTGCCTCGCGGCTGGCAGCGCGCTTTCCCTTGAGACCAATTATTCAACCAACGCGAAGAAGAAGGACAAGAAGAAGCCACCAGACACTGACGGGTCAGACGTTCCTACGCATCCGCTGCTACTGTTGAGTTTGGGCGAGAACCCTCAGGTAACGATCCACTTTTCAGAACGAGGAAGCACCCCCAGGAACGTGACGGTCTTGAGGCGGATACGGCCGCTGTGATTCCGATCACAGTAACGCATCTCGTGTGAAGCAACTTCAATAGAGAGCAGCCCCCAAGGATTCTGTTGATTGTTCTTGTTGGTGTAGAATTATCGTCGAAGCTATAATTCAATGCAATTAATCGGAACCATTAGGCAATCGCCGGCTAGCCTTGGCACAACCCGGGCTAGCCTTGGCACAAAGCGCAAACTGACTGTTTCTCTGGTCTGTTAACAAAAGTAGGGACTTAGGCGATTGACTCGAGCACGAGATTTGAAAACAGCGCTATGATCAGACTTTGCGAAAAAATTATACATTAGCGCTGCACTCAAATTAAGTTGCCTAGCCCGGCATGCTTTAGAGATATGACTGGCTAGTTACGGATGCCTCATAATGTAACGGTGTGGCTTGACTGAAAGCTAAATTTCTACGTTTTCTTTTTTCGCCAATACTTGTAGGAGGATACTCAAACCGCGCGAGGAAATAAATCCATGCCGCGCTATATAATGACCCTTAACTACGATGCCTTGCATGTGCTGTGGTTCAGTCTATACGGTAGGTAACGTCACTAGTCACTTACTCGAAAGCCACCAGCGAAGCAGCCTAGGGTTCGGTTAGTACTTGTGAAGAAGACCATTTAAAACCGCCAGATGCTGATGCCTCTTCGTCTGTAGCGGAAGAGTTGACGTAACCGCGATGAGCCAGGCATTGACAGTGCCCATGATAGCCGGCACCGCCTGCAGTCATAACACCACTTCCCTAAGCTGTCAGCAGTGCTGCTATGCATTAAAAGGACACCAAAGGCAAATATTAAGTCAAGCTAAAGTGATAGATTAGTGCTCGACAATCTCTAAGGCGTCAATATTATCGCGAACAGAGCCTTAATAGTCGAGAAATTGAGGTAAATGCAGGACATAATCAAGGACTCCTCCGTGACATTCAACTACTTGCCCGATGACGAAAGCACTCCTCAGTGAAATTCTGTGACTAGTACTCAACCACTCGTTGCAAAAAATATCCTCGTATTATATTATAAGACGAAATAAAATGCTACTTCTTCAGTTCTACTTCACTTTTAGAAAATATAACTCATTGAAGTTACCCTTGACAACAACGCGGTCGGTCGAAAGGTTTCGTTTTCGCTCGAAAGCGCCGACCACGCTTTCGTGTTTCAGTAGTTTCGTTATCACGTAGTGCTACACTCGTTTTGCTGCCTTGCGAAACTTGCACAAACCTCAAGTAGGAGATAATTCAACTTCCATGTGATGTCGCGGGATGCACGAACGGTCTACGCCACTTGACCAAAAAAGCAGCTGCAGCGGCTATCCACCGCTCTGTATTGGCTCGTTACCGCCGTCTGTAGGGCGCAGTTTTACTCACCCGCGGCAGCAACGGATGGTGATGGCGTATGCAACTGGCCCCTCACCCGATTGGGGCGCGGAAGATTTGAATTACGAAAAAAGTATTCGGTCCCTTCAGATGCAATTTTATCGTAAACAAAGTCTTTTCTTGCTACGAAACAAGCGTTGCGAGGTTTCTGGAATGGTACTTAAACAGTCCACGTCGACTTAGTATTAGCTTTTTAGTGTCCTTTAAGCATTAGTATTAGCCCTTAGTATTAGCCTTTAGTGTCCCTTTAAGAGAGTCGACACCTGGACGAGTCGTCATGGATTCCCTGTTACGAACAGCGCGAAAGACTAGACACGAAGAAATTGACGAAACGTGAAGTATTGTGCAGTCTTAACCTGCAGCACGTCATTACTCTTATTCCAAACGACACAGATTAGCCCCGTAGGCGAGCCATGTCCGAGGCCGAGCAGGCAAGCAGCGTCCGGCCTCGGACTTCTCAGGGCGAACGCCGTGAGGACCCTGCCCCGCAAGCTCCTTCTCGCAAGTCTTCCGGCGAGTCGCGGTCGCGGATGCGGTCAGCATCCAGACTGTCGAATCGACGCGTTCGCCGTAGAGATTACGGAAGCACCGCGCCCAAGCAGCCAGTGGCTGCAGGCTCCTCATCATCGCAACAGCCTCCCGACGAAGCTAAACGCGGACAAGCGTCGACTGCGTTCGTCGAGACCTCCCCGCCGACGCCGCTGAGTCAAGAGGCATCCTTCTGCCGGCAAGAAACGACGCTGCTTCAAAACGCCCAGAGTCTGCCGGCAGGGGAGGAGCAGCGGACCCCGCTGCTTCAGGACGCCCAGAGTCCGCCGGCAGAGGAGGAACAGCGGACGCCGCAGCTTCAAAACGCCCAGAGTCTGCCGGCAGAGGAGGAACAGCGGAGCTCGATGGTACCGACCGAGCTGAAAAGTTCAGCTGCCGCTGTGCCATCGCCACGTCCAGAACAGCATCCGCAGGGCCTGTTCAGCGCATACGGCACAGCAGCTTGGTCACCGCTGTCGGAGCAGCAAGCCGTGAAACCTGCAGCGGAGCAAGATGCGTCAAGCAAAGCTGGCAGCCCGAAAGGTACGAGGTGATGTCCTCGAAAACAAGGCTGAACTGAAAAACGCGATGTCAGGACAGGGTTGACAGTGAAACGCACTAACGATACGTTATAGCAAAGCTTCCGCCGGGGCGTTTTATAGGTGTGCATCAGAACAAAATAGGCTTGCTTGATTTTGGCACTTTCCATCTTCCCGTCCTTTTATCCGAGTGGGTGTATGTTTCAGCTATAGCAGCCACATTTAGATTGCGTAATGACACGGCAACAAGTATTGTTTTATCTCTTGTTTTACTTACGCAAAGTTACAAGTACCTCATCAATTTGAAGTGTATATATGCTCAGGTGAAATTAAATTTCATCATTTGCTAGTTTGCGATCCCACGTCACGTCTGTTGCAGATGGGTGGGCTCGAATTAAATTCAGCAGCTTGATCGATTGATTGATTGATCGTTTGATCGATCAATTAATTGATTGATTGATTGATTGATTGATTGATTGATTGATTGATTGATTGATTGATTGATTGATTGATTGATTGATTGATTGATTGATTGATTGATTGATTGGGAAACATGCCGATACGCTCGCAGTGCCCGACGACAGCGTATTGAAAACCGCGCCGATGTCCAGCCGAGTGCCAGGGAAACCAAACTCGGGCACCGCCAGCCTGTTCTCCTCCGGCAACGCATCGCCCATGGTGCACAGCTTCTGGTCAATGTTCAGCAGCAACGAGTATCGGCCGGCCTTGGTGTGAGCCGCCCTTTCCTAACGGAATCGTTTCGAAAGGGTGCTTGTTCGAATTAGCTGAAACTCGGCGACACGGCGATACGCCAGTTGAACAGTTCCACTGTAAGAACGTTGTGCGGAAAATCCACTGGAGTTGTCTAAATAGGCGCAAGTGTATCCCCAAATTTCAAGTTAGCCCACCCCCAAATTTAACTTGGCCGACCCCGTATTTCAAGTTGACCTACCCCCGTATTTCAAATTGGCCAACTGACAAATTTTATCCCCAAATTTAAGTTGGCCCAACCATAAGTTTCACTTGACACGCCCCTACTATAGGCTTCCCCATGCATTTTCTATGGAGAACTATATATCGCCACGGGTATGCAAAATATGATCATATGGGTATTCGCTCATAAATTTGTTGTTTCAATTGTTCCTTGTCATTTATAAAGCTATCAATCATATACATTTACAATATCATAAAGATTAGATGTTCTAACTTCGCAAATTACGATTTTTTGTGCAGATACAAGGCATTACACTTTTCGCGTGACAGACAGATTTTGCTGGGGTGCTTGCCAAAGAACGTGTACGCGTTAATACGTTCAGAAATTAGAAGATTTATGTGAATCAGAGCAGCTCAGACATACACGAAAGACTGCTTAGCTGTACAAGAGAGTTCTCGCATCCTTCGGAAGTCCCAGGGGTCTGCTTAGCAACTATTTGAAATATACCCATGGTTTGCGAAAGCTTCACTATACTCGAGCCTTATCAAGTATCCTCAGTACTTCTATACTCTCCGTTGTATCCAACGCATGTTTCTGCATGCTGCGCCGGCTACACCGACGCCGGCGTCTCACTGCGCGTTCCGACAGCTTTGTAGGGCTGCGCTGCGGGCACTTCTTTTTTTTTTCTTAGCTTTTCCGACAGCTCTTTTTGATAGCTCGTCAGTCATCACCACTCCGTGGTCACCACCGACGATTGGCGTCTGCCTGCTGGTTCTCACCGATGCCCCGTTCATACGGTCGCTTCGGGGCACAAATCCGTTGCTGGTTGTTCTCATGATCGACACTCGGTAACAATGACCGGCCACACGCGACTGAGCCCCGACCCAACCGCTTCGCTCGCAGGGCCAGCCAGAACGACTACCTAATGTGCATGGGCAGCGGCGTGGTGGCGGCCGCGCTGATCCTCCTGGCGTTCTTCGTGGCCGCGCACGTGACGGCGAAACCGAAGTACGTGGAAGTGCGGGGCCCGTTCGGCGCCGTGCGCGGCGTCGCCGTCCTGGTCGAGGGCCGCCTGGTGCACGCGTTCAACGCCATCCCGTACGCCGCGGCTCCCGTGGGACCTCTGCGATTCGCTCGACCGGTGCCACCGCAATACGGGGTGACTGTGCGCTTGTCCGCGTATGCGCCCGGGCTATACGCAGTTGGGCCTCTCTTCCGGGTGTCGCGTTGCCAGTGAGGACAGACACACCGCGACTCAATTAATTACGCACTTAATGGTGACTTATATGTCTGCACGTCGTAGAAAGAGCGTTTTGCATGCGCAACGAACCTGACTTGTTAATTTGGTGTGGTGTTCGTCTCGAAGCATGCAGTGCTTCCGCTGCTCAACCAAGCGTTGCATCACAGTTACTTTAACGGTATACCGCTTAAACAACGTGAATAAAAAAGAAAACAACAAGGACGGTGCGCTAACCTTCAATTTTTATTATGAGAATGGAAAGTTATACTTGAGATATAGGCAAATCGAGGTCGAGGCAAATCGCTTCACGGTCAGTCGGCAGAATCCAGATAAGCGATTTCGCTTCTACCCAGTGCTATAGAAGGAGGCGCTGACGCTGCTAGAACCCGATTTTCCGATCAAACTCGCTTTCACAATTTCTTAACTATCTTTACACGCCGTACCCTAAACAGCATACCTTGACAACCACACTCGCCACAGTGCACGGACAAATGCCGGTTGCGATGGGTTCAACCTTTGCTTATCATGAAAGCGTATCGCGGTTTACTCCGTGTATATACTTTGTCCTGTACATCACAGTTACAGCGGAATACCAGAATAGCACTGCGTACGGAACATGACAAATGACAAAAAAGCAACAACCGTTGCAGCTTCGAAGGTGTCGTACAGTCTGAATAGTGGTTACTCCTTCGGCGGAAGTTAAAGCTTGCCCTACATTTGGCACTCTTTGAGAAAGAAAAAAACATGGCGGGTCCCACATACTGTGGGAATCGATCTAAGCGGTACTTTGTATGCTGTTTGCTTTGACTGACAATAATTAGCGGTGATGTTGGCGGTGAATACGTAGTTTCTTCAGCGTTTAGTCCCATACGAGAGTGGCGAGTTCATGTTAAACCTTACCTTGCGTGCACCACTGCTGTTTGTCTGCATAGTCCACAGAACGCACAAGGAGACGAGTTTGCTTGAGGTGTTGTTGTGCGTCATTGTTCATAATCTCTGAGAGGGTTGAGCATTATCATTGCGTCACATATGGTACATCGCATCGTGACAGATGTGTTCAACTTTAACTGAGCTATGGAGCTGTGCGTAATTCAATTATTACAAATGTGTGTATAGATTGTGGACATGCATTCGCGGTCCGCACCACGTTGTGTTGCGATGCGAAACGTGGTGCTCAAAGGCATATGCACACTGAGTGCACGCTTCGGAGCCATTTTGCTGGTGCGTGTTTACGTGCTCCTTCTGCATACGTGGTCAGCACGCTGTCCAGACGCCAGCTCCAAGCGCTGTCTTTAGGTTGTAGACGGTTGTAATGTTTCACAGCCATCACAGCCCATCACGCGACCTCCACAGCCCAGCACCTGCATGTTTGTCGCATAGAAAAGCAAGCACAGCATGTGCCACAGCACATGCTGTGCTTGCTGCACAGCACATGCTGCACAGCACGTTGCCTCGGCGGCGCCGACCGGAATGCGCTGAGGCGAGCGCCATCTCAGGGTGCTGCAAGAAACGCAGCGGCGCGCGCTAGAAAGACCACAGCAGCAGCACCCCGAAAGTCGGCCAAAGAAGCAAGTAAAGCTTCGCCTTAAAGAAAAAAGAAAGAAAAAGAAACAAGGAAATCTTGTTGCCAGAGATAGGTGGAAGGTCGGCCAGAGTGATGTGCTTCAAGGCTGCTACGTTTACCAGTTCTATTTGCAGCCACTTGCCTGTTCAATGCACGGAGTGCGTACAAAAAAACTTTCGTGTACACCATACACCACGAAGGAGCCAAAGTATATACGGAAGCAAGACCGTGTGCATATTGTCAACTCGTACAAACAGTTACTGTTGCTTACGTCATCTTGCGCCGTCATGACCACAGTCAACAACAGTGCTTCGGGTAGAGATGTTCACACAATACCCTGTGGCGATCCCAAGTGACTACATACTAACACGAACCTCTTATCTCCCAGACCACCATAGATGGGATCCACCAACGTTACACGGCGTGTCCTCAGCCGCGTCTCGGCAACACCGGACCGGGCACCGGCTGGATCGCGGACGAGGACTGCCTGCGCGTCAACATCTGGATACCGACCGGCTGCGGGCTCGGGACTTCGTGCAGTGGCAACAAGACCGTCCTGGTGTTCATTACGGGCAGCCTATTCCAGCAGGGAGACGCTGGTGACGTCACCGAAGACGGAAGCATTCTCGCTGCGCTAGGAGACATCGCCGTGGTCACCTTCGCCTACCGGCTAGGGGCTCTCGGATTCTTGTGCACCTCCACCGCAAGGGTAAAAAAAAATTGTGGCCCACTGTACGACCCACTGTACGACCCACTGTGGCCCACTGTATTGTGGTTGTCGGTATTGGCGATATTAGAGCGCACGGATATCTATACCTTCTAGACGTTGTGGTTTACCAGAAGATATCAATGCCCTTGACGGCAGCTCCATTGCAACGCTTAAAGCAGAGTCCCTTCTGCCAAGGTCGATGTGCGCTCGCGCGCGCGCTTGTGTGCGTGTGTGTGTGTGTGTGTGTGTGTGTGTGTGTGTGTGTGTGTGTGTGTGTGTGTGTGTGTGTGTGTGTGCGCGCGCGCGCGCGCGCGCGTGTGTGTGTGTGTGTGTGTGTGTGTGTGTGTGTGTGTGTGTGTGTGTGTGTGTGTGTGTGTGTGTGTGTGTGTGTGTGTGTGTGTGTGTGTGCGCGCGTGTGTGTGCGCGTGTGTGTGTGCGTGCGTGCGTGCGTGCGTGCGGGCGTGCGTGCGTGCGGGCGTGCGTGCGTGTGTGCGCCAACTCTCCACTCACGGTAAGAATGATCCGTGTGCACTTTTAAAAAAATGCAGTCTATAAAAAGTACAACACATAATATATCCACCTATAGTGTATTTAAAGAGTATTTCGGTTAACTCAAAAAAGGTACCAATTGCGCGCGACGCAGGACTCGGGAAACATGGGCCTGTACGACCAACTGGCGGCTATGGAGTGGGTGCACAAGAACATCGCCTACTTCGGCGGGAACCACTCCGAAATAGTGGTGGCGGGTCACGGGTCGGGAGCTGTGTCCGTAGGGCTGCACATGCTGAACCCGAACTCCGGTTGGATGGGCTACGTGAAGCGATTCATCGTCATGAGCAACAGCCCGTACAGCAGGTGTGTCTGCGCACAAAACCCCCCGGCTGTCGACTGAGCGTAGTTTTTGCAAAGAAAATGGCAGGAATACTGTGCACGACCTGTCGGAGCCTGATCGTTGATTGCCGAACAAGTTGACGTTGGTTCATTGTGAAGAAACTAGCGCTAATGCAAAGCCACACAAGGGAAGAGAGACGCATACACATGGGCAAGTCTGTACAGTTTCCATCACGCTGTCGTGAATCCGAAACTCTAGCGAAGTGGGCTTCAACCAACAGTACCTCCTAATGTGAAGAAATCAGCTTCGGGCGACCGCGTTTCGCCAAACTATACTACGAAAGAACTCGGGGAGGCGTTCGGGAAATGCTTCGCCAGCGCCGTTTTGTGCAGGCGCTAGCTCGCGCGAAATGTAAGTGTCGCGTGAAAATGACCTAAGGCAACAATTTTGATTTCACATTAAAGCACATCCAGCGCAAGGATGCCTTAGCGCAGCGAACTATAACTTGACGCTCGCATCTTCTCCACACATCAAATCACCGTTCTCAATAAAATTTGGCTCTCGGCAGTAGAAAGAAAATCAGTGTGCGCAGCGTAATAAATGCGGACACTTCCGAATACAAGAACACAAGAAGAGTGCTGATCTTCAGCTAAAAGATTTTTTTATTTCGAAAACAACAGCATAAGTAGGCAAGTCCTCACGAAAACAAAACGAGTACCGATGTCAGGGGAACTCGCGAAGAGTGCCGTATTTTAATCTAAGAAAAATCAGAACCGTCTCTTATCTTTCGATTAGTAAGAGCATTTCTTTTTGTCGCGTTTGCGTTTCTTATCAAGCGTTAATATGACTTCTGAACTGTTATTTCCTTGGTGACGATTCGCTATCTATACAGCTCTTTTCGACTAAATCCATCAGGTGAGCTGCCACCGTTCGTCTTCTGTTCCCGTCTTGGTCTCCATACATTCGCTGTATGCCAACTTTTCTAGCAGCTGTGCGCCATTCTGCTTCAGGGTAGAATATCTCTTTCCCAGGCAAATTGACGGCAGGGCCGAGGCGACTAACAAGACAGCGGCCCTATCACGAGAATTGGGCTGCGCTGACCCGGCGGACGACGTGGTATCGGCGAACGCGTGCCTGCGATCCGTGAGCGTGACCGCGCTGCTCGAAGCGTCGTCGCCGTCGAGGGAGCACTTGACGAGCCTCTTCTTCCCTGCACACGGCACCGACTTGATGCCGGTCAGGCCGAGCGACTTGCCGCATGTCGCCACGCTCAAAAGCAAGCAGGTGCTTATCGGGCATACGACTTTGGAAGGCGTCCACCAGGCAGCTCTGTTCAGGAACAGGGTGGCCGGATCTGTGTTCGAGGTAAGTGCGTCTTGCAGCCGTTCGCGCACGTTCGGCGTCGTGCCAGTTTTTCTTTTTTTTCCCCGCTGAGCGCGAGTTAAAACACACGGACACATTTCTGTGGTCCTTTACACGAAACCGACAGAAGCACGTCGAGTTGGCTTGTCGGTTTGCAATCGGCCTGTCAAGTTCATGTAAACGCTAGCCGGTCGGGCTGAGCGAGCGTCGAGTCCGGTTAGGCTGACTCAGCCTGACCCGTTGGCAGCGCGCATGTAAACGCGAACGAGGCCGCCAGCGCTGAGGCTTGCGCGGGTCGAGGAGACGTCAGCGTTTTCTGCGCCGGCAGCGGGAATGGTAGGAGAAGGCAAAGATAAGCACTCTGCAGTGCAACCTCATCCAGAGAGCCATGAAATAGGGCTCTTGTATACGGCTGCGAGAAGGAGAACAGTGTCATGGTTGGGGTCGGGCATTAAATGGGTGGTAGCAGGCCCATGCCGTCGTCCAACTTATTCACGCTGAGGACGTTGTTGAAGGGAGAAACTTGTTCTCATCGAGAACGAGGGATATGGGATTTATTTACAGTATTTACATGAGAACGTTACAGTTCATCAGCCTAACATTACTGAGAGAGGAATGCACACCGAGGAGCCGCGAACGGCTCCTTAAATACACTCTGTCCTCCCTAGATCCCTAGGTGAGGGAAAAAGGGCCGTTCAACCTGCTACCAATTCGGAGCGTTCAAAGTCATCGTAGCCGACCCACCTTTGGGGGGGAGGGTTCACACACTCACTTTCGCACAGGTTTCACTGACCACACCAAGGTGAGAGGGTTTTCGCAGACACGGGTCTTGCCCCGAGAAGGCGCCTCTTCATCCCAGTGTTGACTCCGCAGACAATGGCCGCCGAGCCTGTCCATGACTTCTAAGCACCGGAGACTGCCGCAAGACATCTTCTCCCAGGAGCTCCACCGCTTCAAACAAGCCGTGACGGCCACGGTGAATCCACTAACAATACTTGGTCCGCCGACCGCGTTTAGTCATAGCGGCGCCGAGGGGGTGTTGATGCGGCACATCGTCGTCCCTACAAAACGAGTCACCGCAGCAGGTGGGGAAGGGTTCCAAGGTCGCTTCTGGGAAGCTCACCACCTCCACAGATGGGGCTGGCTGGGTAAATTTTGCAGGTCGGTACCCTTGCAGGCCGTTCGTAACAACGGGGAGAAGGTCACATGGCGCACCAATGCTCCAATGGTTTTCGATGCACGATTTTAACACTACGCCGTTCACTGTGACGCCATTTTGCTTAGAAAATCCGAGGTACATAAACACTGACACATGTCGGGTTAAACTCCCGAGCTAAATCTTGGGAGACACCGCGTGACAGCGGTGGGTGAGGTAAAGGGTAACAGGCACATGCTGGCGGCGGTTGCATGAAAACTGCATTGCAGGCATGGCACCAGTTTCCCATAAGTTTTCCAGAAAACCTCGTGAAAATAAGGTCCGACGCAGATAATAATACTTTGATATGAGCTGGCATACTTTGATGATTGATGAAACAGCAAGAAGTTGGTGCCAGTCTTTTGTTTTACGTGCTGCCATGTGTGCCCGCGTCTCAATTCTCTCTACAAAAAGACACATTACTACGACGAGATTAGAGAGAGCTTAAAAGAGTGAGCATTGATTGCTAAAAAAAATTGCTATAGACTCCCCCCCCTCCCATTAGTAAAGATGCCAATTAGTATTCATCATACGCATTACATATTCATCTTCTACCCTAGAATCGACTATGGCACGATGACGGAATAAGACAACCAGATATAGAAGCTGCGCCCAACAGTGTCGCGAAGTTCTTTATGAAGCAAGGACCCGCGCAGAATCATCGGCGTGTTGAATGCTGCAGTCTGACTTGCCGTTTGAGATACACACACCTAACAAAGAGATACGGTAGGGAGCATCGAATTTCTTTTCAAGCAACGAATACTCGCGAGACATGGTCTTCAACCAGATGTTGTTCTTGTTATTGATGACGACGACGACGAAGACGACGACGACGAAGAAGAAGAAGAAGAAGAAGAAGAAGAAGAAGAAGAAGAAGAAGATGCAAGAAACTATGGGTGCCACCAGCCAACCAGAGAACCAGAAAAAGGAGTTGGAAAGGATTAGTAGCGCACACTGGACAAGCCCTCTTTCTTTGAAACACGCTGGCGGCTCTTGTTGCCGGCATTGAAGCTTTCGCTTTAATGCCTGCAATTTACGGGACAGAATGCAGCTTTCCTCTTCCACAGCTAGCCATGTGAAATATTTCTATGTTTGATGGCGTGAATGCGGAACGCTCATGAATTTATGACGAATCGCCGACTGTCATATATATTTATCGCGGGTTCCATTTCACTTCAGACGGCTTTTCATTCTCCAGGCATCTCTGGAAAAGGACGCCGTGTCCGTGCTTCGGTGGCTGGGCGTGCCGGATCCAGAGAAGGTGGTGGCCACGTACGCCCACGCCGCGTCCCAACATGACATGGAGTGGATGCAGAGCGTGTTCGGCACCGTGCTCAGTGCTTGCCCGGTGCACTACTTCACTGAGCACTTGGCCCGCAATGGGGCGAATGCCGTCTACGCCTACATCATCAACCACACGCTCCTGTACGAACGACTGGTCGACGAGCAAGACCGTGACGGGGACGAGGTCTGCTCCCTTTACAGCGATGCACCGAAACTGTTTGTGCAACATTGTCCAGCTTTCTATAGCCGCACGAAATCGTGCGTGCCTCTGGGAGACGGTGTTTAACGCGTTGTTCCGGGTTCTTTTCTCTGGTATTTTCTTATTCACTCAGCATATTTAAGTCCTCAAAGCACAGCATTCGCTTTTTAGGCGGCCATCTGCAAGTGCACCTTTAATGTCATATCGTTTCAGCCAAGTGTCAAGTTTCGCGGTTAAGATGAAACGAGCTTTCTGCATAACTTTTGGTACTTCACTGACGCTTGAGAGATAGGTTATAAAACTAGGCACATTTATGAATAATGTTAAGGGCTGTGTGCAGCACGTGCCCTTAACTAAATCAACGAATATGGCTAAAGATGTGCGAAAGAATTGAGCGACGAAGCGCGCCAGCTCAGTATACGTAGCAGTGTCAACAGATTCTATGCTTAAAGGCCAATTGCAACGAATTTCACTTTGGCTAAATTTGTTACACATCTGTAGCCTACACTACTGAGGCAATCGTGGCAGAGTCGCAGGGCTGGCAGTTGCATAATTTTCTTGTTAGCAGCCTTTAAACAGTACCTAAGCAGGCGGCGCGTGCGCCTGGTGGTCGTCGCCATGACGTAATCCCCAGCACGCCGCCTCAGAGTTTTCACCGCGCTGCGGGCAGAAGCCGAGGGCGCCGCCTTATCTCGGAGGTCATGCCGATATCTTGCATGTTTTAGGGTGATGCGTCACTTCCGGCGAACGGTAATGGGGGCGTTTTTTTTTTTTTAGGTATCGAAAACGGTTATTCTTGCGCGTTTTTCGGGATGCTCCAGCTTGTATGTTTAGACGTCGAATTTTGCAAGGAGACTCCTGTATTTCTACGCTATCATAAACTAGGCTTTTTACGCTGTCCAAACTTTCCTTGCAGTCGGCCTTTAAGGGTTTGTGGCACATTTCACAGTCAGCAGGAAGACTTGAAGGGTTACGTTTCCTACAGCTACCTATATTCGCTGTATTTGCCCGTTGCACATCACTGAGACAGGCTGCGTAGATTTTTTGGCACGAATGAATATTAAACAAATATGGACGTTTGGAAAGCAGACGTAAAGCACTTGTGTTATGCTTGGTTCACTTGAACGGGAAATTAACCTGTTTTGTTTCTTTTTCCTTAGCCCGAAGCACATTTCGAAGATCTGGGGTACATTTTCGGGCTTCCGCTGAGGAGCGAGTACTCGGCGCCAAAGGAGGAGAAGGACTACAGTCGCAGCCTTATTGAAATCTGGGCGAATTTCTCCAAGTCCGGGTATTTGAGTTCTCCGATAGCCTATCTTACCAGTACAGTCTATCTCTCGCCTAAACATGAAGCGGTGCACAGCGTAGCGTGATTAATGACAAATGCAACAGTGGACATGCAAGAACGCGCAAGTTCGTTTCTCCGCACATCACGTATGACCTACCCGAGATAGCGGATCCATGCCTAGAGTCGTTTATAACGCTTCAGAAGCGTGTGAACTGGTGCCACCGTCCTCATAAGTTTCTTGGCGAAATACAGAACCCTAATAAACTTATATGCGAAACCCCTGTCACTGCGCAAACTACACTGCTCCAACGCCCGCAGAACTATCTTGGTTCAGTAACCCTACAAGACTACCAACTCCCATTATTTCCACGTTAATAGATATATGCGACACTTTCGCGTGCGTGCGTGCGTGCTGAAAAAAAAAAGGAGCGCCTACTTCTAATAAAACATGATTCATTCAACACCTGCGTAATGCACAGTTGGCCACTTCATTCATCTATATTGATGCGCAACGCTGTGGTTCGTGTTCTTCTATAGGCAGCTACCCACGGTTCAAGGACAAGCATGGCCAACGTTCCATCTTGAGAACCAGACCACGGTCGAGCTGGCATGGCCCGAGCGCGTCGTGTCTCAAGATACTTGGAGGGCAGAGTGCGAAGCACTGCGAAAGCACCTCGTATAAGATGCTTGGACTATGCCTGGGCGAGCGCATCTTTGTGATTAGCACTGTGGATCCGCGACCAGTACGTGGACTTGCTTGGGGCACTGACTATAACCGCGGCTAAAATCACTTAGAAACCACTGAGCTGGGCTTATATGTGGTATTTTATTGTATAGTATCGTATGCTGCTGTATGGTATATTGTTTATTGCACTACCAGTGTACTGCACAGTATCTTAGAGTATAGTATCGCTCTGTATAACGTTTGTTATACTGTTGTATGTTATTCATACCCAGCTCTGTTGTGCTTCCCTGGTCGCTTGACCTACCCGAGGATTGAACGACATTTGCGACAGACTCAGCGGAAACACATCGGTTTCTTTTATTTTAATGTTTTTGGCCGGTGTCCATTTTACCCTTGACTACGAGTATTCGCGGCCAGACGAGTTTTCTTCGAACTCTTGAATTCATACTATAGAATCACTCAGCCCTCCTCCTAGTAATGTGGATTCAGCGCACGCATATATAGCTCACTGTGCACGACGCTTCACATTTAATAAAGACGACCGCCTCAAATTCAGCGGCCATACATGTTGCGCCCGCCTGCGGCTTACGTTGTCTTGAGGGGCTGTGGCACGTTTGTGGGCTATTGCAGGATGCAATTAGCCCGCAAGTGACACTAAGAGGGGATTGTGGTTCGCGTGCAGGCACGGCGATGTAGATGATGTTGCTCTGGCAACCATTTCTTATCCTCATGCTAATGGTAGAAGAACACGCCAGTGGTAAAGGCGACTGCGTTGTCCTTGCCAGGCGCCCTGTCCATACGGAAATCGCACGCGTTCACGACGCGATCGTCGAAGCTTTCTTTGTCCCTTCTCCCGACTTTCCGGGCGCGCTGCGTGACGGTTTTGCCGCGCGTGCCGCTGGGTTTCTTGCAACACTACCAGATGGCGCTCGTCTCCGCGCATCCCCAGGGTTTTCAGGGTGCGTGTTGCAGTAAGAGGCGATTGGATGATTGGTGGAAGTAGGGAAAGGGCAAAAAAAAAAAACGGAGACGTACAAAAGCACAGTTCGCAATAGGGGATCAGGAAATTTGGTTGTGGGAGTTCATAGTGTTTTTTATGTTGTTTAACCTAGGTAAGACATTAGGCAGTATAATAGCAAGAGCTCGGTGGCGCAACCCACCGCCCCGTTCCAAAGGGGACGCTCATAACATCCATCCATCCATCCATCCATCCATCCATCCATCCATCCCGCTTCGTGCGTATGGCAAGTGCTGTTTTTGATTTCCTAAGCGACAAAAATACAGGTGCTGGGCTGTGATAGCGTAAACGTTACAGTCGTCCGTCTGTCCGTCTGTCTGTCCGTCTGTCTGTCCGTCTGTCTGTCCATCTGTCTGTCCGTCTGTCCATCTGTCTGTCCGTCTGTCCGTCCGTCCGTCCGTCCGTCCGTCTCACTGACTATAAACAACGACGCACAACAACCCCTCAAGCAAACATGGCTCACTGTGTGTTCCGGGGACTACGCAGACAAACATCAGTGGTGCACGCAAGGTAACGTTTAACATCATATCACCACTCTTAACACCAAAGAAATTACAGATTCGCCGCCAACATCACCGCTAATTATCGTCAATCAAAGCAAACAGCATACAAAACTTCGCTTGCATCGATTCGCACAATAGGTGGGATCCGCATATCTTTTTTCTTCGGAGGTACTGCTCTTTCATGAAGATGCAAACTACTCGAATTATTTTCATTAAACATTTGGGTTTGCGCTGTTTATGTTTATCGTTTCCTGACGCATTGTAAACTTGCGACAAGTCTGTTTGACACCAATGCTTTGGACACGTGTCAACGGCGTCTCTGTCCGGTGCCTTGTGGAACGACACGGTCACCTCACGCAGCAACTCGTACTGCAAGATACCGTGCTGTGTACGTGAGTCTCGGTTTAGAGGAGGTGCCTAGTAGTAAATGTGCTCTTAGAGCAATCTTTTCGGCGTAAGCACATAGAAGGAATTTCGATCTCATCAGAGAGAGAGAGATAGAGGAAAGGGGAAAGGCAGGGAGGTTAACCAGAGAAGAAGATCCGGTTTGCTACCCTACGCTGGGTAGTTGAAAGTCGTTGAAAAGTGCATAGCGTGTCAATATGTGTTCGATCAACAATGGTAAGGCACTTCTATAGCCGAAAAAATAACACAGGTGCCGCGTTCGGAAGATTGTGATGCCTCCTGTTGAGATGCACAGGCAGGACACGCTTTGCTTTTTGCCTGTTTTAACGAATTTCATTGATGTTTTGACAGTGCATTCATGAAATTGTTTCCTATTGCAGATCCCTGCGTAGAGAGCCTGTCAATAATTACACTAATTAAGAAGTCCGATTAGTGGGAGCGCCACTCGCACGTAGAGAAGCGCCAGTCACATTAGTCGCTAAGGATGCGCGTAACAGTCAGCACTCGCGTGACCGGTCGTTTGTTCTCTATACACGCTGGTGTATGGAATACAAGACTTCAGTTGCTAGTAGCACGTTGGTACGAATTATACTTTTGAATTCTACTTAATCGTCGTGTCCTTTAGGTGCTTGATTTTTCAGTTATGAGCTTGCACCAACTAGCTTAGCTTACCGTCTTTGATTTTTGATGCAATATTCAGTGCCGTAAACTTTGTCCGGGGACGTATACACTGCGCATCCTTGGTCATGGCATTTTTTTTTTTACCCGGGAAGTTTAACAAAATTGGTGGTTCCCACAGAACGCATTGTCACCTCGCTCGACAATGTAGCTTGACCAACGAACACGAAATGTCTTCAAGCGAAGCCTTCTCTGCTCACACCTCTCATCAATAATAGCAATTCTTGTTAATAACTAATGATTGCAAATAAGAATTTAACGGGCGCAATGCGGCAGCCGACTTTTGTGAGGGAAAGTGCCGATTGTCTCGGAGGCATAGCAATTGATTATTCCCGGGAGAAACACGGATGACGAAAGTCGGAAGTCGCCTTCGTCGCTATGATCAAAAGAGGGAAGAACAGTACTTTAGGGTTTAAATTTTGGAATATACCTGATTTGCGCTCGCGGGTGCGTGTTGTAAGCGCGCATGCGCGTGTAGTACAACAAGAACGCGGTCATTCTTACCGGGGAAGCCGGTAGGCTGGTTCAGAGCGGTTGTGGGGGTTCAGCTAGCTTAACGGCGGTGGCAGCCAGACTGGGCGACAAGCCGGAAGTTTGAATAAGATCGAGAGGCTTATCTGGCCGGTGACCGCTTTCGGGGATGTTAGACGGCTGCGCAGATTCCTCGGACAGAACGCGCCACTTCTGCAGTCCGGGCGAAATTGATGGTACCGTGCCCATATTTCGAAGTCTTCTTTTCTTTACCTCTGCGTAAGTGCGCAGGGGACAAAGTGCTAAGCGATGAAGGAGGCCATGAGGCTGCACGTGTGCCGCAACGATAACGCGCAGAGCTGTTTGCAGTTTCCTGCTTCCTTGAAGGCTACGTTATCAATGGCATATTTTTTTTCGGAACTTCCGAACAGCATAAAAGAATTCGGAGGAAGAAACCAGCAGAAGCTTTACCACCGATGTAACAAAAAAAGAAGGGTACTAGTTAGCGCTTTCGAAGGCACACCACGTTGGGCAGTTAAGTTGAGCTTCAATTTGTCAGTCCCGGTGCACGAAAAAGGGGGTCACCGTTTTGTCAACTCCTCGTAACACGTATCCCCATGCTCACTATATCGTTTCTACAAAGCACTGACGGTATTCTGTCGGTCATCAAAGTGACTATATTAGCAACCTGAATTATTTAAGATAAATGAGAGCAGGAGGAGAGCCGTGAGAAAGTGATATTGACAGTCTGTATAGAAAAATCTTTCCAGGCCTGGTTTCTCAGGAACTTGAAAATGAAGACATGGCAGCAGACCACGGATGCACGAAAGAAAATTGATTGGCAAGGTCGGCATTTTTCTCGCGCTAGCTTCAGTTTATCATTTATCGTTCGGTGTTTCTCATCGCCAGTATATATGATGGAAAGGTATAAGAGAACACCAGATGCGCAGTCCACAGCCTTAAGCGCGTCTGTCTGTGCTTCGATGCGAAAATGTATCGCATCAGACTTTACCGAGCGCGAGAGCTAATCAGCACGTGTCAGCGCGCTACCTTCCACCCTGTACTTTTGCAGTAATCCTGTTTCAATGTTGACTTGGCGTTTCCCTTCCAGACTGGCACCCTCCGTACATGTTGCCTTTTGTCTTGCCTGCCACTCTTCCAGACAGCCGCTTTTAACGTGGCGTCACGCTCAATCTCCGCCTCCTACGCCCACTGTCAAAACTAACTCAGTCCACGGCAGCCATATATATATGTATGGTGCGCCACCGAGATGATTGTGCGCCGTCGTCTATCGGTGGTGTATGATCTCTCAATAGCGTCAGCACAATTCAATGGCCCGGCCGGGGTTGGGAAGGGCTGATCACGCGCGCGGACGTCGAATGAACGCACCTCTGTTCTCGAGAAGGAAACCGATCGAGACTCACGAACGTGTGCGTATAACCTTCGCATAGTGGCGTGCTGCTTAAAAAAAGCTTCGACCTACGGTCGGCCGTGCGTGCGATTTGGAAAGGTTGCCAACGCGCTGCAGGCGGCTCGCATCAAACGGTGTTTCGGTCGATCGATCTTGCCACGTGAGCACAGAGTGACGCCGTACGGCCTACGAGCGTAATTTGGCACGAATAACTATGTAGCGGGAGATATAGAGAGATCACCTTGCTTCGGGCTACATTGTTAGAAGCCGTTGAGCGCTGCATAGACGAGTGCGATTAAGCTTCCTTTATGAAATAAATGTTTGTGTTTCTAAACGCGAAATATTCCATTCCAGAATTCATACTGATACCTCCCAATATCAGTATAATGACGGCTATACGGAGTTACTTCTATGATTACTGGAGTGCTTGCCATCGTAGAGGGCGCCATTATACGCTATTAGTACTAGGACAGACGACAACGTGGTCATTTCTCCGCTGTGTGTTGGGCTTGTTGGTATTCGAACTTCGATAACGTTTGAGCACCAGTACACAAGGACAAAGGGGAGACGTAGACACCAATCGTGGTGTCGGCGTCTCCCTTTCGTCCTTGTCTGCTGGCACTAAAATGTGATCTAATTTCTATCGAACGGACTTTCGGAACTCTTGCCAGTATTCATGAACATTTTAAGTTAACAGGTTAACAGATTTTAAGTTTTAATTCTCCTTCGTGCTGCTTTCCGGTTAAGAAGTAGGAAATACATTCGACCTTCGATTCGATATTTTAAAAAAAAAACGCAGTTTTTCCAATATTGGTATTCAGTTAAAATATTGAATCTTCATAATACTCGGCGCTCGTGATAATGAGTGGCCAGTGACCAAAGGCCAATTACGAAAAATAAGGGGAAAAATACAAATGAAACTTAGTGTATGACCCCTAGTGGTTATAAGGCACATGTGATGAAAGGATAACAACAACGTTCGACGACGAGGACGACATGACAGAATATAACTTCAGGAATTTAACTATTCGATAAGAGAAGTTTCAGACAATCGACCGCGGTTCAACGTAGCACCTCCTGCCTAAAAGAAAAATATGATAGAGATGTAGGCTCAATTGTACCAATCCAGCTTTTCAGATATTACTGAGTCGCCTGCGAGGTTCTCGGGATTCCTGCGGGAAAAAAGAAATAATATAAAAATGAACGTGAGATGGGGAAAGAGCACCAAAATTTTGCTGTAGAAATAGAGACGCCAGATAATGAGCGAAAAAGCCTTAGCAGGAAGTTCGCTATTATTTCGCAGTTATCTACTGCACTATTGGACGTCTTTCCTTCTAGGTTACATCAGTGCCATTGGGTTCTGATACAAATGAAGTGCTTAGCCGAGGTATACCGATAAACGACATGGAAATGCACTTGCTCCAATAATTCGGACTTGAGGTGAACGGACGGAGAACTAGTTTCAACGTGCCGGTTGTGGCGAAACGCGGGTACGGCGGAGGCGCGAAACGCAAATAAGCGAGATAACCTTCCTCAGATACAGGCTCACCAGTCAACTTTTAAGTATCCGGTAAAGAGAGCACAGTGTCAGGTTTGCCTCAACTGTAACAAAACAAATGATGCAATGCGCATTTACGACTATAGGGCGCCGAAGGGACTTAAGAACGTTCCTAGTGGAGAACAGATTGGTTGTGACACTCGTCTACAGGAGCACGCTATTCACTGCTTTAACTCCTATCCCGTCTCCGGCTCGTTATTTTAAAGTCACTTAAGCCGTCACCGCATGTAGTTGAGTTAGTGTATAGTAGGCGGCAGTGACTTAATTCAGATCCCACGGCGCTTAGCGAGCGCGGCGAACTCGAACGCACGGACATTTCTACCTGGTAGTGTCGAGCATGCCCCTGGACTCGGTACTGGACCCTCGACTGTCAGGTCGCGTAGCAGGCAGCGCACACACACGCGGCTGTGCCAGACGGTCTTTCTTATTCATAACAGTGGCGCCGGGGCGTCGTTCTCACGAGGCCTTTGGGGGCGAATATGCATCGCGTATATACACACACACGGGGCGAGCACGCTCCTGCGACGCCACAGTTCACCCGCGGTCGACCTGTTTCCCCGCCCTGTGTGTGTCCATGTCCGTCGGAGCCGTTCGCAGAACGAGCAGCGCTCGGCGAGCCTATTAGTGCGCGAGGAATGCGACGGGGCCGACTTTTATGAGGCGCGGAGTGTTGATCGTCCCACTTTGGCGCCTCCGAAAAGGGATGAGCCAGGCGCCGCAGCAGCCGCCGCCGAAGCGGCCTTGCCTGCCTTGGCTGCCTTGGCTGCCCTGGCGCATGCGGAGCAGACCGGCCACCAGGATCCTCGTCTGCCTGCTCTCCGCACCAGAGAAACCCCCGCAGCGCGCGCGCAGACGTTGCGCGGAGCCCGGACTTTCCTGGCCGCTGGGATTAATTGCATGCAAGGACCCGCTGAACGTTTCTTGCGCGGCCGGGCTTTCGTCGGCGGCGCACCGTCGTACATCGGCGGGGCTCGGCGCGAGACGCGCTCTCGCTAGAACCATTTCGCCTCGTCCGCTCGCTGTCGGCGTCGCGCGCCCCGAGGCTGCATTGCATATCGACCAGGAGCTCGCTATGTTTAGAAAGAGCGACGAATGTTTTTCAGCGAGAAGGTTTGTACGCCCGTTGGCGTCGGCGGAGCGAAAGCGCAACACTGTATCGATGCGGGCGGTAAACGAAGCCTGGGAAACGCAGCCGACGAGTGGCACTTTACGGACGTGTTTGTTTTGTGCTTTGTCAGGGGCGCAAAGGTGCGGCGGTTGGTAGCTATAGCTCGAGGGAGGTTGTATGATGAACTATGAAGGGAGGTTGGTTTAGCCACACCCGGAGAACGTAGTATACGCGAGACGACCAGAATAACCGATGAAGCGCTACGCTCCCAAATCATTCGCGCACATGTACAATGAGACCTACGCTTGTTTTAGGCCAGCGCGCTAGACCAGGCAAGAGCTATTTCGTTGCGCACTGTGTACGGGCAGCGATTAATGGTGCTGGAACGGTACACGAGTTAGGCTGCAGGGTCCTTGTTGACAAAAATGTACTTACGCTAAAGAGCAGATGCTGGCCGGTCGCGGCGTTGGACATGTGATTAGTGGAGGCGGTCGGCCAACAGCAAGCAGCGCTTACGAACGAAAAGCTTCCTGAATTTGGCTCCAGATGCAGCGCAAACGCCTGAAAGAACTACTCGATGGTTTAAATTAAATTAAGGGCTTTTACGTACCTAAACAACGATCTGATTATGAGGCACGCCGTAGTGGGGGACTCCAGATTAATCTGGACCACCTGGGGTTCTTTAACGTGCACGTATATCTAAGTACACGGGTGCTTTCGCATTTCGCCTCCCTCGAAATACCGCCGGAGTGACCGGGATTCGATCCCGCGACCTCGTGCTTAGCAGCGCAACACCATAGCCACTACGCAATTACCACGGCGGGTCAGGTTGTAAAACGTCTGCAAAGTCGACGGAGGAGAGCGTCAAACTCAACCCTTATCGATATCGTCATGTGGGACTATACGAATTAATTATTGATTTAACCGGCATGATGATGAGGAATAATCGAGAAAATGAGCTGTTTTCATGATTCCAAGCCAACCCTTTAGAGCTTGTTGTCGAGCCGTGTTACGGAACTTACGGCCTGTTAGTGTACGAGATCCTGGAGGCCACAACATCATTTTTCAGTGGCTGCCGGGTCATTGCATCATCGCTGGTAATGAATGCGCTGACAGTGCCGCTCGGTGAGCCCATCACACTGTCCAGGTGTTCGGACGCCTCTCTCTAGAGCGGATGCTGAAAAAAAAGACTCGGATCCCCGGCTCGTAACGCCACTCTGTGGCTGGCTGGAGTTTCCACCACCTCTCGGACTGTCACCTGCAAATTCTCAAACTTTCCCCGAAGCACCAGCTACCACAAGGCCTCCACCGCTGCGATGCAACGTTATCGTGTCGCTTGTGTCTGTGTGTGCCATTCACAAGCACGTATTTGCTGCTCACTCAGATAGGTGGCACACCTTCTTGCGACAGTTGTGGGTGTGAGGAGTCTATCAAACATCTCTTCTAGTAGACATCTGTCCCCTCTACGACAACCAGCGCCTTCTACTCCGTACCGCGTTAGAGCACCTGTGTCCAAGATCTTTCTCGGCGAAAAAAGTACTTGGCCCGCGACCACGTGCGATCGCGAGCCCAGAAAGCGATACGTGCACTGCTGCTCACGATCTGCAGGACTTCATTAATGTTTCACCATACCATACCATACAATGCTGCTGCAGTTTTTGAAGTCGACAGATCTATGTGACCGACTGTAGCTTCAATTTAAATCTGACAAGGTCATGGCGGAAAAAAATAAAACTTGGTCCGCACTACTAAAGCAAAAGCCAAAGCTATAACCGCGTAAGTCACAACCGAAGCCGCAGCCAATGCCACAGCCGTTGCCACAGCCGATGCCACAGCCGGAGCCGCTTAGCCAGGTCAAGTGATACAGCTTCGCACTGCTGTAGAGTGCACAGCGCGGGTTCCTGACAAACTGCCCGAAGAAGACCGGCGAGTAGTTATGATGCTTCGGTCACTGATGAATAATTTTCGAATGCTCTTGAATAACCTACACACTCCGTCAGCGCGAAGTGCAAAGCAAGTGCTGAATGCTCTCAATTCAGTACTTTCAGCTCCTGAGTAAGCATCATGGCTCAACCGCATCATTCTATTCGCACTGAAGTCAAAAAGGCTGGGGTTTAGTTTAACGATATACTGCCACGCACTGCAACGTACTGCTGAAGCCCACCGTCTCCTTGGTCCTCACTGGTGACTTCAACGTGCATCACCAGCTAAGGGGAAGCACCAAAATTAACTTCATACAGCAGAATGACGGCAGCCTATCGTATCGGCGAAGCACTTGCTTAAACTTGACTGATGTCCAGGCGCTTTGCTGCGTGCACACACAGTGTTCCCTCTATCCCGCTTTCCTCTTTCTGTTCCCCCTTTCCCTTCTCCCGGTGTAGGGTAGCAAACCGGACGCTCGTCTGGTTGACCTCCCTGCCTTTCCTCTCTCTCTCTGTCAGTGTTCACTTCCGTATGAAGCGACAGTGTCAAGGTTCCCTCTCCTTTCTTTTAATCTCTTAACCCCACTGTTTCTGCAAGCCAGGCGTGTGTCTGATCGACATCACTGCATTTCCTGGAAGGGACTGGTAGGGACCTCCAAACTGGGGAGGTCCCTCCGAGTCTTTGACTATGGAACCTCCTAGAGTTACTTTTTTCTGTACAAAATTTCTATCGCTTCAATAAACTGAAACTGAAGCTGATATCCTGAAGGGTCGTCAGAGCAAGCTGGGCGTTTCACGACAACGCTGAAGGCGCAGACAGAGCATCTGCTGGGACGGGGACCGCGGTGCCTAATATCGGACACTCGGTGGCGCCGCACTGTCGAGCTGTGGACTTCTACAGTGGGAACGCAGGGGCTCCGCCGAGAAGCGATATGAAAAACTTGCTAAAATAAGGAAGGAAGTTGACGAATTCATTAAAGCCCATGGTTGAGATCGATTTCGTTAATTTGACTAGCGTAAGCTCCGGCGCGAGTTCTACGAAATATTTATTTGCATCACAGTGCCTCAGAGAGACGTGCCCCGCAATTGGCTTTCATTTATGGAGAAGCAAGGTCAAGATATATATATATATATATATATATATATATATATATATATATATATATATATATATATATATATATATATATAATTGAAAGTCATATCTGGAAGCAGGGTCAAACAACAAAGCTATAATGTAATACTGAGACGGCGATGACAAGCGAGCGAAAATCACAGGAAGTACAGCGGATACATGTATTTTTGTTACTACGGTTACTCTAACCGAAAACAATATTTCAGACCTGCTCAATATACGGCTGAATTTCTCGTTACAAGCTGACGACAACCTATCTAGCTCAAGCATTTTCAAGGTTCCCATGCTTCAAAATTATAATCATAACAGCGACCACAGAAAATACGTAAGTGCATCAGCTTCACTTATGTCGAAAGACACAACCCTGAACAAAGCAAGACTAACAAAAGAAGCATAGTTCAATGTTTTCCCGATTTGATTGCTAGGTATTTCTGGTGCTTCAGTTAGCAACGATGGCATTGCCAATTTTAGAAGGTTATTAATACAGAACGTTAGCAAGGGTAAAATAAAGATGCTGTGTCTTACAGTGCACGCTATACTATAAATACAGCGTGCGTCAGCTTCCCCTTGTAAAGAACGCTGTAAAGGGGGTTCGGGCACAAGCGTTGGCCCATCTTTGGAGGAGACTCCAGCTGGCAGACTTGTAGTCGGCCAGCTAAAGAATGCAGACTTACACTGCGCGAGCAGGAGCATTAAGGCGACCCGCTCGCTTGCGGAAGTGGTCCCTGAAGTCTTATAGGACCAGTTTGGTTTCCTATATGGTCACCCTTGCGCGTACCAACATGTCGCCCGACCAGCGGGCACCCACAGCGACACGATTATGCGACTCCGTGTTTAGCGACAAGATTGGGAGGAGAGCGGACATTAACAACGCAACAACAGTGCTAACGGCGTCTCCGGCGAGAGCCCGCGAACGGGTCGCGATTAACGAACCCACTCGATTTTCCTCGGCCCCATTGCCATCATTACGGCTCTATAGTCTCCGTCGTCATTACCATCATCACCGTCGCCGAACGCATGCCGCGACGCTGGCTTCCCACGGGCCGGTTGCAACCACTCGAGCGGCAAGCGTGATTCAGCTAAGCCTGCATGCAGAGCCCTTTCGTTCGGGGCTTTCACCCGTCGCTTCACTCCGCACATGTACGCTGACTGAAATGTACGCAAGCCACTTGTACGCTTGACCAACGCTGTCTAAGAAAGTGTGTGGTACAAATTCCATGTCGCACACATGAGTAGATAGGTCCGTCAAGTGACGTGGACATCTCCTTACTGTCAAGAGCGATAACTTCCTGCATAGATGTGGTAGCGCAAATTTAGAAGAAGCAAGCGTAAAACTTGCTCACAGCTTTAATTACACCGTGAGCCCTCCACCCCACCCCCCCATTTCCCCCGATTTATTAACATAAATTCCTACGAACTCACTCAGCTTACAGCCGTTCCAAGCGTAAAGCGTTAAGGGTATTGCAGTCTTGCGGCAACAAAAAAAAAAAAAGCTTGCTCCTAACGTAACAGAACACACAACCTTTAATTCATATCACAGATATATATAGAACCCACACTGAAAAAGCAAGCCTACAACTTGGCAAAGGCTTTATATACCTCGTACGAGATAGATGCCTTGCATGACTCAGCTAGGAACTCTGTTATGTAAAAGATGCTAAATTTGGACAAGACAGCGCAATAAAGCGGTTTCCTAACAGTAAATGTGCTTGCAAATCAGGTTTGCGTACTATACATACAACTTCACTAACTTCAAGATAAACCAAGAAACTTCTCGATCAAGCACCACGATTTGCAGCGCTAAAAACAGTTTAAGGAACAAATCAGACAGACAGGAAAGACGCCGCGCTTACAACTGGCGCGAATGGAACAACTGAAACTTCGTTTCTACATACCGGCGCTGAGATTCCGTGATCGTTACTTCATGTGAGAAATTCGTTCGAGTCGTGCTCTATCACGCGGTCTCTCGCTATATACCCTTCCCGACTTAGGCCAATTCCAGTGCGGCAGGCAGGCCCGCTCCAAGTCTAAACTCGCATTTCGATCCCCACGAAACCGCCTCACAAGCTCCTCATAAATACATACGCCCTCTGCAGGCGGTGGACTCGCTTTTCGCAAACCACCGGCCAGCTGCGAATCGGTCGAGAGGTCCAGCTTGCGCTATATGGCCCCGATCAACGACCGAGGCTCGAGGATGAAGGTCAATGATGTTGGCGCGGGCGCGCGCGCCCGCAAATTTATCCAGTTATTGAAGGCCGCGCGCCGCGCGCCACTCAATCTTTAAGAAACCAACAAGAACAAGCAACGCTGCTCCCGAAGTCAGAACGAGAGAGAGAGAGAGAGAGTATAATGCCTGCAAGCAAGACGCGCAAAAGGGGCTTCTTTCTCGAATTGCCGCTGTCAGAGGGGCGTCCTGGCCGTTTTCGGTGGGACCGAATTAACGTCTTTGTTTTTGAGACGGAGAGCGAGCGTATGCAGGCACGCGGTGGACCTCGCGCGCTACAGCCGATCGACCGACGCGGGTTTCGACGAATGAGGAAGAGCGCCGGCCTTATAGATAGACACTGCACACTCCGTCGTCGTCGCGAGTAATTAACGGCGTTTTCGGTTTAATGGCCGCAGCTGCAGCCCCGGGAAGAGGCTATAAGATGGCCTTCAGTTGGCTCGCAGCGGCCTTGAGATTAATGTTTAATTACCGCCGCGTCTATCCGTCTCCTCCCCGTCTCTCGCGAGTTGCATGTGCGGTTCCGCTCCACTTCACGGCGCAGCAGAGCTTCTCTTCTCGAGAGCCCTTCCCCTCGGGTCTCGAAAAAAATATATATGTAGCGCGTAACGGAGCCGTTATAAAACGTGAGCCAGGTAGGTGGTGTACAAGTCGGGCGGGCAACAAGACAAGAGAGGTTTGGCCATCCGAAACGCATGCATCTTGGAAGCGAGAGAGCGGGATCAAAGGAGGTCGCCGAACGGAGGGGGACGTCCCTCGTGGTGAAAAGAGAGTCCTCAGTCCACCGGCCGCGAATGGGGCTGGACTTGGGATGCATCACTGTAGAGGGCGGGGGCACCGAGGTGAACTACTTCCCGAACGCTTGTAGGGCCAGCCGGGGAAACCCCCGAGGCGTTTGGTGGCAGTTCTGGGGCGTCAATCTGGACATGGTCAAATTTCGCTGTGTTGTATCACTTCGGTCATACTTATACAGACTTTAATAAAGACCTTTATAGATAAGCTATCGAATTTGAGCCAAGGTTTCGTAAGGCAATTAAGAACGTCGCCGGATCTTCCATAATAGTGCCGCTGCTTTTCCAATCAGGACTGAGATGACCCATGCAGCTGAAACCACAACGGTTACCAGATGGGCAACCATAGGAATCTACTCATCTTTTAATCGCGGCCTTGTGTATTTCATATTCTGGGAAACCCAAATCATACGCTTCCACAAAGAGCACATTGTATCAGGACATATATTACACGGCATGACGCATGTTGCTTCAGGAAGTATTCTACACGGTATATGAGATGACTGGGCTGGGAGGTAACTCTGCCGATGGGTTTTCATTGTGGGTACAGAGCCAAACGGCATTCAAACGCTCTCTTATACCAGGCTTTCCTAATACATACCAGAATATCAGCTCATTTACGTGCCTGGTTGGTGTAATCTTAACTTTCAGGTTAGGACATACCTGATGGCCACAAGTTCACCGCAATTTCGTGGTCAGATTTACACAGATTTAAAGCGTGTGTTTCCTTAAAACGCTTTAATATGACCACGGAAGGCCTCAAGACTATGGATATCATGGTCATTGTTTAAATGTATAAGATTTGGCTATGTTAAGTTTTGCAACTTACTGGCTCTAAAACTAGATTTTCTGTCCTCATTAATCTGATCGCCTTTCTCTCTTCCTTCACCTCTTTCTCTCACTCTACGCAGGCATGTAACGCGGGTTTCATTTCAACTATTAAAAATTGATTTATATTTCTTCTGTTTTTGTTTACCTTGCGGAGCTTATAAGGAACTATCTCTAAAGATAGACATACCCTGCCATATGCCTAAACTAAGACAAATTTGGCAACTGAAGCACAGTCTTCTGAATCATAACGAATCAAAATACGCTGTGCGGAAATATTGACTATATGCGCTGTTCGGACATAATGAATTGAAATCTTTCCCTTGATGACGCAAGGCATACGAACTACGGATAACCAGTTGACCACATGGGCTTAGAAATGAGACATATCAGCTGCTTAAACCTTGGGCTCTAGTGAACCATTGCCAACTCGCGGAGGAAAAAATATCTTCGAGGCTTATACGAATCTGGTAACAGAGCTTCGTCTAGCAAATTGCAGTGCTACTTTAATTTGTCGAGCTTATTAACTGAGCCTCTAAACTGGCCGCTCTCGGAAGTCAATTACAAGTTGTTTAAGACAGACGGGGAAAAGAAAGGAGCCAAGTTAATTCATTGCCCGAAGTATTTACCGATTAGTTTTTCTTTTTTCTTTTGAGGTCTTCGTGCTCTAACATGTTTTTCTTGTCCTATATAAACCCTTACAGTGATCACACCCATTGTCAGAAATTTGGGTTATCGCAACGTTTACCGTTCCAAGAGAATGCAAATCCGTAAATGTTTCGTGACTTAGAATACAGCTAAAAAATGTGTATCAATTGTTACGACATTGCGCTACGAAAATTTTCAGCATCAAATTTATTTATTTCATGTTATGTTTACAAAACACTTCAGGCCGAAGTTCTGACCAATTGAAGTGAAAAAACACCCTGTGGTAAGCCCCCATTCCTTTAATTTAAACACAACACAGGCGTTACAACTTACACGCATGCAAAACATATGAAACGTATGCCTTATTACAAACCTTCATCGAAATAAAGAGAAAATAATCTGTACGATGAAAACCGCACTGCGGCAGACGCGAGATAGCAAAAGCAATTTAAGCATAAGGACAGGTTATACAAGTGTATATTATAGATATACAGTGACAATAAAGAAGAATAAGAAGGAGTAAAGTAGAAATTTAATATATACTAACAGCTGTATACTAATTTAATATAATAAGCGCAGTAAAATAATGTGTTAAGGGGTCTATATCCCATTAATGCGATTGTGTAATAAAATTACCTTCTTAAGCAGTGGCATAATCGGATAAAAATGTACCGGCAGACGAAGATAGGACGACGGGTTTAGTCGAAGATTACGATTCCAGAAAAAAAAAAAGAACTTCCAATATTTTACGGACTTATTGAATGTTGATATTGTTATCATTCATTAATTTGGTTAGTGAGTCATCACGACGGCATGAATTATCACAACTCAAGCATGCACGTCTGCTAGTTTTCGCAAGTTACTACGCCCACTGTACTACTGGCATAGTAATTGTTTTGTTTTTCTTTTTGTTTTCATGATGTCACGGACACAGTTGTTTCAGGTGAGAAAAACGGCCAATTATGGCAGCGTGAAGCGAGAAAGAGAGTCCGCACGAGTCGCGAAAGTTTACGTAATTAAACTATCCGTAGGTATGCCTATACTATAGACGTCTTACTGCAAAGTCTGTGGAGAAAAAAAAAAACTGAAAGCTGGGCAAGGAGGCATCAAGTCAGTTTGTATCCACTGCGAGCTAAAGGTTAGAAAGGTCGGGAAAAAGGAGCAGATAAAAAAAAATACCAAAGGAAACAAGTCTATATGAAAGCAAACTTGTTTGCGATATAGTGTACCAAATATAAAATTCTCACACGGCATGTCGGCGTGTTGCTTCTACGGGCTCCGCTGCGCTCCCATATGGGAAACGCGCACAGGAATAACTACTCGCTTGAGCAGTGCCAGTACTTCTGAACTCATTTGCTACGACAACATTTACTCCCCGCTTCCCCCGACGCCTCCCCGATAAAATCGTTGGCTTGTAACCATGCTCTTCGCAAGCACTTTCTAGCGCGTATCAGCACGTTCTAGAGTTGCGTGTGATGTTATAAAAGCACGTAGAAAAATTTAACTCAAGAAAATGTCAATGAGATAAAAATAAAAACAACAACATCGCATATGTGTGCAAATCCCAGTAACTCATTAAAAAAGACAGCGTCTGTATAAAGAAATTATCAAATTACCTTCGGTAGGCCCACACGTAGGGTTCAAACTACCCGAAATCTATTTTAACCTTCACAAATCATGCAAGCAGTCCGCTATAGCCGAGGTATTCTCGCACGCTTTACTATATTCGAGCTTATCACTTCAACACTTTCCGTTATTGTTCGTCATATAGGTCTTTGAGCTGCGCCAGCTCCGCGCTGTTATGTGCTCCGCTGTACCTGTTGCAACTCGTTCGCTATATCCGACCTGAACTGAAACGTTTCGCTATATGATGTGGCCTCCTTTGTCGCACTCGAGGTTTAAGAAACTATATACCGAAATCTACCGCTGGCAATGCAATCGATTCACTGCGCAATTCCTCCACTATAGCCGCGCCTTTCTCAAACGCCTCACTACATCTGAGCTTAGTGGTACCTCCGGCGTACTCTCCGCTGTCGGAAAAAAAAAAAAGAATGATCGGGAACTGGGTGAGCCGCGTAGTTTTAGTGGTGATCAGCGCAAATAAAGACGAAAACGGGAATACAAAACAAGGACGGCGTTTGCGCCGCATTTTTGCCTACTTCTCGTTTTCGTCCTTCTCCGCGCCGATCGTCATTAACTATCCGGCATATATATCAAACGCGCGTTCCTGTATTCCGCGACGGCTCTACTGCGACGGCTGCGCTCTCTATACAGTGCGCTCGATCGCGCCACCCTCCTAGGTACCGGCCACGCCCCCACACGCTTCCACTGCCGCACCAAAACCGCCGTGGAATTCCCTATACGCAGCTCCGCTGTAAATTGCGAAGCCGTGACAGATCACAGCAGGCTCGCGCTGAGCGCATGATACACCCGGTGGTATAACGGCTGCAGCGCGAGATCCCACTCGAGCAAAATTAGCACGAAAGTCCACGGGCCATCACGCAGGAGGAGTTGCAACTACACTCCAAAAGTGCTCTGGCAATGCCTTGATCGCACCAGTCTCGGCATCATCACCGAAGAGCAGTCGTTGCAGGCCTCTCGCGAGAGTGTTTACGGGTGCCCTATAGACGACGCGCTCGACCGAACGCCAGCACCGTTTCGTCATCATCAAGAGCCTGATTCTGCCAGATGCAAGGCAGGAAAAGAAAAAATAAAACGAAAAAAAAAAATAAACGAGCCTCTCGGCAAAGGTTCAGCCATCACGTCCTGTCCTGCACCAACCACGCCCGTTCTGTACGCCTTAAGTAGGGGACCGCCCAACTCGCTTTTCGATCTCTATTTGCGAGTTCGCCCCAATTTTCACCGTAGACATCTGCCCCAGCCGTCTTGGGCGGACGGCCAGAACATTAAGTTTTAATTCAGCCCAAACGTAAAACGCTATAAAAGCAAAGAAAAGACATATATACCATGCGCAATAAAAGAACTACGCAAGTCTCCAGAAGCGTGCCGAACGGGGCCGGTTGATGCATGTTGAAGGAAAACGAACCGCGCAAAAGACGGGACGTATGTAGTAGATTGTATGTATGTATGTATGTATGTATGTATGTATGTATGTATGTATGTATGTATGTATGTATGTATGTATGTATGTATGTATGTATGTATGTATGTATGTATGTATGTATGTATGTATGTATGTATGTATGTGTGTGTGTGTGTGTGTGTGTGTGTGTGTGTGTGTGTGTGTGTGTGTGTGTGTGTGTGTGTGTGTGTGTGTGTGTGTGTGTGTGTGTGTGTGTGTGTGTGTGTGTGTGTGTATGTATGTATGTATGTATGTATGTATGTATGTATGTATGTATGTATGTATGTATGTATGTATGTATGTATGTATGTATGTATGTATGTATGTATGTATGTATGTATGTATGTATGTATGTGGTCTACATACATACATAGTATGTATGTAGACGAAAGACGCGGCGCCGCCGAACTGGACTGGTTGATCTCCAGGAACAGAAGATGCTCTCCTGCTAAAAGCAAACGTTATGAATATTTGGCTTCTTTCTTTTTCCTCAATAAAGATTCGCCGTACGGGGTAATGTTTTACATGTACGCCGCGAGGCCTGTGTTGCGTACAAATTCAAGGGGTGTTTTGTCGTACCTGTTAACGTGTATAAAACGATAATAACCGGACAGGTGAGTGCGTCAGCTAGAGTTCTCTCTTTCCCTTTTCTCCTTTTGTTTACGCTAGAGATCTTCGCAAGGAAACCAGTGGCGCGTCTGGTTCATCCCGATCTATTTTTCAGTTTCATATGTATCTCTATCTTGATGCTGAATAGTACATGAAATGCCACACAAAATCTTACTGAATTATCAGCTGGCAGCGTATAACATCGCCTCCTCGCAAATATAAATAAATAATGAAAGATATCTGCCACGATAATGAATTTAGCATCGTTTCCTAAGTTGTACCCCAATGCTGGCGCTCAGTATTCCTGCTGAAATCGTCCCCATACTTATTACAGGTCACACTAATTCAAAAAAGTTACCATAGAGAGTTCAGGAATTGAGCAGCCAGACGCGTTATTCTTGCAGGTTAAGTCATCGCCGAGTAGCTTCGGACCTAGCTGCCTCCCGAACGTAGGTTCAAAGACGGCAGGTCGGATGCATGTGCGAGGAAAAGAAGCCGACAACAGAACAGTATCAACACGAGCAACGCTCAATTAGAGAATTCTTCGGAACCGGTTGTTCGCCGTCCAAAAAACTTCGGCAAGAACATTTCGTTGTACTGTGCACGGCTGGCTCGAGCGATGGTGATGCAGGAGGACACTGATGGCAACTCTTACGCCAAAATTAACGCTCATGAATCATGCTTAAACGTTCTAATCTACCTTAAATTTATTAATTCAGATAACTTAGTGTAATTTTTTTCTTCCGCGTCATTACGCTTCCGTCAGTACTGCAGTGCTTCCAAACCAGGCCTGCACACGTCGGTGATGCGCAAACCTGAGTCGAGCTCGCTCGTCCCCAGCGCCCGTAGTTGTGTGCAGTACACCATACACGCACCGCGTGATCGGTCGACGAAAACGGCGCTTCTTTTGAGCCGGGATCAAAATACAAAATTATACAAAAAGTAGGCAAGACGAATGCTGAACAGCAGTAACAACCAAACACTAATTCTGCACATCACCTCACCAGTCGCATGCTCCAGCACAACGCAACGCTATCAAACCTCCACTGGCTACACATTTTACCGCTCAAACGCACGGCCACGGTCACGATTCTAACGCGCACGTATCCTGAACAGTTAAGGCGATTGAAGGTACACTGATGCATATGCCATTGTGCTTCCTTACCTAAAAGGTGTTGAAGAATTTCTCTGGCGCGTTTGCCATTCTTTATTTGCGTCTCTTTTACATGTCTTCGTCTCATTTGATCATCTTACCAACTCGCCAAGCACTTAAACTTTCTCTATTAAGCCAGATCGTCGCAATAGCTGTTCTAAATTGTGCCACGCACCGTCCAGAAAATGTGTCATTTCCGGAAGGCCGTGGTGACAAAAAGCGAGGTCACATTTCACGCTGTTAACGCAAGTGGGCACGCAGCAGCTCTCATGGAAGTTTCCACTCGGGATAGAAACTTCACGGTGCATAACTTCTGGGAGCCAATACAATCTCCTTTAAGTAGTGCCCGCGCGGGATATGGTTTGTCAATTGGTATGCACGGCGGCGGGGGCAGGCTCGCTGCATAGTGTCCTACGATGGCAGGATTCGTGA
This sequence comes from Dermacentor variabilis, assembly GCF_050947875.1. NCBI lineage: Eukaryota > Metazoa > Arthropoda > Arachnida > Ixodida > Ixodidae > Dermacentor > Dermacentor variabilis. Next base: position 64,901,491 of record NC_134572.1, read on the forward strand.
CGGCTGACGGGTGGGTGGAACATCGCGTGCCCCGCCTTGACGCAGCCTGCTTGACGGGGCACTTCCATCAATCGAGCTGCGACGAGCGTCGGCCAGATGCGCCTGCGTCCCCATCGCGTCGCGCGGTATACGTGTAGCACTGGGTGCGTTCCTCCCGTGGTGGCCGTTACTTGAGTGAACTTGACCCCGCGTCTCGGCTGCGTGCAACGGCACCGCGTGAACGCGAAATCAAGGCCGCCTCCCTGCGCTGACGTGCGTGGGCCGCCGGAGGTCAAATGCGTTTAGCGAATGCCACGACCGAAACTGAAAAAAGCGATCCGGCGTGCGCTAGCGACGATGGGCACGTCTCGAGCGGACTATCGAATTGGATGGACAAATTTTGTGAGGGGTGGAAAGTGGCAAAGTATTTGCGACTTCTCCACTCGGGTCAGTGATTGCATAATGTGGCGCAACGAATAAACTATTAAATAGAACCCCTCGAAAGAAATCCAAAACTGCAGTAGCTGGCTCGACGACAGCGGCGACAGCGGCGACAGCGGCGCGATAACGAGAAGAACGATGACCACACAGATGATGATGACAACGACAGCGCATCACGTCACACACATAGCATTTTGTACTCATGTCGTCCTTCTTTTCCTTACGCGCTATAATTGAGTAGAATAGCTTCCCAGATGCAATCGTTACCGCGTCAAGTGGCACATTTGCCACCATTAATCGCCATTTGCATGACATACTATAATAATGCACGATTGCTAAGCCCATTTGTAATATAATTGCTGACACGTGTGATTATAACACTGTTTCCCTGTATTGTTCTTGTTCTATGTTTCTTTTGTAGCCCTTCTAATTCACCCTCACCATAATATTCATCGCAGTGTGGACATAAACCCCGGTGCTTTAATAAGCAACGTATTTTTATCTCGTGGATGTTTTCGGCACTACTCACTTTCCATTTGCGAGACATTACGACAGATTCAGCTGCTCTGCATTCGCATTACCTTCTGTGACACAGTTGCGCTGCTAGTGCAAGCCAGCAAACGAAAGAATGAGAACGACATTATTCGTTTAATCTTAAATAGGAAATAGTTTGTGTTTGCCACATTTAGACGTATTCGGTGTAGACATGCCAGATCATGACCATTGCGAAACTCGCACTTACGATGGTTGAAACAGAGCATCAGTGCAAATATACTGCACCCGCCGCAGTGATTCGGCGTCTATATGGTAACAGCGCTTGTCTGTGGTATTTGTTTCCTCGTGTGCTTGTTTTATTCGCGCTGTTCAATCTCACTTCTAAATGTGCTTATGGTATTCTGTTACCGGGTACGAGGTGGCGCGTTCGAAACTCGGCTGCAGCGACCGCAATCCTATAGGAATTGAATGCAAAACGGTCGTGTACTTCGCCTAGTGCGCACGTTATAGGAAAATGAGTAGTCGGCGCCAATAACGGTGGCAACCTCTCCCTTCATTTTATATTAATTAAAAAGTAAAAACAAAAAAAAAGAAACATTGTGGGGGTGGTCAGAAGTGATACGCAGCCGAACATTGCGGCATCTCTTATGACCCCCACGTCACACACAGTCCTTCGCTAACCAGAATCTTACATTCAGTACATTCAAAATTGCACCTTGTATCCCCAGGAGTAGAACCTTAGAGACCACGGCATCAGCAAAAATTACGATTTTCTCCTAGCACAGACTCACAACGTGGAATTGTGTCGATGCATTGCATTGGACTGCATCATATATGTGATTACGGTCTAGGCTACGATATATATATATATATATATATATATACCGCTGCCTAAGGGGAGGGCACGTCTAAAGTATACGGCGGGCATCGGCTGCAGACGCAGGAGCGGAGCACTTCGGACACTGGAATGTCTTCGTATGGCTGGCCTCAAACACAAGTGATGGCTGCTGTAAGAGCTGCCCCCCGGCCCGAAGTCTGCGGAGAGAGACTTCCTCCACCCGAGAAATATTGTGGGAAAGGGGGCAGACACGAGGGGAGATGAGGACACGAGTGTCACGGTGGATGATGGATTGTGGGGCAATGAAAACGGCGCGGGATGGGAAAGAGGACGTGTTATACCGGTGTCAAGAAAGAGTGAGCAATGCGGTCCACAAGGTCATTGTTGTAGTAATGATCATGTGCCCGCACCCAGCGTGCAGCAATGTTCACACGTGTAGAATTGTGAACTTCGTGTATCCGCTCGCAAATTTACGCAACAAGTTTGTTACTTGTTTGAGATACTTAACTGCTCCGAAGCTATCAGTATAGATGTGAGCTTCGCTGATGTTAGGCAAGTTGACAAGGGTTTCTATCGCATCGTGTATAGCCAGCAGCTGAAGCAGTAAGGGGTCTGAAAAGTCCATTGCGTCGCTGCGAGTGGCTTGGATCTCGGGGTGTGCATGACTTGAGAAGGCTATTTGTCCTCCTTTTGAGTTAACCACGGCGTCCGTGTGTGTCACGCGGCGTCCCATGGGTACGCTCGTTTCAATTGTTGCAATCGGCTGAACCCGACGGCGGAGCTGAATACTCGGCTATTTGTTCTACACCGGATTACTTTAAAATGGCACTGCGCATCTTCTTTTGATGTTCGTCCTGACCATGACATGCGCCAAAAAAGAAGTGCTTCTTTTACTTCATCACATTCTTACTATTTCTTTTTTTAAGCAATAGCTTGCTTTGGCTCCTTCCCCCACAGTACAGTTTTTATGTTTCTGCCTTTTAAGGGAGGAGAGCAAACTTGGGCTGGGCATGTGTGACTCATACAAGTATCGCTGCATATGTGTTACTGGATATGGGTCGGGTGCTGGCTTGTGAATGTTGTCTTGCACGATTGCCCTCTCGGGTATAGTGGAGACCAGTACCGGATATAGCGAAGAACGAAGCGGCCCGGGCCGGCAGATGATCTACGTAAGCGCAGACGTGAGCTGCAACACAGAGACACTTTTGTATGCACGTCGTCGCCGCCGTTCCTTTGACATCAATTCCTCGCATTCATTCCCACCGTCGTCATTCTGTTGCCGTCATGCCGTTGTCATCACACCACCGTCATCACGCCGTCGTCGTCGTCATAAAATTCTCGTTATTACAGCGGCCATCGTCATACTATTGTCGACATACGGTCGTCGCCACGCTGCAGTCGTCATACCATTGCACCAATGAGACGACGGTGCATTTTAGCATCGTCATCTCACTGCCGTCATGCTGTCGATGTCATGTCGTCATCTTAATTCCATCGTCGTCATTGCATCGTGGTCAAAGTCATGTTATGCCGTCGTGCCCGTTCAGCCGTTGTCATTTCATAGTATTGATTCTACTGTCGTCATGCCATTCTCGCCACGCCATTGTCGCCAATCTATCGTTATCATTGTGTCGTTGTCACAAATATGTCGTCATTCCTTCGTCGTCATTCGTGGGACGCGCATGATCGAGCGCCAGGAGCTCGTGGTCGCTAATCAGGAATAGTGTTCTTCGCAAACACAAATGAAAGCTTCGCTGAAACCGATTCTCACAGCGCGTGGAATCCGTATTTTTCTTTCTTTTTTTTTCTTTTCTTTTGTTTGGGGGGGGGGGGTGAAGGTGTGATGGGAACAGAAGGCCTGAGCTCGGAAATGACGGAAATGCTTATTTGGCGTCTCGCGACGGTCGGTATACAGAGGACACATCACATGAAGTCAGGCGGCTCCTACACATGGACGATATAGGGCAGCTCGCGGTGCACTATTTGCTAAGGCGATCACGTCAGAACCTGGGGAGTGGCAACTTGGGCAGGAGAAGATGGGCCCTCCGTGCCGCGAAGTCCCAAGAGTTATGCAGAAGAGGCGAACTAAGAGGAACGACACCCGTCCGAACCAAAACGACCATTTGTACGCTCAACACGTGTCGACACGCTGCACCGCCAACCTCTCAGCCGAGCGCGGCAGGCCTACACGCACAACGTGTGCTTTCTAGTCACATGAAGCAGTGTAATTGATTTAGTTGACAGTTTCTGCGGCGGAGAACCGATTAGATAAAACAAGGGCAATGACGTTATATAAAGTAGCAACTACATGCATTTGATTGGCTGTACGCTACTCCAGGAGAAGGTGGCTGAAACATAAAACATTCGAGCCAGAACAAAAAAACAAAGCTATATATAAAAAGCACATCTCGTCGAGAAATGTTCCGGATGTCGTTAAGAGAGCTATGCTATGTTAAGAGCCGATACACTGCATACGCCGTGGCTCTCGGAAAAGAACAAGAGTGCTGAAGATTGCACCCTCAACGCTTGTAATCGCTTCTTGCTTTTGCCTACATTGTACGCTTACTTATTTCAAGGGTATCGCATGCGAGAAGGGGTTTGGTCAGGGTAGAAAATGTATGAGGCATTAGTACAAAAGAAAAAAAAAGGTATCATGCTGCTGATAACGGCAGCTTGATGTTTATGTTGAGAACATCACAAAAACTACCCCAGCCTCCCGCCCCCAACTTCTCTGCCGCCTTTGGAAACAACGCACAAGTCCAGAACCCACAAGTCGTGGCAGGCAGTGAAGCGAGACTTGAGCTCTTTTACAGCGTGGCGAAGCACTGCCTCTGGTTTTAAACGATTCTCATCCTCGCCGCCATCTGACGCCAGTGCGCTGCGTCCGGCGCGGAGGATTTAGAAGCAACTGCTGTGCGGTGGTCTTAGCTGTTCGCCTGGCTTTCGATGCGGTGCGCGTGACTTGGAAGGTGCGGACTCCTGCGCACGGGAGCGCGTACAGCGATGCTGTTTCGCTTGTTGTCTCGCGCGTGCCTATCGGTTAGGCTGTAAAGTCGCCATCCGGCGTGAAATTTGAAACAGTGATTAGGAACGGCTGTAAAAATCGCATTTACGGCTTTTTTTTTTTTTTTTTTTTTTGTCTACATAGTAGCCGAGAGTAAGAGGTCCAGTGTATACAAGTGAAGCGACGTTCCGGCGCATTCTCTGCGCGAGTTAAAGAAGAAAATATATATATATATATATAGTAATTCTTCCCGAAAGAAAGCGATACTTTACGCTTTCGCGCTTGAGAGTCGAGAAAAAGACTATCTGTCAAAGATGCAAGCGTGCGTTGAACGCCTACTTGGTGCACATGACAGAGATATGGAATTATTTTGCAGAAAAAGGAAAAGTTGTATAGGGAGTTGGAAAAAAAAACTCCACAGAAACACTGTGCGGTCAAAGGACGTATTTTCAAAGAGGCTACCTGTACTGTAACGAACAACACGTCCAACAAGACGAGTTCTTAAACTACCCTGTAATGTACCGCGTAAGAACTAGTTCCACCTACACCCAACCCAGGTTTGCTCATTTAATACTTGACGATCCGCTTCCCCGTTTTGTGTTTTTTGTGGCGAGATCGGCAGTTTGGTGTATAGAAAGAAAGGCATTGCTGCACAACCTATCGAAGAAATGTCTTCCACACGCGAGCTTTCAAGAGGCAGCGTTCCTGGAAGTGCCAGGAGTAATCAGAAAAATGAGTTCAGCGCTTATCGATCACCTTCCTTGGAAGCACGGAGTTGATCACTGTTTGGCGGCATATATCTTGTTTAAAACGTACCTGATGCTCAGTGGAACAATTGTCAGGCAAGCATCACAGGCTAACTGTGCCTGCTGCACCACCACTGCCACTGTGTAAGTGCGTATTGCGATGCTGCAGCTTCAGAATGTGTAGAGCAATATGAAGGAACCTTGCGGATCTTTAATTGAATCTTAAGCCACTGCCCAAATTTCCTTTGCGGGGCCTCACACACAGACACGATCTTTTCACCCGTACCTGTTGCATATGGTAACAGCGCACTAGTAAAGTGATACATTTTTGCCTAGGGCCCATTGAAGGTACCAAGACGGAAGACACAAGCGTCGCATATGGAAGGTATTCAAAGCATGTCCAGTATCACGATACGGCGCCCCGTAAGCCAGACTTAGAAGATGAGGGTATGCATGTGAACTAGCACGGAGAGAAGACAGGAAGGCGACAACTCGTCAATTTGCTGACAAAGCACATTTGCTGATGCTGCCACACTTGGTCTGGATTGAGTTGGCTCTTTCGTTACGCCTCCACGGTGTTTTATTATCTTCAAAATATATAAGAAGCAAGTACCAAAGTAGCCTTGAGCATCACTATGGTCTTCATGCGACCAGGATAGCGTGACATTTTTGTCCCACAAAACGATTATTGTCATACGAACACTTGCGATGCACTATCTTGATCACTCTACAGACACACCACTGACGCCTAATGACTACTGACAACATTGCAGCGAACAATGGCAACAGTGTCTTCTTCTTCCCCACTCCAGCTCGCGCGGACTACAAAGAGGTCTTCATGAGGGTTGCGACAACATAATGTACGACGGCCATTGTTTGTAACTCAGCAAATAGATGGGTAAGCAGATATGTCTTCAGCTCATAAAGGAAGTAAGAGGCCCGTTCAGGCTAAGCGAAAGGCATACAAACGAAGCTCACACGCGCCGCATATCGCCAGTGGAACGAACGATGTTATACACGCATATCCACGCCGCAAAACGTCGCTCCCATACTCCACCGACAGTTTCCGCGCTCGCTCGTTGAACGAGTGACTAACGGCCGCAGAATATCTTGATTGTCCTCAAACGACCGGCGCCTGGAAAGCCATAGCGTAACCCACGCCTCGCCTAACGCGCTAACTACGAGGGCTGTACCGCTGTCGGTACTCGGGCTTCGGAGCATGCATCAAACCGACTCTCCCCGCTCCTTGCTCTCCCTCTCCCTTCCGAGCTCGGTATCAGGCGATGCACGCACTCGTGAGCGCTTCCCCGGCGCCGCGCCGAATTCGGCCGAACAGCGGGCGAAAGCACTTCCACCGCCCATGTTCCGACAGCACATCGCCGTGCTGCGCACCCAGAATGAGACGAAGAAGCGACGAAAGCCGGGCGATCTCCGCCCGAAAGGAAACAAACAGAAGCCGACACTTCGCTCGGCAAACGCAGATCCGAACGGGAGTTCCTTTTTCGGTGTGACAAGGGGTAGCTCCACGAACGGCCAGAGCGATGGGCGCGTGATGTAGCGCCGTCTCACCGCTTCCTGGCACATTCGACGGACCCGGCGGCGCGGCTTCCTCGTGCAGCCAGAGAGAACCAATCATGCGCCGCCGCCGCTCCCCCGACATTCCTCTCGCTCGCAGGAGATCGGCAGCCTCCCCTCGATTTTCATCAATTCCAAACGAGCCGACCGGCGGGCGACCACCGCCAATTAAGAGGACGGCGCGGCGCCGTGACGGCCGTCCCCGTATCGGAAACGGGAGGCCGATATCGCCCGTCGGCGCTGCTGCCACCGCGTTTCACCGCGATCGCGCAACCCCGCCTGGTATTTACACTCCGTCTCATCACATCCGTGCAGAGCAGAGAAAGCTCCTGCAGGTCGCGTCAGTAGAACAGCAACGAGAACCACAAGCAAGGCTCGCCCATTGTCCACTGGCATTCCCCTTGCGCTCGACTTCGGTTTAGTGGGGAAGTCACTAAAGTATTTCACTAGAGCGTAAATTCGGACCGGTTGGTTATCTATGATCACCTGCAAGCAGCGCGTGAAACGAGGGACGTAACGTACACCGCACCGTGTGCGTCCTTTCCTTCTCCATTGAACAAGACACAAAAAAAAAATGAAAGACCATATGCCCCATACCTTCCACATTCCATAATCCGACATGAAACATATGGGACACCATACAAGAACCGAATTTTCTCATCTGTCATATGGTGTTACTGGATATGGGAGTTATGGGGCGTACGGCCAGGGTTTTTCTCAGTAGAGCTTTTTTTTTTTTTCAGTTGTTACGTCCCTCGTTTTAGGCGTTGTTATTAGATGATCACGAAAAGATTAGCGGCTCACAAACTGGCACGCTCACTTCCTTTTCTTCACGTGTTCACGTGTGTTCCCCATTGGCGACATAATTCGTAGCGTTCGTCAGGCTCGACCACGAAGTTTGTGATACGGAGGGGGGGGGGGGGGGGTTACAGTATTGGCGGCTGCGCCTTAGAAATCGCTGGCACCGCGCGCGGCGCTTGTCCAACAACAACCTACATCTTCAATCTCCACAGCAGCAGCGGCTCGATGCTATACGGTGCGAGGGAAGGCGCCTCCTAGTCATAACGCGCGCGAGCGAGACCCCGAAGCGTTGAGACCTCCCATCGAATTAAACATCGCCGCCAACCCCCTTTCTCCTGGTTTCTCTTGCTCCTTTTCACTCATCGGCGCCGCCGCCATTCGCGCTGTTTGCTGTCCAGCCCTTCAATCTTCGCGCGGGAGGAAAACGCGAGCGCCGCGGCGAGAAGGGTATAACACAGTATGCGCACGCCAGATTGCTCCCAAAGACAAAGAGCCAAGAAAAGACAAGCAATAGTAGAAGAGGAAGCCAACGGCGCCGGCCGCTCGGTATTAATAAAAAAAATGCGATCCGAACAAACGCAAAGAAATGAAGAAAGAAAAGCGCGCAGGCTGAAATTCCGGAGCCAGCCGAGCCGGCCGGTCAGCCGCGGCCACGGGAGGCAATTGCTCTCCGTCGTCGCCACGCCGCCTTCCAAAACCCAAAACCAATACGCGGCCAGAGACAAACAAGACGAGGGAATAAGAAACAAAGAGAGACGCAAGAAGGAAAAAAGGACGAACAGACGCGCGTATCAGGAGCGTAGAAAAGAGTACAGGAAGGGGAGGAAAAAAATGAAGCGGATATCAAGAAAAGCGGAGAGTAGTAACACCGAAGGCGTTCCTCAGTCAGCGCGCCTGGAAGGCCCCGCCGCCGCCGCCATCACAGCAGCGACCGTTCCGGCGACGCTTTTCGGCGGCCGCTTCCGTTTCCGCTCGGAGTCCGGACCCCGGCGAGGTCGCAACGGACAGTTCGCGTCGCGCACGTTGCGCAGCCGTCGTCCGCGTGTCCGAATTCGTGCCGGAAGACGGGGAAAAGGGCCTCTTTCGAAGCAGATGCGCCCGGGCCCGGAATCGCATCGTCCGCGGCGACGACGACTTCCCATTGCCGACGGTCTCTCGTTAGGAGAGAGAAGGCTGTGCGGCAGTCGGGGCTGTTGAAAATATGGCTTGGGAGAGAGAGAGATATATATACAGGCGGTAGGGGAAGGGGTGGGGTGTTCGGAGGCGCCGTAAAGGCGAGAGCAACGCGCACTGGCGCCTGCAGGGTAAGGCCATGTCGGCGATGGCGCCTGCAGCAGCAGCAGCAGCGGCAAGCACTCAGTGTCTTCGCAGAGCCATATAGGCGGCCAGGAAACGTGCCTGTGGGAAACGGGAAGGACACGCAGAAGGCAACTGTCCCGTACGTTTGATCGCGGAAAATGCGAGCCCCGAGGCTATGTAACGGGCCAAACGAAGTCTTGTGCACAAAAAACAAGGAAAGGCCTGGACGACGCACGTGGCTCTCTCGAGCGATGTACACTTCTACAGCTTTTGAATTGCATAGAAGACAATCCCGTTCTGGTTCTTGATTTTTGATGCGAGTTTGCTTGGTGCGACTTTCTCACTGATTACTTCACTTTGTGTGTAACCTATAACCGAACGTATAAAACAACGGCGCCTTCATTTAGAAACACTGCCATTCCTCTTGCTCTCACTGGCTTCAGGCAGCTATTGTCGGTCGCTTAGCTGGCCGATTATAGCCGACATAAGCGCGTAGTCTCTCCTCGTTCTTTTTGTTTTTACATTGATATGGTGTTGCAAAGAGCGGTTTTCTGGTTTAAATGCTTACTGTAGAAATGAGCACCGGGATAGCAGTTCAACCTTTATCTACAAGAGCGCCATTGCACGAACGAACAAACGAAGACCGGAAGGAGTTCTTTCGTCACTAAGCGTTATTGCCCCCTAGCCCCGATATTTGTTCTCTTTATTCAACAGTGAAATTAAAACAATACTGAGAAGCCTAATCACATTACAGGCGATAACAATCACTTCTCTTAAGAATTTTGTTTAGAGAGAGGTCATAAAATATTAGAGAACTAAAGAAAAAAAGTCGCAGCTGCGTCGATTGCGTTAGCAAATCAGCAGGCAGCTGTACGAAGTAATGATAGTAGTTTTATCGGCCGTACAAATTTGTAAACATAGACACACTAAGGGTCAAACAATGATATCATCCTTACATCAGTAAGAAAGCCTCCATTGCTGTGACGCCACCTTATGCCACTCTGAAAGCTTCCTTACTGAGGGGCCCTCGGTGAAGGCTTCCTTGGCGCTTCCTCAGCGTAAGGTAGCTCCGAAGCTACCTTCATGCTTCCTTACGCCGGTCCTGGCCCTGAACCAGCGCTTCACCTCACTACTTAGCCGCGTGACGTTTGCTTGCGCATGCGCGCTGTCGCCCGCCTGCGGAATAGCGCGAGCACGGTACGTCTAGCTTGCCAGGCATGTTCGTTTGTCACACGTGCGGCATGAAAGCGTTGCTAGGCGTTGCACGACGCCGGCGTGCCAGCGTTGCTGGAGCACATCAAGTTTTGCAGTGTAATGCGGTACTTTTTTACATTTAGTAAACAAAACTAGAAGAAAGCGTACGCGTATCTCTATATTAGCGCTTCAATTTAAAAAGGGTGCGACGATACAGCATATATTTATTGAGTAATGGTGTTCGCGTAAAGCTTCTAAGAGACCATCTCGAACCCAGGCATGCGGTAACCGCTCCTTACGTGAGGATGGACGAAGGGAGCTTTCAGAGTACGCTTGCCTCCTCCATCGGTCTTTCGCTGTAAGGAGGCCTCACGTAAGGTTAGCAAGCGCTCGAAGAAAAGGAACGTTTCATTGTTTGGGACTAAGTTAACAACCGTGGTGTCACGCGCGCACAAGTAAACATGAACACATCTCAATCGGTGACCGCGGTAACTAGCTGTCGAAACGCTGCAGTGAGGAAACGCGGCAGCAGCAGCGAGCGAACTGACCTTCGTGCAGCCGCTCGCATCAACGCGAAGTACGCCGCGAAAACACAACGCAGCACGGACTCTGTACACGTCGCTGATGGCATTCAAGGTACAGAGGCCAGGCCGGGCGCGCGCGGCCACCCGGAGTAGAGCACCCCCTCGCCTTCCTCATTCTTCTCGCCTCGGAGCCTTGCGCGCCACGGAAGACGGCGCGCTTTCTCCCTGCTTTCTTCCCTTGCGTGCGCGAGTCTGAGCCGCGATTGCCGGCTCACTCTCGCACGCTTTCACTCGCACATACAGCATGCGGCGCCCGGCGACGATTTTATCGCCCTCGGACTTCATACGGAACCTCACAGCGACGGCGACGGCAGAAATGCGCCTGCAGTGCCCATGTATATGTTATCGCAATAAGAGAGAGAGGGAGAGCACGAGAAAAGCTGCCGAAGGCGCAGCGAGCGTGTCGTGCGCTCCAACAGCGTTCACGGATCTTGCGCCGGACGGTTCTCCTGCCTGGTTTCTGTCGCGCTGTGTGGGAAAGCGACGTCAAGCCGTTGTATACCCAAAATCCGTAGGCAGCCAGCGCTTTATACGTATTTTAAATCTAGTCCGTTTACATAAATGCACACCGCTGTAAGGGAAAAAAACAGGGGCTCAACCTAAAGTAGCTACAGAGTACACGCCTGCATTATTTTATTACTACGCTTCCCCTATTAGAAAATGAAGGTAGTAATGCTGTAGACAGCGGACCTGTTAAAACTAAGCCCTATGTATATGCAATGTGCATTTCGCGCGTTGAAAAGCACTAGCGACACTCCAATTCGTTCGTGCCCAAGACGCGTATGCAAGCACGTTCTGACTGTACCGTCCGCCCGTGCTATTTGTTTCAGTTATTCAAAAGGATTAATGATGACGCGCATCACTTGCATCGAGTATATGTACACATGCTATCGGAAGAAAAGTAAAATACTGTGGGAAATAAGGGCAACAGGAGCTGCCAGAAACGCACCTCTTCCGCACCTCCCCTCCCCCCTCCCCCACACACACACACAACAAGTATTTGCCTATGCTTTATTGCAATCGGCTGTACATAGTTGTACGTGTTTCTCCCCTCTCGCTATATTGAGGTTAAGAGAATATTCCGTTTCAGTGGATATCTTTAGCTCATAGCCATTGTCACGACAGCGTGCCTGCACATTTCGAAAGTTTCACGACATCCCACAAGCAATCATTAAGAATTGGCAAAGATTCATTGCTTTCTTTTTACGGCTACACTTCCTACCTTACACGTTTGTGCATACACTTCCCATTAATAAGTAGCGCCTGATATAAAACTGGCACGGAGACACAAAGGTGAAATTCGGTTCAACTACTCTGTCCCCGTAGTTCGATTCTTTTTCTCTTAGACACGCCAGCTCGGAGAAAGGCAAGGGAAGTTGTCAGCCGCCTGCGTGAGAGAGCGAATCGTAAAGGCAGAGGGGTCTGCTCGAACCTCTCTGCTGTAGCCTCCTGCTACTCTGCACAAAGGAAGGAGCAAGGCTACGATAAAGGACGTCATAGATTCTAAGGACGACAGGATGAAGGGATATATATGTACGAACAAGTGACGGCTGCTAATTCCTCAAAGCCACGAGTCGAGCTTAGTGCTCACTGCAAAAACAATAATGACGATGATAAAGCTTTCCACTACTCTCGTATAGCTAACCTGGTTGCTGAGCGGCCACGCCTTCCGCCACATAGAGACGTCAGGACTTTGAAATCTAAGCTATGTAAAGATATCTGCTCGTGCAGTGACACATAGCAACCACGGTAACTCAACTTAACATAACCGGATAGGACCGAGTACCGCCGACCATAGCTGGGTCAGACGATTTACGAACGCGACTGATCGCGAGGCCCTCGCGTTAATGCTTACCAAATGCCATCGTAACTCCGGATAGCGTGGACAACTCAAAAGCGGCCACGTTGCATGGTAAGGCCTAGTGGCGTTGTTACCATTTTAATTTCCAACTCTGCCTCTAGCATATCTCGCCACATCGAAAGTGGGCGCGGAGAGCGGCGGCTAAGATAGAAGCCAAACTCGGCGACGTTGCGGAGATGAGGCCAGCAGTCCTTTGTGCTGAAAACCCGTATACCTGTTCCCCCCCAGCCCTCATCCACACACTTCTCCCCCAGACAGCGTGCAGAAGGGCCCCCGGTAACACAACCGCGCACAACAGCCGTACTCTGCGTACATCCTTAAATCAGTGCAACGTTACGAACGCTACGAGGCTTTCCATGCAGACAGCTTCTGCTCGATGGATGGGCGCTGTATAGTATGGTATTGAGAATGCCTGCTCTAGCAACACTCTTTCTCATCAATAAGCGCGACGAACCCGTCGTTTCTTTTCTTTCTTTTCGCTCTCACAGTGTCTAGCATGCGAGTTCGACTATATTCCTGCCTTTTGCATGCATGTTCTCGTTAGAAAGATTCAGGATTGATTGATGAGCGAAGCTTCCTTAGGACTTGATGCGCAACGACTTGATGAACGCAGACCACACAAGAGAGAGAAAGAGAGAGAGAGAAGAAGCAAACAGTGTGCGCCTTGTGTATGCCAAGACTGTCCTCTGAATGTCGTCTGTGTTCAGCAACCCTTTTCAGGTCAAATATCATTGATTGATGAGGTTGAACGTCCCAAAACTTTCTGCTGGGCTTTGAAAGAAGCCACTGCGGGCGTTCAGTGGAAGCCGCCGTAAGAAAAGAAAAAAAGAGAGAAAACATAAAGAAGGGGGGGGGGGGGGGAATGTCGCTGCAGACGCGAGGCGTAGATGGAGGGTAGGCGTCGCAGGCGCTGCCAGATTAATTTAGACCTGTATAGAGATTCTTTAATATGCAACTAAATGTCAGAACGCGGGTATGTTCGCATTTCGCCGTCACATGATTACAACCGGCGCGGCAGGAAGTCGCACGCGCGACAAATTTCGTGCTTAGAAGCAGAACGCCGTATTGCCGAATCACCGAGGCGTTGGCCACTGCAATCAGTCAGGTTTCGGTACGAACGTGTACGGTCAAAAGTTGATGGTGTACCTGAAGCTCGTAATATGAAATGCTCGACACCATTTAGCTGCACCAACCTTCCGAAGTATTCACGACAAAGAACTCGAGGGAACCTCGCTCTACGTAACAGTCACCCCTGAGACAGATACGAGCGCCTCTGTTTGCATCATGGACAGCAACGTCATGCATTTGCATGCAGTCTCTCCCCCATGCAGCTGACGCCGGCTTCGTGTACCTTTCACAGCACTGCATGACCTCGGTAAGAGGAGACTAGCGAGGGAGCGCCACCCAGAGCCATCTTCAATCAGTGGTGCTGGAAGGGCTCCACCACAAACTCTCTCTCTCTCTCTCTCTCTCTCTCTCTCTCTCTCTCTTGCTTTCTGTTTTCGCTTGCGCGTGCGGGCGGCACGCAGAAGTGAGGCGCCGTAGCACATGACAGGCGAGGACGCCGACGGCGCCGGAGTTCCGATAGAAGACAGGCTCCCGGGAAAAGGCAGGCCGACGTTTGACGGCAAAGCATTATCCCTCTATGCCGCGTATAACTCAGAAACTGACTCTCGGACTTTTACAGGCTGTAAAAAGGCTGCCAGCCAAGCAACCGCGTAGAGCAACACGGCGGGGATCTACAAGCGGACGCCAAAACAAAACCAGTTTCTTCCCATATTCCGAAGTACGGCCGAAGCTGACCACAAATGCCGTGCTTTTATGCTTCGGCCTATACGGGAGACATTTCACATACGTCTTTCTAGTTTGATCGCTGACTCCGGCGCCGGTAATTTTGTCTCGTTATCGCTCACCCTCCCCATATACGTGCAGTGTGGAAGCGTGTCTCCCGCAGTGTCTTCTTGCGTTAATTTTATTATCCTCTGCGAAAACAAACGCGACCAAAGTATTAAACTTGGAACGCGGACCTCTTATCTCCGGCTCTTTATTCTATTTTCTCCCTTAGTGCAGGTATATAGCCGCGCTTCTTCTTGTGTTTCAAATTCTACTGACCGATATGCGCCGTTCGGTCATCGTTTTCACCTCTAGGACACGACATGCACAGCCATCAAACCGCTTTCAGGCAGGGCTTTCACGAAGAGAGCGATGTCACGTACGCTTCGGCTATAAAAGCGCCGTAATCAGGGCCTCGGCGAAGAAAACACTGTTGCCGATGTCCATCTATGTTTGCACTCGATGTCAACAGATGTAGGTACGTCTACTGGAAGTTCAGTAAAACGCGTATGGCTTCGCGAGTGCGCCAAGTGTCCTCGCAAGTAGAGCAAGACCCTCTAGAACAAAGGCCCACCAGAGCGCTTACTTGGGAGCCTTCTCACAATTCCTTCGTTATCGCGGATGCTTTAGCGAGGATATGCAAAAGGAAGACGAGTAGCGAGCCCGACGAACTGCGTCATCTTTCTTTATTCATCCGCGTGCCTCGATCCTCCCTCCCCAATTACTCATTCGATCAACCAATGGCCCTCAGTCCCCAGCAGCTGCAGAGCACTTGACCGAGGCGGCGGCCAGACCTGTAACGCAGCAGAGGGTGCTAAGAATCTCTGGACCCGGACAGGCCGCCAATGGAAATTTACCCTGGCAACTTTTAACCCCCGAGTGAGGCTAGCTTAGCAGGACTCTTTGAGGAACTATGAGGCATTGTTTGGAATATCATTGACCTTATAAATAGTGAGATTAGAAGAACTGTTGGGGCTTATACATTGCTGACTAACGGCCATATCCTCTGCTATAGAGGTCTCCCAGATAAGAAGCAATACTGAGTAGGATTCCTAATCCATAAGCACATAGCAGGCAACATTGACAAATTCAACAGCATTAATGAGCGGGTAGCAATAGTCACAATCAAACTTAATAAGAAGTATAGATTAAAGGTAGTACAAGCTTACGCTCCAACATCCAGTCATGATGATGAAAAAGTAGATCAGTTTGTGAAGATGCTGAATTAGCGATGAGAAAAGTACAAGCTCGTTATACTGTAGTATTGGGCGGCTTCAATGCGAAAAGTGGGGAAAAAGCAGGCTGGTGAACAATCAATTGGCAACTACGGCGTCCGTTCTAGAAACGCTAGAGGAGAGATGCTGGTAGAATTCGCGGATAGGAATAAGCTGTGAATAATGAACACCTTCTTGAGGAAGTGTAGCAATAGAAAGTGGACCTAGAAAAGCCCTAATGGTGAAACAAGAAATGAAATAGATTTCATACTTTCTGCCGATCCCAGCATAGTGAAGGATGTTAAGTGTTAGGTACAGTAAAGTGCAGTGATCATAGGTTGGTGAGGCGTAAGATTCACCTCAATTTGAAAAGAGAAAGACTAAATTGGTCAGGAAGAAACAGGCCAACCTAGACGCAGTAAGTGTAAAAGCAGACCAATTAGGCTGCTACTTGCAAACAAATATGCAGCCTTAAAACAGAGAGATGAAGATGACATAGAGGTAATGAATGAAGCCGTAACTAGGCTGGCTTCAGAGGCAGCAATCGAAGTGGGAAGTAATGTACCAAAACAACCAGTAGGCAAGCTCTCCCAAGTAACAAAAGACCTAATAAAGAAACGACAAGGATGAAAGTGTCCAACTCAAGAGATAAGATAGAATTCGCGGTACAGTCAAAACTGATCAACAAGGAGAAAATAAGGGGTATTCGAAATTATAACGTGAAGAAGACGAAAGAAGCCGTAAAAAATGGACGCAGCCTGAAACCAGTGACAAGGAAACTCGGCATAGGACAAATCAAGGTACGTGCACTGAAAGATAAGCAGGGTCATATCATCAGTAATCTCGAAGGTATAGTAAAAGCAGCGAAGAATTCTATACTTACCTTTACAGTAACCAGAGGAGTCGGGATAACTCTATTCGAAGCAGTAATGAACAGGATACAGAAGCTCCTCCTATAAGTAGCGATGGGGTCAGAAGGGCCTTGCAAGGCATGAAACGGGGAAGAGCGACAGGAGAAGATGGAATAGCAGTCGATTTAATCAAAGATGGAGGGCACATAATGCTTGGAAAACTGGCGGCTCTCTATACGAAGTGTCTATCGACTGCAAGGGTTCGAGAAAACTGGAAGAATACAAACGTTATGCTAATCAACAAAAAGGGAGATGTTGAAGAATTAAAAAGATTATAGGCCAATTAGCTTACTCACAGTATAATATAAAATATTCACCAAGATAATTTCCAATTGAATAAGAGCAACACTGGACTATTGTCAACCAAGGGAACAGGCTGGCTTCAGGAAGGGATACTCTACAATGGCTCACATCCATGTCATTAATCAGATAAGGGAGAAATCCTCAGAGTACAATCAGCCTCTTTATATGACTTTCATGGATTACGAAAAGGCATTTGATTGAGTAGAGATACCAGCAGTCATACAGGCATTAGGTAATCAAGGAGTACAGGCCGCTTAAGTAAATATCTCGGAAAATATATGCAGCGATTCCACTGCTGCCTTAATTCTACGCAAGAAAATTAGGAAGATACTTATAAAGAAAGTCGTCAGACAAGGAGACACAATCTCTCCGATGCTATTCACTGCGCGCTTAGAAGAAGTATTCAAGCTAACTGGGATGGCTTAGGAGTAAGGATCGACGGCGAATATCTCAGCAACCTTCGATTTGCAGATGACATTGTTCTATTCAGCAACACTGCAGACGAGTTGCAACAAATGAATGAGGACCTTACCAGAGAGTGTGTAAGAGTGGGGTTGAAGATTAATTTGCAGAAGACAAAGATAATGATGAATCGCCAGGCAAGAGAACAAGAGCTCAGGATCGCCAGTCAGCCTTAGAGTGACAGGGAACCCTGATCATGAGAAGGAAATTCACAGAATAAAAATGGGTCGGAGCGCATACGGCAGACACTCTCAGCTCCTGACTGGAAGTTTAGCGTTATCATCGAAAAGGAAGGTGTACAACCAATGCATTTTACCGGTGCTGACATACGAGGCAGAGACTTGAAGACTGACAAAGAAGCTTGAGAACAAGTTAAGGACCGAGCAAAGAGCGATGGAACGAAGAATGCTAGGCATAATGTTAAGAGACAGAAAGAGAGCGGTTTGGATCAGATAGCAAACGGGTATAGCCGATATTCTAATTCACATAAAGAGAAATAAATGGAGCTGGGCATGTCATGCAATGCGTAGGTTACATAACCGGTGGACCATTAGGCTTACAGAACGGGTGCCAAGAGAAGGGAAGTGCAGTCGAGGACGGCAGAAGACTAGCTGAGGCGATGAAATTAGGAACCTTGCGGGCGCTAGTTGGAATCGGTTGGCGCAAAACAGGTTTAATTGGAGATCGCAGGGAGACAGACGCCTTCGCCCTGCATTGAGCATAAAACATGATGATGATGATGATGATGATGATGATGATGATGATGACGACGACGACGACGACGACGACGACGACGACGACGACGACGCGATCGAACTCCACCTTCAACGTACAAGGTTCCTTATTACCCCACCTCAACGCTGCGCGTCAGTCTTCTTTCATTGTCACTGGGAATGTCCTGTCGTTTGTATGAGAATCTTATTATCGTGTTACTGCAAAAGATGACAAGGCATTGTGCAGCTCTTGTAGAAACTAGCAAACCAGAGAAGACCTGTTCGTCTGCAAATGTCATACCTTATATTACCAAGCAGTTTCTGCGCACGCCAAGGTTTAAGTAGAATTCTGTACTTTCGCTGTTTATATAATGATATGTATTGTGGTTACCTTACTTCCCTTCCTTTTATCTTGAGACAGCAGTTAGGAACTAGAAGCTAGGTTTGACGTGTACATAGTGCTTCACATTACGGTGACGAGTCGTCATCGTCGTTACCGCGTCGTTACCGCGTCGTTATCGCGTAGTTATGGCGTTGGCATACCATCATAACTTGCTTATTCGGTTCCAACAACTGTATCACGAGGAGCGCAGTTTGTCCGCAAGCCGCACTTTAAGGTGACCGCCTCTCAGCACGAAGGCGTACACCCTCCCCCACCGCCCGCGTTCAGGAACGTCTTAGAGCGCGGAGCTCTCGGCCCCCCATCGGTATACGTCTGTCGATCCTCGCACGCGCAGCTGCGGCAGCCCCGCACGGGCGCGTTGTTTCCTGAATAATGAGATGTCAGCCCTGATTGTGTGAAACGCGATGCTGCTGGGGGAGCTGATCCATTATGCAAATGGCGGCAGTACATCAAGCGAAGGTGTTTCGGCGCCGGCCATTCGAACCGAACGTATAATGCACTACGGAGCCCGCCATCCCAGCCGCCGTCCGCGCACCGAGCAGCTTCGAAATAGAAACGGACACCAATCCCATGCAGCCGCTGCGACTCCTGCTCTCACGGCCTCAATACCTTTCCGCGTACATACGTCATTTCCCTTCGCTCATTTTCGGTCTACGTCGCGTTTGCGGCGCAACACTCGCTGTCAGGAGCAGTGATGAGGCTATGCGTGGACGTCATAAAGGCCTGTTTTTTTTTTGTTTTTTTTTTCGCAGGCAGCCGGTGATGATGAGCTGTACTGCCAGACGAAAGGCCAGTGCTTGTTTGTTTGTTTGTTTGTTTTTTCTTCCCTGGCACTCATAGGGACTGGCGAGGAGGGCTGCGGCGTGAAAGTGTCCCGCGTACGTTCGGTGCTCCCTCGTGATACAGTGAGCTCACGCAAATTGGTGCCCCGACAGCATTGGCTCATAAGGAAGCGTGACGGCCTTCCTGACCTGCAAGCCTTTTCACCGAGTAACCCACAGAGGTCTAAATCTAAAGCACCAGATTGCGGCCTTCTGTGGCGAAGGTATATGCGCTTCGTATATAGGCCAGGCCTACGCTCATCACCGTTCCTAAGTCAAAATTGCAGAAGCCTGTAGTGTTGGTAAGTTCAGAGCGCGTCCTACCACTCCTATAGCTGTTCCACACCTTTTTCTCTTTTGTTTTTCACCTGGTTACATATTTACTACATAAATCACCAACTGGCACATCATTCAGTATACTCTGCCAGTAAAGGAAAGACATTCCAGAAATTATTGCGAGATCGAGGTATATATTCGTATTTGAAAAAAAAAAAGAAGTTTGGCGCTTCTTTACTTTTTTCATTCTACTTAAATCTGCCACGCGTAAACAAATGATTTTGACCACGTTCAGGAAATCTGGATATTGCCCCTTCAACTATTTCTCAAACTTCACCGCAGTGTACCAGAATTTTGGTCAGAATTAAAACAACGCTATAACGCAGCAGGAAAGTTACAAATAAGCGCCGTAAATACGCATATTATTACAAGGGCGTACCCTGTCGATGTTGTTAACTTAAAGTTGTTGGAATTCGGGCGGCCTTTTGAAATTCCATTTTTCAAAAGAAGATACCCATTCAGTTACTCTGGTGCACTGCGGTGAAGTTTGACAGATGGCCGCAGGGGTGATGTCCAGAATGTCGATGTCCAAAATTTGTTGCCGTAGAGGTACTCGACTTCATGCTGGATATTCAATGACTCACTAGTACCAAGAAAACAAATGCGCGAAACGCTCAGCTACTGCGTGGTTGTAAGTCTCTGAATGCAACAGTTCTTAGGTGCCCGCACATGCGAATCCGGCTGCAGCTACTTCCTTCTGAAACGGGTAAGACGAAGACACTGCTACAATCTACTTGACGGGAGAAAACGTCTGCATACTGTAGGAACCTGAACTTATTCTCACAAGTGCTTTATAAGGAAATGCTTTGGTGTCTTTTATGGGAACGGGCGACCCACGAGCTGTTGCCCTTGATTCTGTGCACATTTACATGTGTACTTGAAGAAGTCAGATCTACCACCGTCTGCACTAAAAGAAATGGGCTTACTCCTAATGTACGATAAATAGAGTGCCATCGGCAACGGATCGACTACATCGGCCAGTTCTGGCGGTGCTGTGTTTATACCGACGAGAGGGATAACACTGTGATTCAAGGCGTCACATGTCACGACATCCACGGCTGCAGAAGCCACGGCTCTGCGTAGTGCGCTTCAGTTTATCGAAACGGAGACCTGGTGCATGGGCTATGTTTTGCGACTCGAGGCCGGCTCTACATAGCATACAGTCAGCTCTCCGACGTGAGCTCACGAACAGCTAGCATACGAAATTGTAAAACTTCACCACGACGTCAAACAGAAAGGCGACGAAAGTATTTTCCAGTGGCTACCTGGCCATTGCGGGATCAGTGGAAATGATCAAGCAGACAAAAAACAGAGTCATCGAACAACACATCGAAAAGACATCGAGAACAACACAGGCTACCCATTGCTCTTTCCAGTACAGACGCTGCAAAGCAGCTTCGAAAAGACATCGAGAACAACACAGACTACCCATTGCTCTTTCTAGTACAGACGTTGCAAAGCAGCTTCATCACGTGGCACGCAAGCTCACTTTAACAGAGTGGAACACTCCAAATATAAGGCGTAATAGGTTGCACGCATTGAACCCTTATCGCTACAACTCCAACCTCCTCCTGGGCTTCACCGACGTGAGGCATCGCTTCTATACCGGCTGCGGTTGGGAGTGGCATTCACGAAGGCGTACATTACTTTGATTAGAATGACCGACAGTGCTGCATGCAACGTCTGCGGGGAGGAAGAGAACATCGAACATTTATTGTGCCAATGTAATCGATTTCAGTCGGAAAAACAAACATTATGTATAGCATTGCGACGACTGGACCATCGGCCGCTGTCTGTGCAGGTGCTAGTTGAAGACCGTCCCCGTCGCTCGTTGGCTGTGAAATAACTTTTGTATTTCTTGAGGGCGACTGGCCTATGTGAACGCCTTTGACTGACTCAGGACCTCCGCGTGCGTGCGCGAACTCACCGTGGCTTTTCTCCCCCTCCCCTCAGTCTGTCTATCTTATCTTTCTGATCCTCCTTTTCCGTCCCCCAGAGTTGGATAGCCAACCAGACGCATTGCTGGTTAACATCCCTGCCTTGTCTCTTGATTTCCTCCTCCTCCTCCTATATGTGTG
Organism: Dermacentor variabilis; assembly: GCF_050947875.1. Classification (NCBI taxonomy): domain Eukaryota; kingdom Metazoa; phylum Arthropoda; class Arachnida; order Ixodida; family Ixodidae; genus Dermacentor; species Dermacentor variabilis. Next base: position 64,923,382 of record NC_134572.1, read on the forward strand.
TTTGTGCCTACGACGTTTGTCAACACAGAAGCACAGCGGAAGCAAAACTTATAGTTTCTCAAAGTTTAATACCAGTTCTCTTGTAGAAAGCCAAAGGAGCAATATATATTTATTCTTTGGTCCGTATGTTTGTGTTCTTTGGTTCATCTGTTCTTCTTTGTTTGGCTGAAAAAAAGAAGAAAAATACCAGACGCTTATTTCAAGCACAGATTACCGCGTTAGACAGGTACAGTACCTCAGACACTAGTTTGCCTACGGAATGCAAAGTACCAGTCATTTTGTATCTTTTCCGTCCGTGTGTTAGTCTGCACAGAAAAAAAAAAAAGAAGTAAGAAACCGTCGAGATGCTTACTGCTAGCACAAGGCTTAATTACGACGATGAAACACTCATCAAGAATAATGGCCTATACCTTACCTTTTTTACTCCTCTAACAAACACACAAACAAACAAAAGCAGGGAAAATGGCTGCCGCATACTTCTGAAGGTCGTAGCCAGACGAGTTCGTCGTATGCTAGAACGAAGTGCCTTGCATTTTTTTTTTCCCTCACGTAACGTGCAATCTCGTCCAGCTGATTTACATGGCGGCGCGGGAGCGAAGCGCGGGGCGACAGATTCGGCTCACGTTCGCTGCTCGCGCTTGCCGGTGTCGCAACAGCCACCGCCGACGTCCGGAGGACGCGCCGAGCCGCGCGCGTTCCGACAGATGGACAAAGCGCAACGACCCCCTGGGCGAAAAAAAAAAAAAGTAAATACGCCTCAGCAGGCATGCGCGAGTGCTTCGTCCGCACGAGTACGTGGCCATGTCCGGTTGAAACTCGTAACGGAGCAGAAATGGCAAAGCCCTCGAGAGCCGTTATTGCCCACTTTATTGTTACGTAATGTATACAGTAAACAATCTCAATGTTAGTCTCTCTGAGTTTCCTGCAGACGAAATATCTCGCTGGCATTCTTGTAAACAAACGAGCATAGTACAATCTAAAGGAAAATATGACTGTACAGTTATATTACAGGCGTCTATCCTGTCGACAGCGCCAGTCACATGTCTTACTCATAGATAGCTCGCACGTGATGTCATGGAGACAGCTTTTCACCGTGCTGAGTCACATACGCGGCGCCTAGGATGACGTCAGTGCAAGCCATCTACACACCGACACTGACGTACTTCTTTGTTGTCCTTAACCTTAATCTTAAACTATTAATATTTAACTTATTGATAACATAGAAAGCAATTGTGTTCTAGTCTGCTGAGAAAGTTGGGGCCAATAGAGCTTGTCAATTTCTTTTGCTGCCCGCGCGGAAGCTGACGTCGACGACGACGCATCTTCATGATGCCAGGTGCTGCGGTTCATCGAGACTAAAGTTGGATCCGAAAGTACACTCTTCATGAACAAGGGAAGTGCTCACAAACTCACGAAGGCCGAAGTGTTTGTTCCATATTTAACTATTTATTGCTGCTTTCGTAACCACGGTAGGCTCAACTGCGAGTTAACACGCCTTCTATTCAAACCTGCCCTGACTGCCGCTCTTGGTTTGACCCCCGAACTAGTACAATTCTTTTTTTTCAGCTGTGCAGTTTGATCGGTCCCTTTGTGGCAGTCTGTCACACTCGGGTAGATGAAAAATTTCCCTCACATGAAACTTCCTCTACCTGATTCATTATCGCACAGCCGTGTTTGAATAATTCCCGTTATTTTATTTAACAGCATGAGCGCATGAAAGACGCATCACAGAAACCGACACAGTATCATGCGCCTTTGTAGGCTTCTCCACGCATGCCGTCAAGTCGAAGCGCGCCCCTGCACACTGTGCATGTCTTCAATAACGCCACCGTTTCAAGCAGTCTAAGTTGATTTTGACACGAAGCAGAAATTAGCGAATGTGTGAAAAGCCAACTGTGAGAATATTCTATGTCAGCATATCACCTCAAGACTCCCTTCGTTATCAGATTCCAGAGAGTGTGTGCTTAAGCAGCACGCTGTGATGGTGGTCGTGGTGATGGATTGATGATGATGTTGGGGGTGACGACGACGACGACGACGACGACGACGATGATGATGATGATGATGTGTTGGTGGCGATGGTGGTACAATGATAATGCTGATATGAACATTCCCTTTGAACAGGACGATGGAACATGCCGCAAGCTCGTCGCTTCATCCTTGTTGTTGCATCTAAATATTTAAGTACCTTCGTAGCAAACAATGACATCTGGAAACTGTACACAAGAAACCGTCCGAACGATACACACACAGTTGCTACACACAGTCGTCGAGGGAAGAGAAATGTCGACCTGTGATCGAACTGCATCACGGCCGGCATTTTTCTGAGTCAATGTGTAGTGAAGAAGACCACCAACGCTCTGCTGTACGGTCTTCTGAACCAGCGGGTAACTTTTGGGCAGCAAATTAGACTTCACTTAGCCACTCTATCTATCTCCCTCTCCCTGTTAGTGCCCCAACCACTTCGTTTTTTTTTAGTCGTTTCCCACATGACACGCTCTGATATGAGGTCTAAGCCAGCCTTCGACGAGCGCGCAGATCGAGCCTCGAGCATTAGGAGCCTAAATGGAAGTTATCGATGCCGGCTTACAAGGGTCCATCACAGGCCATATCGGGTGGGCTCGAGAATGCCCCCGAGAGTTAATTTGACAGGCGAGACGGCGAAAAACTAGTCGAATAAAACGCGTACATTTAGAGAAGGCGATATCGCTTTAAAACGATCGAACATCGCTCGACGAACTTTAAGGCGTCGTCGGAGGCCCTTCTGTGTATACGAACGGCTCTGGTTTTCGCCATACACGCAATTCCGCGGCCCCAGCAGATTGCGCAAAGAAAGAAACACGAAGCCAGCGGTAGGGGAAAGAAAAAAGTGCACCCCTGCACATTTAAAGCACGATCTACATTACTCGGGACACCCCATGTATATAAACTGTCTGATCTAGAGCCCCACCACGCGATCCAGAGCAGCATAAGACGTCGAAGCGAATGCCCTGCGTAGGGGCGGTCATCCCTCCTACTTGCGCGGAAAAATTTAGGAAGGTGCTGTCTTTCTTTCTTTTTTCGCTCCCTCTCTCTCTCCGGCTGATGTGGTAGCCGCACTGACGGCCCTGCAGTGAAGCACTGGCGCCCCTCCCTTATCAGGCGCACAGTCGCGGTGCAGGGGCGCGACAGGCTTTGATCGGCCGCCAGACCTGGTGGGACCAGAACACAGCGGCCGCGGCTATTGCTCCGTTGGGGGGGGTAGGGGTTGGGGGGGGGGAGGGTAGGAGTGGGCGATAGGTAACACCAGCTACATGGCATTGCACCCCGATTGCTAGACGCGACGTCGCCACAGGGACGACAGCGAATGATAGCTTTGAGGCATGCATGCGCGCGCACGCATGCGGGGGGGGGGGGGGGGGGGCATAGTAGGTGAGTATATAGCGAACAAATATTGAGCGAGCAAATTTGAGCCGCGTAAAATAAGGGCAATGCACAGCGCACTGGCACATTAATTGCCCCACACCATTCGCGAGGGACTTAGCCAGGCTTCGAATAAATTTGTTGATGCCGCTCTATTGTGGATGGGCTACTTGTTAGAACTGTGACCTGGTATTTCCAAGTTATTCAGTGCATAGACAAACAAAGTGGTTCCACTTTGCGCTAAATAGTAGAGGCGATTCCCGATATAGAATATGTTCTAGGTGCTAGAGAGGGGAGCTGATTTTAGCCCTAATCAGGGACGCTTCGAAGAAAAATTATCCTGGTTAATTTTAGCCTAGCGAAGTTCTGTACCGAGCTGCCAGCTGACGGACGTTATCGCATCGCGCCTGCGCAGTTGGAACGCAGTTTGTCGAGGGCCCCGACAGGGGCACGTGACCTCGCCTTCAACAGCGCACGTACGCTACATTATACCGCCGAACCACTGCGGTGGCTCGGCGTTTTCCTGCCCGATTCATGAAAGCCCAAACTCGTCGCATGATTTCAGCGTTCAACATCGCGAGACGCCGACCTCGGGCCGAGCAAATAATTGTACAAGGCTCGATGTCCATTTATGCCGTGTCATGCACGCCTTGTGTGTATATAGAGATCCTAAGACGCACGCCGGGGGGCGCTTTCTGCGCTAAGCCCGGCGTATGGGAAGACCTTGGGCGCAAGATTTCTGGCCAGCTTAGACGCATTTTTTTCGATCTCGCATATATTGCCCGATGTCGCGGCAGATGGCGGCTGGGCGGCGCGTGCCTGCGCGCCCGCGTTCGCCCGGAACTGTTATCAGTCGCCGTGCCGGCAGCGACCGGCGTCCCTCGCGGAGGTCGACGGTCTTTGATCACGTCCGACCCGGTCAGTCCCGTGCGTCTCGGAAAGAGCGGCCGCCTCTCTTCGGAAAGGTGGGGGGCTCGTTTCGCATAATCCGCGCCGCCCGGGAATACGAGAGCGAAGGCCGCGTCCGTTGCAAGGAAAACTGGGGAGGCAGCATCTAATTAAAAGGGCGCCGCGCCGAACAATACGCCGGAGCCCGCCCGCACGGGTCTCGCCGAGAACCAGCGGTCCTGTGGTTCGGTCTCCTTGAGTGCGCTTGACGTGAGCGACGATGTTCGCCCGCTGTTCTTGGTTTAAGCTTGCGATTTGACTTAGGCTTGCCGGAAAGAAAATAAGGAGCGAAGCATAAGGTATAAGGCTGAGCAAGGTAAAGGCACAAGCAATTAATTCCGGTATTCCTAACTTATCTAAATTCAAGGCTTAACAAGCTTTCGCTCGCGAGCACGCATTACATATATACTCTTATGAAAATTTCTTACGTATGCCTGATAACAGGTTAGGGCTCTTTCACATTAGTGCTATGGCAAATTTTGCGGAGTCGCGATGACTTTTTTAACGCGACAGCGTTAAGGAGCTCGTGTCGCAGAAAAGCCGGTGTCGTCGGCGTCGGTGTCGGTGTCGGCGGCGTTGGCCATGAGCGATAAATCCCAGCAGGCACTTCATGAATAAAAAAACAACTTGCAAGATGGGCTGGGTGGGAATCGAACCAAGGTCTCCGGAGTGTGAGACGGAGACGTTACCACTGAGCCACGAGTTTTTTTTTTTTTTTTTTTTGAACTGAGCCACGAGTTCCATGCTTCAAAGCGGTACAAAAGCGCCTCTAGTGAACGCGGTGTTGCCTTAGAAACGAGCTGTTTCTAAGGCTCAGGCGTGCGTCGCTTGCTCAGGCGCACATTTCGTTGTCGCGCCGAACGCTGCGTTGCTCGACGCTCACCGCGTCCGATGCGGGGCGCGTAGTCGCTGCGCCGTAGCCCATTGTCTTACACCCCTTGGCGGGTCGACGGGAACGCTGTCGCGTTCCACTCTTGAAGGCGAAGCTTAAGCGTCCTCCAATTTTTTATTCTGAGAAAGTAATTTGTTTCAAAAGGAAGCTAGCCACCGTACTTATGGTTGGCGTGTGATCTGCGAGTTTCTTTTGTGTTTCTGTCTTCCTAATTTGCACATATAAGAATTTCTTTTCAGTGGTTGATAAATAGATAATAATAAATAATGATAGAAAATGATAGATGTATAAAATTATAGATAATGTACTTTAAACGATATTGTGTCAGAATTTCTATAAACATATCTTGAAACAAAAGATGTGCAAAAAAGGCACTTTAGAGTGCAAGAAAAACGAACCTACGACGTCAGTAGTAGATCGTCTGCCAAGTTTTGAAGGCAGGTTTTCTGCCACATTACCAGGATTCAAACGTCTGAATCACGAACCACACAACAACACACACACCGACATGGCGTAACACCTCAGTTACTAGAGATTTTACCTAGTGAATAGTAACCTGCACTGTCTACGCTGGTGCATGATTACATTTTGCTCACTGACAAAGCAGGTAAATTCTTACACTCCCCAACTATAAACCAGAAAATTGCTATCACCCTAAGGCAGAAAGAAATTGCGCATAAGCCATCGACCATGATCGTCAATGTGAGCTAATAGCCCGATCGAGGGAGCGGACGAGAAAGAAAGCAAGAGAGCGAACGTTTTCCTCGCCTGTGTCCGACCATCGACCACTGACCACCGAACAACCCCGAAAACGGTCGAAAGTGCCAAAGAAAACAATTCTCTTTTGAAGTGTTGTCGTCTGTCACTGACTGCGGAGCGTTGAACGAACGCCATAGGAAGGAGGAAACAATTTGCTTGAGAGCAACTGCGGCCAAAACTGAACTCTAGAATCATTTTTCGTCATCGGAATTGTTTATGCTTGATCCCAGCTGCGCCGATCCCGAACTCAGCCGGTTCGCTAGTCCTAATCTCAAGTCGAAGAGAATGATCCCGCCCTAACTCGGTAGCGGCGGCTGGCGAAGGCAGGAGTGCGTGTATATGAGCTTTCACTATTCGCTATTCGCTATTCACTCTGAGTAAAAATTAAACAAACAGGAGTGTAGGCATTGCCACACCTGCGGTTACAGATGGATATACCTTGGATCATGCAGCGAATTGAAACGCTGGGTCCGTTATAACGATTATACCGTTTTTATATCATTAAAGAAATCATATAGAAATCCATACAGAAATCATGTACAGTCGCCACGCCGAGCTGGGTCAACTTATAAACTACTCTTTTCCATACAATCAAATACAAATATTAGTGAAGTTAGTTTTGCAACGACACCCCATGACACTGGTAAGGTACCAAAATAAAATTTCATGAAGCAAACGTTGTGTGTGCTCTCAATAGAGGCAATGCTGAAACGTGGCGTTGTATCATGAACACACCACTGTAAACGCACAATGAGTTTACGCATAAGGTCGTACACAAAAAGTATGTTCTTTCGCGTATTTGTTTGCATCATTGTCTACAAAAAAGTCTAAGTTGTGTGTCTTTTGAAATGAGTGCCTGTTGCGAGGCTAATTCTGTAACACACCGAGTATTGACTCATAAGGACAGAATTGGGAGCTCACCAGAAATTCATAAATAATTTTCGGGAGTGAACGTTGTGCCCTGCATCGACGCAGTTACGACCAGACCGGACTCCTGACTTTACGTGGAGGCTAGTCAAGGGTATAGCAAGGATATAACCAATGGTGACGATATTTAATGTACTGGATGAGGCCGCCAGAATTCATAACTTCTTACGTTTGCTAATATATCGTTAAAAAGGGGCGAGCTATCAAATATCACTCAGGTAGCCGTACATCCGTGTCACTATGGAAGCCGCAAAAGTCGCCCACGTCCTGCGATTCGAGAGCAGCACTTTAACGTCAGTATGAGCCCTATCAGCACGACTGGATCGTATGCGAACAAGTTTTTGTTTAATGTTACAAAAATAACCCGTCATAAAAATTTTTACGTCGTTCCATTTTCCAGCAGTTTCCAGTGTGGCAAACCGTATTTAGGGGGACAAAACAATATCAACCTTTGATGCTAGTGATAAATTAGGGCGCCAAAACGGTCACGTCATAGTCGGTTTGCACGCTAACACAAAGAAAAAAAATAAAAAATAAAAAGAAGGAAACTACTTGACGCAGTAAGTTTCGCCTCACATTGGTTGTTTTAAACCTGATCCACCGGCGCTTACGCTCCTGCTCAGGAATGGTTTTTAAAGGATTAAACACAAGACGGTGAGCAAGGACTGCCTTGTGAACGATCGCTGTGCATCTGTCCTCAAAGTTTATAGGAAGCGGCAGCGACACACAGTGAGCATACCCCTCCATGCAGCTGGAGGTACACGGAGCTCACACAGGGAAAGACTTGCAAATGATGCGTTATATATTCAACTGAGTCTCAACGAAATATATATATATATCCTTTACAGATGTATGCTTATCTGACAACTGATACATCAAAGACGGCGAAGCCCTATAAACAAGTTCTCACACCCTTTATAAGTGCTATATAGGGCTCCGTTTGCTGGCTTATACAGCCTCGCTCGAATACCGCCGCTGCATTGGAGCACGGCAGTTGCTGGCTGCTCCTTCCGCTCAACCCCCCCCCCCCCCCCCAAGCACTTTTGCATTGCAGCAGCACGGCGCCAGACTTCACCGCCACAGCAGTGCAAACTACTCGCCGACCTCCAATACGCTGCCGCAGTGACGCGACGTGAGAAGTGAAAATTACGCATTAATGGCTAAAAAGAAACCGCCCATATATGTTGCTGTACTTGAATGAGATATACGCAAGGCATATTTTATTCTACACTCTTAAACAAATGTACACCTTTCAGGGTGCATATATGCCGCACAACGATAATCGTCATCTATCTTGCTTGCGTTTCCTTTCTTGAAAACGCCGCGCTCGCTACTTTCCTGCCGAGAATGCTCTGTCATGCTGATAACGTACATGCCGTTCGTGACTTGGAAGTACCAGGCTCGCAGTGTTAAAGAAAAGAAATGCGGGCAAGACAGATGACGATTATCGTTGTGTGGAAGATACAACCCAAAGGGGTGTAATTTTGTTTTAGATTGTATAATCATTGGTGTGTTTCAAAGCGAATTCGGAGCTTTGACACTTTGGCACCCGCTTGACGTAATAGTTCTGCGGAAACCCGCAAGGTGACGAGAGGTAATTTGAGCAGCAGTCATTTGAGCAGCAGTCGAGCAACGGAAATTCAACAGAAACAAGATGGAAGTTCCAAACAACTTTTGTAAGGGAACATTGCATTTCATTCCGTCTCAAAGGAGTGGAGAACGATGGAGACGAAGTATGAATACGTAATCCCGTACAATGACTTGCTACCGGTCGCGCACAACGGATGGCAACGCACGCGGGTCCACACATGCGCGGTTTGCCCACGACGCAGAGCCGACAGCTATAGTCGAGCGCGGCCACCTCCGCCCCCTCTTTCCGCTCACATTCGTCTTCGTATTTGGAGGCGTTTGTTTATGTGCGCGTTTATCTACATGCACGCGCTTGCTTGTGCGTGAGTGCGCGTTTATTTGTATATACGTTTGTGTGTCGTCACAGATTCGCGGTGAGTAGTTTCAGTTTCTACGGCGCGTACGTATACCTGCGACCGCATTCGGCGCCGGGACGCCTTGGCGCGGCCGTATTTGCATAAGCCAGGCGCGGTTCTCTTTAGCGCCGAAGCCCCTGAGAACGCGATCGGCCGGTCGCTGCCGCCGTTGCGCGCACTGATCGATGGGTCGCCCTTGTTGTTTCGCGGCCTATCTCCCATCAGTTCGTTAGCGCGCGCGCGCGCGCGCGAACTTTTCCCTCCCGCTCCTTCGTTCTGCCATCGGTCTTTGCTCGTGGCCCCCGGCCGGCTTATACGCGGACGGGCCCCGCCAGATTCAGACTGGGACAGAAAACGTTCGCGACGACCTCGCGAAAAAAATTAAAATAATAAAGAAGATAGCTTCGCAAGCGAAGCCGCCGAGGAGAAAGGCGGAAGACGCACGAGCTTTCTCTCTCGACGTGTCCAGAACTTCGGCGATCGAAGGTTGAGAAATGCAGAAGGGTCACTGGCAGCTGGAGGAGAAGAGAAAGAGAAAGAACGAAAAATAACAAAAGAAGAAGCAAACAGCGCATCCAATCAAAACTGGGGAGCAAGTGACTGTTGTCTCTTTCCGCGAACACGGACAGGTTGTGTCATGTTTATTTCTCTTTCTCTACCGTAAGGGTACAACATGTAAGTACAGTGACGTAAGAAACGCAGAAAAAAAGTGGGGGTGGAAGTCAGGGCGGCTACAAGACCGCTTTCAGATGGCCGAAACTGAACAGACTGGACCAGGCAGTCCAATCAGTATAGCGACTAGATGACGGCTCTCCAATCAGTATACCCCCGTATCCCCCTCCCCTCATTTCATCCCTTGCCACGATGAGTCACCAGAAAATTCCGACGCACTCTTTGCACAAGGTCCAATAAATTATGGACGAGGAAAAAGAAAACTGTTGAACAACCATAGCGCCAACGCAGGTCAGTAGACAGAAAGAGAGAGAGAAACGAAAAGGGAAAGGTATACGGAGCTTAACCATGCACGTGTCCGGTTGGCTATAGTTTCTTTTGCCGTAGTATTGCCACTCTGAGGAATTTACATCGATGTAAACTTGGCGAACGTAACGTAGATCTCCAGCTGTGTACAGAAAGTGGAGCGCTCGTTTCTCGCGCAAGAATGTTGTAGTTAGTCAAAGTCCCTGCGTTGGTCATGCCGCATATTTGTGAGTGGGCGGTGCGCAGACAAAATGGAGTCACAAGACGCGAACTTGAGAAGAACAAAATAGAAAAACGAATTAATTTGTGCGATATTCATTACCAACCGCGGAGCAGCGCAGGAACTGACCAGCTCAAGCCATGATGACCATTCCCGACATGTGGACAGGGTCAAAGTGGCGGCAAGAGACCATGACATCCTGTACTGAGGAAGCCACCCGCCTATAGGAACGAGAATAAGTTTCGTCTGCACATTTTCGATAAAATTTATTCCCCTCCTTTCTTCGCCTGTGCACGGTCTCAAAGCTTATTGAACCAGCTGACAGACGCGGAGATTTCCTTCGCCATTTTAACTCAGACAAGTGTTGAGCATAACTCACCGAACGCATGGTTAGCAAGCTCGAAGCCCGACGCGCGTTGTAACGCACAGCGCACGCGTAGGAAGACCGACTCCACGTTCAGAGTGCGATGCCAGCGACGCTTGGTACGTCCATCTTCTTTCTCCAAGTGTGGTCCACAGTGGGAGAGGTGAGGCAGGGCCATATGCCACGTCATCTCAGGACGCCGAGGGGGACGGGAAATTTAATTAGGAGGTGTCGAGTTCACGAGCTCAAGTGACACGCGGAAACACTCACTGCCTGTTTTGCCCTTATGCATAACGCCTTTCGGCGTTTCCATGGCAGCTGGTCTTTACACTGGCTAACCTCCCTGTATTTCGCTCTATTTCCCCCCTCTCCTCGTAGCCCCTCTTCAATTCGAGCACCCACTGGCGACACGTGATGCAGATGACGTCATGGTCCGGGTAGAGGCTGATATAAATCTCGCTTCTTTAGGTGTCCGGGCTTACTGTGAACTTCCTTCCTCCTCCACCTCATCTTTGAGCCCCCTTCCCCAGTGCAGGGTAGCCAACCGAGCTCAGCCTTCTTAACCTTCCTTCGACTCCAGTATCACTTCTCTCACTTTCTCAATCTCGCGGAAACATTACGTAAAGCGCATCTCAAAGTGCTAACACGAAGACCAAGCAAGCAGTGCCTTCAGCACACTATATAGCTATTAGTGTCGTGTAAAACTGGCTATAAATAGTCGATTGTGCGACGCCTTAATTTCATAGAGCGGCGGAAGAGAGGCAAGAACAAGAGCACCTACATACATTAATCTCGTCTCGCTAGATTTGCTTCGTGTTGAGCACCGCGTCTTTAGATTTCCGCGACAAGACGCACTCAGATTTCAGCGTTGCTCGCGAGCGTGCCGTCAGAATAAATTGCCCATCTACTAGCAATCTTCAGTGAGCGCGCCGCTTCTTGCGGCCAAGCATTTAGCTTTTTCGAAGCTGGCAGGGTTCTGAAAATGGTCCGTCTTCGGCGATTCGATACGCGAAAGCCGGTTTCTCTAGCTGAGAAGACGACACACGCGGTACGCATGCAAACAGTGCCGGGGCACATCTCTACTGAGATAACCACTGTGACCTGCGAGGAGACGTTATAGCTTTCATTCCCTCTAATCGTCATTTCACGAGGGCGCCGGAGCGTTAATCGCACAGTTATATATTGTAATTGCCACCGAGTTATTAGCGCACGCGACAACAAATGCAAATCTGTGTGCAAAGACGCGATTCTAAAGAGCCCACGGGCGGTTATTTGTCTATTTGTCTCTGCCTTTGTAGCAGGCGTTGAGGGATATGAGTGCACTCTTTTTTTTAATGCTAAGGAGAAGAAACGAAACAAAATGGGACCAGAAGGAACCGGCTTGCCTTTTCTCCTTGAAACAGTTCAAAACCGCGGAAGGCCTGCAGTGCGCTTTGCGCGGCCATACATCATGCGCTTAGCACATGTTTGAGTACACAGTAGTTACGCAGGCAGCTGTGCTCGCGCCCACTTGCATCGCGCGGAAGCGAGGCAGTGCAAGGCGGAAACGCCTGTCACTGCGCGCGGTGCGGGGGCCTCGCTAAAAGAACGGCACGGCGGCCACAGGGGTGCGTATACGTCAAATCGAAATCGCGCTACGCCCGGCGCCTAAACTAATGAGGGGGCGGCTTCCCTCATGAAAAAACAGACTACGCGCACAGCCGAATACCCGCGCGCGCGGAGTGCAAACATCTCAGCTATGCCTCCCGTTGCTCGACGAGCATGCGCTAAGCTCCGCTACTTCCGCCGCCCCCCTCCGGTGAGTTTACTCGCATATGAATAGCTGCTCGGGGCACTCTTCCCCACTCGCCACCGTCGTCATGACCAATCTGGCCGGCCAATCGCCCCTTCCGAGTCTTCGCGGCGCGAACGCTGTGCTCCGATTTACGCGCATGCACCCGGGTACGCACACACACACGTATATATACAAACGCCCGCGCGAAGACATGGGAGAGAAGGACACTCCGGGGACTGCACGGGGGCCAGGCGACAGAATAATGCGCGATCCGTGAAAGCGATTTCCTCAATGCGCCGTTGCCGATGTTTGCCTGCGTGCCAGGCCAGCCGGGCGAGACAGCCTGCCTGCCGGTAGCTGCGCGTGGAGCGGCCGGATTGCTCTCGATTCGCGGCCGCTTTCTAGCGCAAATAGTTGCACAACGCTCTCCCTGGCTGCTCGTCGCCCTCAGCGCGCTTTATTTTACGACTTTCTTCCGAGTGACAAGACTCCGCGGTATATACACTGACGGTTCTATACAATAGAGTGATCAATTATTCGGCCTGCATGCGTATGCAGGAAGCTGCGAGTAACGAGTCGTCGAGATTTTCCCCGCATTTGTGCGGTCGTTACGGGCGCCTCCGTATTGACACTCCGGAAGGTAGAGTACTTTCGAACGTTCCCAGGCAACCATGCACGTGACCGAAAGCTTGTGACCGTGCACGTGACGTGAAAAGTCGCGGCTATGACCCTTACACGGAAGTCCTTTCCTTTACAAATTGCCCATCGCATCATACACTCCCTGCATCGTGTCACCGGCAGAGAACAGCATTCATTACAGCTTGTATTCTTGCGACCACCGCAGGTTTATGTCAGAATCGATTCGCTTGCATGTGCGGTCTCACAGTGCCGAGAGATTATAACGGGCGTCCAAGGCGGACGTCACCGAATTACGCACTATTTTCAGAGCCCGAAATAAAATGTTCAGCAGATAACCACAACAATAAAGCTTTGATTGACATGGATTTTTCTATACGTGATGTGTCGCTGAGTTCAGAAATCACAGGGCGTTCAAAGCCATGAACCACCTTTCCACTCGGAAAGCCATAGTCCTTCGTGAAACACTGCAACATAAATAATTTTACTTGCAATAAAAGTATCGCAGCCATCTCGCTAGAGGACGACATGCGATGCACCATTCTCTGAAGTTTTGCATTGCATCTCGGAGATTCCTTGCTCCTTTTATAAATTGGCTATCTGCAAAGTGCTTGTGAATGCTATTGTAAAATATAAGACTGTTTCCTACAGTCTGCACGCTAGACAATGAGGAATTAGATATATTTTTATATCTTCTCTTTTGTTTAAGTGCAAGGGATACCGCACGTTTGGATGGGAACTGCTAAAAAACTAAAAGGTCTCACTTCGCCAAGCACCAGCCTTCACTCGTAAAGAATCTAACGTTGTTGAGAAACCGGTGACATATTGTACTTGCTGCCAACGTTGTCACTTCATTCATAATATATAAATAAACAAAACAAGTTCATGCTGAAATATAGTTGCAGCGTGATAGAGCACGCATGCTGATGCAGAGTATGCGCAAAACTGCTGACATGTGCCGCACTGCCACTTATCATGGCCGGTCATGTTACTGTTTCAGTGCACTCCATAAGCCGCCAACATTAAATAATAAATATTCTTTGTTTTGCCATTGTGGGCTGCACCGTGTTACTTCAGAAGTCTCGCAGAGCGCCTTCCCTTTTCCTGAAGACGGCCGTCGCCGAGTTTGAGGACTCTTCCTCCGAATTTTAGTTTCCCGTGCCGTAGCTCAGCGGGGCGACAGCTAGTAATCCTTTCTTTCCCTGAACACCCGCTTACACAGCCGACATCGGCCGGCCGCTTTTACCGCGAGAGCGGAGGGCTATTCCCAAAAGTAGTTGGCGCTGTTCTTTGGCCGGTCGTGCGCTCCGTTCTTGAGGTTACAGAGACGGGCTGAAAGCTTGGCTGCAGAACCTTACCCCTCGTCAGCTCTTTGTGTACGTCCGCCGGCACGGAGCCTGTTGTGCGTCCAGTCGGCAGATGCCTGGGCGACATTCGACACTGGGCACTACATCACGACGCGTACAGCTTATGACCCTCATAATTGTTGTCATCGGCTCACTGCAGTGGTAAATAATGACCGGAGCTATCCCGCTGACCAACAAGAGGTGTAGAGAGCCGTCCTCCTTGGGTCAGAAAGTCGGGAAAGCGTAAAGAGTGCTGGGAACCAGACACTTTCACGTTTCTTTTAATAATCCCTTGTGTGTGCGGTACAACTTGTTTTCTGGACGCAAGGGCGATGCGCAACATGCTGTCTGTCGTTGTATATTGCACTCGTGGCATGCTGTATTTCTCTCGGGAATCCCGGAACAAGTGAAGCTGTTAATTCTGCTTTTTTTTTTTTACCCACCTATACACCATCACATAAATTGAAGTAAACTTATTATACGATAATTCGCTTGTGCATTCTTTTCTATGTATTTGTTTTTCTATCACAGCGACAGTTTGCTTGTTTATCTCCTCGAATGGCCCAATAGAAGTGCTGGTATGCAGAGTGGGGACAAACTACGGGGTTGTTCCATAACCACACATGATTCGATAATACGGCATCAACTGCCCCGACAGGTGCGTATACGCGTTCCCTTTCTATTTTTCTTCTTATTAGCACAGGGCCACGGTTACCCGGAATAGGGTGTCCGCCCACCTTCGGGCATCAATAGCTTCGTCTCCAAAATAAACTTTATTCACTCACTTCGTCTTTTCCTTCTCCTCTTCCTTTTTTCTTTCTTTGATCGCATGCTAAAAACACCGGACAGTGCGTAGGAAAGTATTCGGACGTTTAATCGCAGTGATAAATCCGTGAGGCTCCGCTCAATTTCGTGCGCCAACTTCCGCTCCGATATCCATATTTGTCCCTCCCCATTTCTTTAAGTACGCTTTCCCCCATGAAGGGTAGCAAACCAGAATTTTTCTGGTTAACAGACCCTGCCTTCGCTTTGTTTCTCTCTCTCTCTCTCTCTCTCTCAGCGAGGCTACGGAGGTGCGATGCACCCAACAAATTGCCACG
Source organism: Dermacentor variabilis (assembly GCF_050947875.1). Taxonomy (NCBI): domain Eukaryota; kingdom Metazoa; phylum Arthropoda; class Arachnida; order Ixodida; family Ixodidae; genus Dermacentor; species Dermacentor variabilis. The sequence continues at coordinate 64,938,713 of NC_134572.1, forward strand.
ACAGTCTGGACCAAGTACCGCGTCGTGATTATATTTTAGACCTGTGCTCTGAGTCCGTGGACGGACACTATACCGGAAACCGTACAAATCCATCGACGAGACAGCCCGTGATAGCCACCGTTGTAAGACACGACGCTCTTATGCTTCCATAACGCATCCTATAACATGAGCATCGCGGTCTTGAACTAACTAACGGACGGACGGACGTACAGACACACAGACAGAGGGATGGACAGACAGACAGACAGACAGACAGACAGACAGACAGACAGACAGACAGACAGACAGACAGACAGACAGACAGACAGACAGACAGACAGACAGACAGACAGACGGACTGACAGAGGGACAGACGGACAGACAGACAGACAGACAGACAGACAGACAGACAGACAGACAGACAGACAGACAGACAGACAGACAGACAGACAGACAGACAGACAGACAGACGGACTGACAGAGGGACAGACGGACTGACAGAGGGACAGACGGACAGACAGACAGACAGACAGACAGACAGACAGACAGACAGACAGACAGACAGACAGACAGACAGACTGACAGAAGGACGGACAGACAGACAGAGGGACGGACAGACAGACAGAGGGACGGACAGACAGACAGAGGGACAGACAGACAGACAGACAGACAGACAGACAGACAGACAGACAGACAGACAGACAGACAGACAGACAGACAGACAGACAGACAGACAGACAGACAGACAGACAGACAGGCAGGCAGGCAGGCAGGCAGAAGGACAGACAGACAGGGGGGACGGAGGGGCGGACAGATGGACGGTTGGACGGACGGACAGACAGACAGACAAAGGGAGGGACGGGCGGACAGACAGACAGACAGACAGACAGACAGACAGACAGACAGACAGACAGACAGACAGACAGACAGAAATGCACGTTGACTGCAACAATGGCATAGCGAAGAAAGCACTTATCGTCTGGTTAGAATGGTGGCTGCAGATGGTTCCTGTACATTTTAAAATAATGTTGCAGTAGAGCGCATTGACTTTTAATAACAAGACAACAAACAGCTGCAGGATCGATAAACAGTACCAAACTATATATACCCAATGTCATGTCTGAGCGAAGTTCGAGTATCAATGATTGCGGTTTACATGGGAAAGTCTGGCTACCATAGCAACACATCCTGCTCACGCAACACTGGTCGTTATATCTACTGTGGCAGGAGCGAAATCCGTTTAATTTTTGCTTCCGTGTCATGATTGATTGTTCGCAGCTGGCAATGTTACGTATCCGAAAAAATATTCGAAAGGTATTCGCATTTGCAAATAGTGACTGTTCGATTCAAGGACCGATTCGATTCGTTATTCGAAACTTCTGAACACTCGCGCACCCTGACCTCTCTCGTTTTACGTTGTCTGATTGCTGCGTCACAAACGCGCCGTTCTCCTCAATGTATTCGGTGCGCCCCCCCCCCCCCCCCCGAAAGAAAAGAAGAAATGGCTGGTACATGGAGGTACAAGAAAAAAGCGGGGCGTATCCAAGCGACAGTGGCTCCTCGAGGATTATCGCGCTCGGACAATCCACATATAACGGCCGGTCGGCAGGTTAGCGGACGTCGTCGTCGCCGCCACTGGAGTCGCGAGCACACACGCGCATCGCAGCGGGTGCCGAGTACCAAGCGCGGCCGCGCACCACGCCTGCACACAGCGCGCCGAATCGCTGACCCGTGTTCAGAATACTGGCCGACGATGCGATTCCACCGTACTCGACCCGAGACATTCATACCTGAACATAGGAAAACAAAAATTCAAGCGAAACAAACCGCCAGTAAGGGGGACCGCGTTGTCTGTAGCGGAAGATGTGAATGTTTAAAATGCCGTTTCAAGAAACAACTTCCATGCTCTCTCGCCACCAATCACGACCTCCCGGGGAGCTTATTCTTGCTTTCTACCTCTCTCTTTCTCTCTCTTTCTCTCTCTCTCATGTCTAGTTCGCTCTGTGTCCACTCGCACGACACTTCGGCACAGCCGAAACGACCCTAGATGGCCCGCCATAATGTCAAGACCTCCCAACAGGTGGCGCGAGATGCGGATGCGCGATTGCGGAGGGGCGAAGTCGGCAAGGTGCAAAGAGCGAGGCCTCGCAATGGTCGTTATTTCTTTCCACCATTGCTTCGTTTCTTCTTAGTTTTTCATATATTTTGCTAGCTCGCTGAACTCAGACAGTCATCCCCGCCAAAGGAGCATGAAGCAATAAAGAGTCGTCGTTCCCGTAAGATCTTGTTGCTCGTTGTTGCCGGTGGCGCGCGATGTGGGCTTGTTTTCTTCCTGTGTTGTTCTCGTTATTTTTACATAACCGCGGAACTAACGGGAACCTGCGGAGCACCGCTAAACGGCCCGCGTATCGGAAACCAACCGTGCCCGGTTTGACAGCCAGACGGCCAGACTATGGCAGACGGGTTGCTCTACAAAGCGCCGACTCTTCAGTTGCGTGCAGCATTCCCGGACCGTGACGGAACGTGATATGCGTATTCCCTTGTGATAATAACGTTGTGCAGATCGCGGAAGCCTCTAAATGAAGTGGAGGCTTGGTGGGCAAATTAGATGCACATCTTATGTTAAATCGCCTTGACACCCAATACGGCGCGAATACTTCGAAAGTAGAACTCATTCGTCAAATTAATCAGGCCTGTCGAAAGCATATTGCTAGGGGACGGCAGCGCAACCCGGACGAAGGACAAAAGGAAGTGAACGGTACGAGCTCTTGGCGGTTAGGAGGTGGAGACGGGAGTGGGGAGGACAAAGTGAAAGCAATGTTGCTCGCAGCTATAATTCGCCTGGTAAGGTCTGAAAGAGTAAAGTGTGGGGGCGAAAAAGGAAGTGGGTGGGGGGGGGGGGGGAAGCAAGAAATCCCTTCTCTCTACTCCCGAAGTCATAGTGAAGAAAGCACGATGGAGATTGAATATCGACGTCCTCGTCCTACATTTTGGAAGAATGCGACGTAACTTAGAGTACCGCAGCGACAAATATATTTTGGAAAATAGAACCACCGGACATACTGAATTTTGTGGTGAGCTAGGGTGCTATAACGTAAAACTATTCCAATCTGTTCTTATTCTAATCCCCTGCCGTCCAATTTACGTAGCTGCCGACACAAGCATCGGGCGGTCACCCGCAGCGTTGTCTGAACAGCCCAATCAAACGCTCTCCTCGTTTATAAATCACTTTTGTAATAAAATTGCCTACATTGAGTGGTTTTTGTTATCTAATTGGCCCTAAGAGGCGAGTAGCACGCTCAAGTGGAGGGGGCTTTGATGAGGCTGTGCCAGCGCAGTGAAAATACATAACCTGATGAGGAGGGTGGTGCCGGCACCTGCGATTGGACCGCTTCCCCTTACTTAGCTTGCAGTGGTTGGTCGAACATCGCGGAGGCGTGCAACGGAAGATTAAGAATGCCGTTAAAACGGATCCTCACCAAAGAATAGTTGCCAGAGCGTTGTCGTATACGTGCTGAAAGGACTCGATAACGTTATAGTTCCACGCAAAAAGCTTTGTCATACACAAATAAATAAATGCTCTCCGGCAGGTGCGAATAGCCGGTGCCAGAGTGATCGGCGGGCAGCCATCATCTATTCCTTTCGGAACTGGACAGTCTCCGGCTATATAAGAATCTCAGTTTTGTTCGGTATATTAATGCACCTTTAAAGCGTAATCATTACTTTGACGCGGTGAGTTTTCGCGGTTTCGTGAGGTCGCGTGACAGACAAGCGCAAATGGGCGCAGCAAGAAAACTTTTGACCGAGAGCAGAGAGCTAATGACGAAAAGGCGCCGAATCAGAAATAATTATTTTTCTTTTGTTCGGTCTGTTCATGCATAATCAGCGTGTGCACGGTTTTCGTGACGTCTTGTGACAGACAGGCGAAGTGGGGGGGGAGCAAAATTTTTTGACCAATCGTGGAGGGCTGATTGGAGAATCGTAAAAGTTTGGAACAGATTTACGTTATAGCGCCCCTGTGATGAGATGTGCGTGAGCGTGCACGAGCGTTCGCCACATCATGGGCATATCTCCGCATTCCTAGAGCTGACGTCCGAAGCTTAAACGCGTCCAGCGCTCGTCGACACACTCGGCTCAGCAGTGTATAGCTTTTTTTTTTTTTTTTGCAATCTTCATCCTCTCGAAATTGCATGATTCGTATAAGACAACTGCGCCGGCGATTGCAAGGCGAGCAGCGATAACACGACCACTGTTCCAGCGCCACGCGCAGTCATCACCTGCAGACTTCCTCCGCGCCTAACTGCTGCGTTTTCGATCGCCACTGCATGTGGGCACCCATAACAAAAGCCGCAGGCCTTGCAACGCGTGTACGAGGCACCGTGATTCAGTGACGCTGTTAAGTACAGGGTCGACCTTGTATAGCCGAGGCATCTCTTTTCTCGATTCCATCGCTCGCGGGATGGTAGCCCCCCACGAGGGGACCGAAAAAAACTACAACAACATGAAGATGAAGATGAGGACGCGAAAGGAAACGGACGCTCCGCTGCCCTGCGCGCGCTTTACATTTTATCTCGCGCGCTCCAGGCCGCGGCGAGCCGGCGGGAGGGCCGGCCCGTCGTCGTTCCTCGCGTCCGGGTTTTCGGCTGGCGACTCAATTTAGATTAGGGCCATCGGCGACCCGCACCCGTACATCGACGCGGCCCCGGAATATCGACACCCCTAATCGGCCCGCGCGGCTAGGAACTGCGCAGTCGGCGGCGAGCATAATTTGAGAGTCACTTCCTCACCCCTCCCCCCCTCCCCTTTACCTGCGTCTCGCACTGAACGCCATCGATGTCGTTGTCTCTTGGGGCGCTGATATCGCGGTTCAGCGCGCGGCCAAATGTGGCTAAACGCAGCGGCCGAGGAGTTGAGTTTGGTTGCGGGCAGGGAGGACGAGGAGGAGGTCCCGCACGGGAAAGGGGAGTGCGGGGAGTGCAGCTGGCACGAAACAAGTGACAAATCGTCGACGACGACGCGCGGCATCTCTCTCTCTCTCTGCCTGGGGTCGAAGCAGTCGCACCGGCCCACGGCAATCGGACAAGGAATGCTCCCGCAAGGAACGTTAGATGGAGGCGGCGGCGAGCAATTTCCACGTTGTTATATTCATTTACGGGTGCTTAAATTGGCTTTAAATCGGCCAATTACGCAATTCGCGCTCGTATTTTGTAATGAAATAAACGCTGCCGGTGCCGACACGGGCCCGACGAACGGAGGTTCGACAACTCGTTCGACGTTATATCTGTCGCATCGGCGACCGACGGCGAGTGGCACTCAGTCGATTTCGTTCCTCGGTGACGATCGCTTCGATACGTTTCGCGACTCAGCATCGTCGCAAAAGAAGAAAGAAGTAATAATTGGGGCGGGCGGCGAAATAGCGGACATCACAGTGTACACCCAAACTGGATTCGTGTAAGTCCTAACGGGCATCCGCGATTTCTTCTCGACTTTTGAAGTTCTGCCACGCAGCAAGTTGCAGTGAAGTTTCATTGAGTTACTGTTATTAGGAACCTCGCCTTGTTGTAAAACTCTGTCACACTACACAGCCATGATTCTCGCCCTATAGTGTAGGACACAAGGGCAGGGATACGAAAAAAAAGAACGAGGAAATTGCGCGCGGTCGTGTTTGTATCCCTGTCCTTGTGCCCTCAGGGTATATACGCACGACACATAGATTCTCGCCAACTAACCCAGTTTCAAGCATAGTTTTCCCTTACTGCCATTCTGGGCTTTCTATAGCGTCTATTTAGTCTCCTACAAGCTTCCCTACTATTGAATTACTGTAGACAAATTTAGGTGATAAACACAGCCTGCCTGCCTGCCTCCTCGTGAAGTGTCACGAATAGTAATCTGTGCTTCTCACAGTTCACACTGTCAACCTCAACAATCTGTCAAGGTGCATAGACTGCGGATATATCGCCGCTGTAAATCATACGCTCTCGGCACTGCATTTATCAATAATTGGCGCAATGCGACGTCTAAGCATTGAGAGCTGCACCAAGACGTCCAAATTGTAGTAGGACGGCGACAAAAGGAGACATGGGAAAAACACGTAATTTTGAACTTACCGCTTCCCGTCTTCGAACTGCGCCATCAAAGTGGCGTCATATTTTGCCTACAGGTGTCCCCTCATATCCACCTTGCTTGGCGAGAAAATTGTCGTGATCGGGTCATGGGCGTTAGACGAAAAAAATTGATGGTGCACCCATCGTTTGGAGATGATTGATGACTTTAATGCTACTGGCAATCGTTCTGGTGGCTAGTGCATAATTGTTTATAATGTGTTTTATATAGCGATTATGAAGGTCGGCCCATACTCAGCGACACATACCCAGTGAACCAAGTGGGCGTCAAAGAGATTCACTGAAGAGCCCGGGTAACCGGGTAACCCAAGTTGTTTCAACGGTTTGTTTTGAATCCGGATCTTTCAGCACAGCAGCTACCCACTTGACCACGGACTATACCTATAGGGACCAAGGTTGGCGGGAAAGGTTAGTTGCAGACAGAACTACATGCCGCAAACTGGGCGAAGTTTTAAAACAAAGATAATAGCATTACAAAATGCGGACTGTGTGCCCGAGACTCGAAGGCCTTCCAAGAAGAGCGACAAATTAGCTCACTTAATTTTTTTTTTTTTAGCAAGTGCACCGCAATACCACTACTGTGTTCAATGAATGAAAGTCTTTGTTTTACTTGTTTTATTTGTTTCCTTCGCAAGCTATGCTATAACGAAGTTCTTGCTCGCTGCGCGACGGTCTTAATATTCACGGTGATAAAATTATTCGAGTAATAGTCTAAGGCAGCGGGGGAAATGCGGCAAGGAAGCGTTCGCGATCCCTACCATCATATTTATGGAGTTCGTTCCTAGTGGCTCCTCTATGCCGTACTTGTATTCTTGTCTAGGACGATACGGGCGTACGAAAAAAAATAAGGCATCTAGTGTTGTTTCAGCCGAAAATGGCATGCAGTGAGCGCAAGAAATTCTCCATCAGCGGACACGTTTTATTCGAACTGCGACAAAAGCTTTTTTCCTACACCGCAAAACCTGTTGAGCCTACTGAAAGTTTTAAGAGCTTCCGTGAAATTTACCTAGTGCCAAAAACAATAAAAGCTACTGCAAATAATGCAGGAGTGAGCTTAAGCTTAAGCAGAGGTGAGCGAAGAACGCTTGAGAAAACGAAGGCAAAAGCACCCATTCGTTGCACAAGCATGTGAAGGGGAAAAAAAAATGTTCTGCCAGCCACACTACTCGCACTAAAGGGCACTGGCAACGCCTGGTGTGCAAGTTGTGGACGCTCCGTATGAATTCAGCGCACAAGGTGCAACGAGTGCACCTATGAATCCTGCTTGAGGGCCCACGTGGTCTACTACAAGTGTCTCATTTGCGAGCATCGAATGGCGTTATTTTTAGGGGTTGTCTCATTTTGCCCATGCACTCTACCTGCCTTATTTGGCTCCGGGGTCGGGGCAAAATGAAACGTCTCTCACTTCTTAAAAATCATTTTTGTTTAATACTGCTGCTAAATGCAGCCCCATAATTTTTGCTCACATCAATAGCAAGCACCAAGGAACAATCGGATCGCTTTTCTTTTTCAGAATTATCAATTTAAACGAAAAAGGAGAAGCGATGTGAAAACTTCTGTCTCATTTTGCCGAGCCTCACCCTAACGTTCCTGCCGCCGCATTAAATTTAATTCCAAGTACGGCTCATGAACATGTGCGTACGTGTTGACACTTTGCTACCCTTGTTCGTGAAACTTATATGGAGCCACGCTGCCCTTGCGAGCTCGCAAGCCAACTTCCACCCTGTGAGACGGGCTCGACGGTATCATCTTGGAAAGCTGGGGGTGTTCATGGAAACTGCATTTCAACAGGGACGCTCTCACTTTGGCTCACATTTTCAATCACTGAACAATCTGTCGTTTGCGACGAATCCGGCGAAAGAACGGTTTCCAACAGTATCGAATTTCATCCAAATCACCCAATCGATAGATCAAAATTTTGCTGTTATGCTTAGATGCCATTACGTATTGGGACAACGAGGACGCTTTATTAGAAAACAATGTGCGAGTCAAGGTGCTACTAGGCGCAAATGTAGCGGTATACGGACACTTAGTTAACAGTGACTTTCATTCGTTGAAAGCGGAAGAATTGGCCTTAATTCTCGATTTCGCATGCTCCCTGACGTTCCAAGTTTCCGCTACGTGATTTATGACGCGCTGAATTGCTCAAGGTAAAATAACTGAGGGCGTATACGTCGCCGAGGTGAGCAGAAATAATTAGTGTTGTAGCCGCAATTCTTTCCAGGGTAGTTCTCCACCCCACTGCATCAAAGCAACGCTGGCAATGTCAAAATGCCTCTTATTCTTTCCTTGTATTTTTCTTTCTTATTTTTTTGGCGAGTGTTACATATATATATGTTGTTGCACAGGAACTCCTTTTGCTAAGGTGGACGGTTGATGCTATTGCGGAAGATGAGGGATTCGAGAATAAGAAACAAAAGGTGTGGGGCCGGCCTCGCCCAAGGTGACTGGGGCCATCGGCTTAATTACCCTCGCGTCAGTGCACACGGAATGCGAACGTCAATACATTTAAGGAATACGGTTGTCCAATTTTTGCTTCAGCAAGGCCATGCAATAGCTGTGTGTCTGAGTCGAGGGTATCAGTTAAATGGGGGTCACTCTGTCTTAAGAATTGTGCGACTTAAATAGCAGGCGAAAGGGTAAGAAAGGAAGGAGGCAAGGACTAATAAAGGAAGCCCGAACGAACCCGCCCTTCTCATCCCCCTCCCTTACACACACATATTCAAAAGGGACCATCATTGTTGTGCACGACTGCAGTACTACAGTGTATCTACAATGCAACATTACTGCTACTACTACTACTACTACTACTACTACTACTACTACTGCTACTGTATAGTACTCCAGTTTAGCACAGTGATCAGACGAAGAAACTAGCCGAATGTACACCGTCCCCTCAATTATCAAGCCCTGCACAGTACAAACTTTTCAACGTCATGTTGTAATATCCTTGAAACGTGAGAAAAAAGTCGTATTTATTCGCCCGAATCTAAAGGAGCGTTACACTGAGCAATATGAATATTGTCAAATTCACCATTTTGGCAGTGCTCATTGGCCCAGAAGGCTGCTGCGGCCTAGGAAGTACGGCCTCTCTAATTGGCTCAAATTTATCATGGTTGAATTTGACAGTGCACAATACAGCACCCCGGCAATGGATTTCCCGCGGAGGAAATCATTCTCCGGCAGTCTCGCCTACTAGCTTCGTTGTTCGCAGGTGACAGGGCATATAGTAGTCGTCTCATGCATCGAAGCGACATGTATACGCAAGCTTGCCGCTTCGTCGCCGTGGGTAGCTCGCGCAATAGTTTTGGCGCTTGCGGTTCGTCCTGCCGCCACAACACAACAACTTCGGCGACACGCGTGACTGTCTCGTATAAACCATGGCTGTGCGCCAGAATGCTGCGGCTATATAGATACCCAGTGGTCGGCTCATCCTGTATCAGACACCATTGACTGCAGCAGATGCCATCTCTTCGGCAACGCACACTTATACTAGCTAACTGAGATAATGTCTCATCAATCTGCTCCGATAAACGACAGTACATGTATTTATTTATTTAAGCAAAAGAGGACAGAAGCTAGCTTTCTAAGGCGCCTCAGCAAACCTGAAAAATCACTTCAGCAGCATTGTATACATGCGCTGATTCCAAACTCATCCTGGGTTTTTCTGTGAACAGGAGGGACAGTGGCAGCGTAACCTCGGGTCCTCTGTTTCTCAAGCTCGATAATGTAAGACGGCAAAGTGACACGAATTAAGTACCGTAGTGCGATATTTACAAAGTAAGCGGTGCTGTATACGCATATTGGATACGCAAAGCGCGCGGAGAGTACAAATCGCCCCACCAGCAGTCGTCCAGTAGCTCACAGTTGCGTTAACGTGAGAGAATAAAACGCGACGCTTTCTTTCGAAATGCAGGCGCGCTCCCCACCGGAACACTATACATCCTTCACACACGGCAAATCCTCTCCGTCTCCCAATCGTCAAATAATATCTTCCTCTCCGCATCGAAGCACCGGTAGTGCCAGATGAAGTGCTCCGCCATCACCAACTTCACTGCATGCAGCCTGTGCAGGGAGGGTAATTAGCGCCCCTCGTCTTGAAAGCCCACTCTGCAGAGATAAGAGCCGATCCTGTCCGGATATTGTGCACAGTAGAGTGTCTGAATTGTAATTGCAGTTGTGTACTTTAATAAAGATCATTATTAATTTTTCTTTTTCATTTCGCCCCTACTGAATAATGAAGAACCATGTGATATTTAGGGGTTCACCCGCAGCTGGCTTTGTGGCTGCGGAGTTACGCTACTAGGCTCGAGGTTACGAGAGCAACGTCATAACCACTAAGGTATCGCGGCGGATGAACCCTTGAATAACAAAATGTTCTTGCGGTCGGTTTCAGAGGCATGCAGTTAAAGAGAGAGCTCGACGGTACTCGATGGAGGCTCTTCGTTTTATAAGGCTAAGACGGCGAAAAGCGACAGATTCGGTGACACACTTTGAAAAAAAAAATAATAACGATAACTTTGTAGATGTACAAAAATCCGATCAATTCATGCATCAAATGCAGCGAAGCTGTATAATGGAGCTCTCAGACACTTCAGACCTTCTAGGAGTCCGCTTTAGCACTGTCCAAAACCTAGCCGATTATATTCGAGTACTTCACTATATCCGAGCTTGGTGCTTCTATACTATCCGTTATATCCGACGAATCTCGCACGCTGCAGCCGCATTCGACGCACTGAGACCGTTGTCGAACTGCCCCTTAAAAGTTTCGAGTGCAAGATGCCCAGCCTCGATAGGGCAATAGCTAATAACTCTCTCCACAACTTCGACATGTGCGTTATTCTCCCGTCAAAAAATTTCGAGGCACCGTGTGGCCTATACAAGGCTGGCCCCGCGGTTGCGATCGGTCAAGTATGTACGTACAACGAAAGACGCCGCCAACAGGGGCGCTTACGCGAGAGCGAGCATTCAAGGCCGGAAGCAGCGTTCCCGGCCACACCGAGACCTGTTATTTGGTATCGCGCGAGATGGACGCACCGCCGGCCGCCGCCCATTGTCTCGCGACGCGCCGCGGACACCGCCGATTAACCTTGGCCACACGTCACGCGTGCATGCAGGCAGAAAGGCGATTGGAGTGTCGCGCGCGCTGGACCTTGTCCGCCACGCGAAACAGCCCGATCGGTTTCAGCTCGCAGAGCTTGAAAGGAACGCGGTGAGGGAACGTATGATGAAAATAATGATCGATTTGATAGCTTTTCGTGGCTGCCTCTCTCGTAGAGCTCTCTCTCTCTTGGAGCTTTTGTTTCGTGCTTTTGATACCCGCGCTGATGCAATAAACTCCGGACACGAACGAGAAGCTTCGTGGAATCGGCACACTCCACTCCCCGAAAATGCAATGATTGCGGCTAACTGCTCTTCCGCTGGCGATTAATCGCGCTGTGGAGGAAGAAATATTTCCAATCTGTCAAAGGTTCTCAGAGTGTTTATTATAAGTACAGCAAATGCACACGTGACGATGCAGTGAAGTACGCGACAGACGCTTGGTGTGCCTTCATTTACGCCTTTCCGCTGTGCCTGAATAGTATACAATGCGTCTCAAGTTGACGCATCCGCCAACTAGCCCACTTGTGTGAGTTAGTACCGGTAATGTGGCACTGTGTCAAACTAGCACAAGGAGTCGCCATCAGAAATCCGCGAAGCTAAGTTCAAGCCATTGCTCAGAGTTTCCATATCGTGGGCCTTTCATATTCCCGAATGTACGGAAACTGTGAACTGGGCATCGTTTCGTTTGCCACTTATGCTGATTCGCTTTCAAGGCCATTTCAGCGTAAGTACAGCTTTCTGTATTTATGTTCTGATATGCATTATTTTGAGCTGACATGTCGTCGCTTTGTGTTTCAAGCAGCATAAGAACCAGCAAATGTGTGCTCTATACCCGACATTACACTTTTTCTATAAACTTCAAAAGTTTCCAGGAAGCTGAACAGCTTCTTCGTTCACGCCAAAGCATAGGTTTTCCTCATGCCATTAGCGACCCCTAACAGCGAACAAACAAACAAGAACTTCTCACAAAAGAGGCTAATTCACTCGCCGATGTGAATGAAAATATCTGTAACTTTAAGAGAACATGCTTAAGACCATGCCGTCTACTGAGTCACTCCATTTAGAATGAAAAGCTAATGCGAATGAAAGGTTACTGTTGGTAATGTTTCACAGCGTGGAGCCATCGCTGTCCATTTTCGTTCAGCAAGTCTCGAGTTTTTTTTTTTTCCTAGGTATCGGCCTCCTTTGAAACGAGGTAGTTCAGGTGCAACATTTCCTTGCCCCGGAATAACTCATCCGTCTCAGCTCCTGCTCTGCTTTCCCGCAACAGCGAGAACAACATAGTGTTGCGGCGTGAAAGACCGCATACGACCTCCGAAGACTAAGATGCACTCAGGCCAGCACAGGCTGTGAGCTGGCCAAAGGGCGAGGCTCACGCCTGGAACACGAACAGACGCAACCGTATACGCCGAGTACGCGGAAGGCTGAGGCCAAGGAACAGAAGGACAGGAGGTTAAAGCCCGACGCACGTTACCCTCAAAGCTGCAAATCAACAAAAGATCTTTTTTTTCACAGCTGGATGGGGAGAAAACAAAGTGTAAGGTAGTGATGTGAGCAGGTAAGTGCGTGAGCGGTGAGTGAGCGAGTGAGTAGTTAGCGAGCCAAACCGGCCAATAGTGTAAGTGTGCCAGTAAGTATGGCAAGTAATGAATGAGCTTGTCGAGTCTAGTGAGTGAGACAACGAATAAATATTTGTGCTTAAATGTGTACATTGTAAGCGGGTGAGTGAGTGAGTGAGTGAGTGAGTGAGTGAGTGAGTGAGTGAGTGAGTGAGTGAGTGAGTGAGTGAGTGAGTGAGTGAGTGAGTGAGTGAGTGAGTGAGTGAGTGAGTGAGTGAGTGAGTGAGTGAGTGAGTGAGTGAGTGAGTGAGTGAGTGAGTGAGTGCTGAACTATTAAGCGAGAGAGAGTTATCAACTAGACAGTGAAGGAGAGAACGAGGAGTAGTCTTTGCGCGAGGTATAGCACAGGCATTGAGATAAAAGCGTTGAAAGTCCACGTTACCTGAAGACGTTGATATACATAATAAAATTTCTTCTGTTGTCTACGTTCGTACTACATGCACGTGAGATCGCACTCTTTTATGAATGCCTTCCAGCTTCAACTATTCGTCATTCACTACTGGCTCAGATTGCTGGCGTTAAGGTCTTAAACCTTGCTATACGTCTTCTAAGCATGTCCTATATTTCCGCCTACCACCGTAGGCATCGAGCATTGCCTTCTTACAAATGAAGCATTCATCCCTTCTCATTATTACGGCAAATGATATTAGTCTTCCCTTTTTAACTTTGGCACCAGTTTCACTACCTGTTCTCGTTGGTCGTATTCGTTCCCGCATAGGTGTTACGCCCGCCTCCAGCAAGACACTCGCGAAGCGAGCTCCGTAATAAAACTGATCTATCAAACTATCAGTCGAATCTGCCTCTACCATATATGGGCTCGTCACCTCCGTTGAGCCGGTTCTAAATACACATTCTTCTTTCTCTTATTTTCTTTTCTTCTTTTTTCCTGGCCCACGTCTTTCATTCGATGGTGCACGCCGCAACTACTAAAACATCCATTAAATACGGCATAATATAAGCACTGAGCGGTAGACGAAAATAAGAGTGAGACAGGAAGATATGTCCTCGTCCTGTGCGCTGTGCTCATTCTATGCCACAGATTACCAATTCACCATAGATTACACTATAGTATCCGCATTACATATGCTTACACAAAGTGGCTGTTGTGGAAGGATAGCCTGAAAATTATGGAGGTTGAAATTGCTTGAACCAAAGGTCAGAGAGTGATCGGCCCCAGTCACCGCACTCGCAGGGCCGTGCTCGCCCAATATGTCACGTGGTCGACCTAGTGCCGCAGGCGTTATTGTTGCACCTCGTCGGACTCGGTCCCGCAGACATGTTGTCGCTTCATCAAGCGCGCCTTTACGGAGTCCGATGAGGATCGCACTCACACCATGAAGATAGGATTCAGACCCAACTTGAATCCCAGACAGGTCGAAATAGACGGCTCAATCAGATCCACACGCGATGCGCGTTATATCTTGGCATCGCACATCCCGCAAGAGAGGCCAAGTAATCGCAGCGCACGTTTATCTGTATTTGTTTGTTGCCTAAATAGACAAAACGTGCTTAATCGAGACGCCCGATCGCCTCGTGATCTGCTTCGGAATAGGAGAAGTCGACGCTTCGGCGCTTCAGAAGGTCGGACCTCCGTCAGATGGAGCTGTCTCGTTCGCGGCAAGGCTACGGAGCCGGCACATCAGAGGTGCACTCCAGTGAGCTGCCTTCGTTCAATTGCCGCATTTTCTCGAATGTCCCTTCGCCCAGTCCTAGGCTCCACCATGTCATCTTCTCAGTACGACAAAAAAAAAAAAAGAAAGCGTGGAAGAAAAATTTGGAACGGAAACGACTGTGCTGTGTCTTGGTGTCTTCCCTGTTCCGTTCCTCGCAACCTCGCGCATGTAAACTCTCGGGCAATACAAAAGGCAACACGCAAATTGCTTTCAAGAGGCTGCAGCGACTTGACGTGCATGCCTCGCACAAAGGCCTTCGTTACACATTAGCATTTAACAATCGAATCCACGCATCACGAGTAATCGTTGCTTAAAAACGAAATCCGCGTTTTCTCCCATACTGTTCACGACTGTACCAATTCGCACAAGAGCAAGCTTTCTTGACAAAAAAACATTATTTGCACACGCACATAAGCACGCATTTTCCTTTTGAATGCAGCGCTATAAAGCGGAGATGCGTTCGAAGGGCTGAGTGCGGCGTTGAGTAGCTGTAAATGAGCCTATAGCGACGAGTATTGTTTCTATTCCTTTCTGTGCTAGCCAACTTTTTTTTAAATTTCAAAGCGACCTTGAACTGCTTTTCTTACAGCTCAACTCTGAGAAAAAAAGAGATTCCTTGCTCAGAATTCGTCACAACGTTCTTCTTGCTTCGAATCCAAGCACCACATGCCACGTCCGTCATTGCTGGGCACGGAAAAAGGCGGGGCATAACATTCGAGCGCATGTGGTATATTCTCCTCTTTGAGCTTCGCCCGCAGGTAGTAAGTAGGGAAACGGGGCTGCGTGGGGTGGGCGGAGAGGGGAAGGGAGACCGCGGCGAGCGTCGTAAACGTCACTTTCGGCCGTGCGCGAACGAGGCACGCGCGAGACGGACGACCACCGCGGGCGCGGGGACCAGCGCGGCGGCGCCACATCGAGGGAGAGAATCGCCGTCTTCGGCGGCGGCGGCCGCTCTGCAAGGCGCGCGACGTAGGGGGGCCCCCGGCCGCGCCGCGTCTTGCGACACCGGCGCGCGCTGCCGCGATGGGGACGCGTGCGCGCCGTCCGCGTGAGCCGGCGCGTCGTCTTCCAGCGCCACTCGTCGTCGTCGTCCTACTCACCGAGTTTCATTTCGTTTGTTTTTTGTTTCACCTTTTTACTGTTTTTCTTCTTGCTTCCTTCGTTCCTCTCCTAAAGCACCTTCACTTCGTTTCTTCTTTCTTTTACAGTTATTCATATTTTTTTTATTATTCTGCGCTATCACCGATCACTCCATCTTCGTAGTTCTTTCTTTTTTTCTTCTGCCGTCTTCCTACCATGACAATGAGGGACGCAGGAGACAGACCACTTCCTGCCTTTGTCAAGAAACGACGAGCGGAAGTAAGGAAAAAGTAACACACATGATCCGCGCGCCCTTTCTTCTCCTTTCTCTTTCCCTCTTTCTCTGAAGCACTGAACGGAAAAGAAAACGGCGGAAGGCGAGCGGTTGTACATAAAACTGCTTTTCGTGATTACGGATTGATATAGCACTGATTTTGCAGTGACGGTATCGATAGCAGCCTCTTCGTGGAAACCAATACAAAGGCTCCCATTCTCAGTAATTTAGTCGCGACACCTGAAACGCTGGCCGGTTCCGAGTCTATAACGGCCCAATAACGCTGCTACGGTGTCAAGAATATCCTGACTTTTATTATAATGCTACCATAATGCTATAATCGTACCTTGTTACTTTGTTCACGCGAAAACCTATATAGACATTTCTGCGTCTTAATATGGAGGCTCAGTCTTTGCGCTTTAAAGGTGTGCTGAGCCCATTAAGCTATTAAACGACATGGCCATTTAACGTTGTCTCCTGATGTGCGTATACATGCATGCGCACACATGCATACACGCACAATGTACGTTCTTCACCGAGCCTAAGAGGGAGCAAATGATTGATGTGGTTTACGTTCCAGAAGCAACACAGTGTTCTTAACAGACTTCGTATAGTGGAGGGCTGCCTAAGCGTACGCATTTTAGCTGGTTGGCTCGCGACTCGAGCGGTAACAGCACTACGAATAACAGGACTTGAGACAAGGACAGAAAGCCTGCCTATTGATTTCGACCACCTGCAGGGGTGGTCGAAATTCTGCATACGCGGTTCTCTTTCGCAATGCGACCATCGTGGGAGGGAATAAAACCTGCGGCCTTGCCCTCAGCAAAAGAACAACAGAGCCAGCGAGTACACGGAGCGAAGATGGGGGACTACAGCACAGTGAAAAAGGTAAATCCGTCAGAGATTAATACGGTCACAAGGATAAAAATGATGATTCAAGTTATTTTTTTAAGTTTCACTTATCCTCTAGAAGAAACAGACTCCGACCAATAAGGGCTTACAAACTTGGCGAGGTGTGTTCTTGATGAAATCTCCACAGTGAAAAAGCGCGCGTCTAATGCACAGAGATGCTGCTAAACGAAGAGAGAGAGAGAGAGAGAGAGAGAGAGAGAGAGAGAGAGAGAGAGAGAGAGAGAGAGAGAGAGAGAGAGAGAGAGAGAGAGAGAGAGAGAGAGAGCTCTTTAATGAAATGCAGAGAACTCTGCCGGCATATAAGTAGGCGCCTACAGGTTTGGCATATGGAATATGGAAATACCAGACGAGGAGGAGGAGGAGGAGGAGGAGGAAAACGGCAAGCGAATATATGATCACGGTATGCATTCGATTGAGGCAAAGGTCATGGTGCTGATATAATAGGCTAGAGCGTGACAATTAAGCCGATTTGTTAGAGAAAGTTTAATGTTTCACGTTGTTTTAAAAGAGAAAACATAACCTAATATATGCTTCACAGATCGAATGGTTCCTGGGAAGCAAGAGCCAGTTCTACTGAAATTACAATTCCTTTCGTCTGCGTAACCTTGACATTCAAACAAAATGTGTTTCACGGTTCCTGACGCCACGCAGTTAGCACTATAAGTATTGGTGGTCAGTCCACTGCGGCGCAGGTAGCCATTGGTGAATGCGGCGTTCAGAACGAAGCCAATGATACATTGTCTCAAGGTGACGTGGAGTCTGACAGGAACCTGAAGTTTTGATTTTAAGACGGGGTTAGTGAATTGGAGGAAGTGACGCTGATGAAGCGACAGACTCTACAGGCGATTGCCTTTCGCGTGCACGGGCGAATGTCTTCGCCACGGCTGATGCGTCAGATTTCGCGAGACGAAAACGTCGCGTACGTAATTCATTCGGGCTGTCTGAACAATGTCCCACTTACACTGCAGGAGCCTCATAGAAAGACGTCGATGGCCTCCACGACCAAGTTGCTAAATATTCGAGAGCACCTTCACCCTACGGTCATTCACCTCAACATCGTGCACTGGCCGATAATGAATGAAAAATTATTAATCGGTTACAACCTAAGAATGTAGGGGCACTTACACCGATGTCAAAAACAAAGAGATTTACTATAGGTGTGACAAAAAAAATTAAGTTCGCTCGATTCCGCGACCTTACGGTATAGCGACGGAGCTTCTTTTCAATTTCAGCGTCTCTCGGGAACTATGCCTCACAGCGCGGACGCAAACACAAAGAGAACGCGAAGTGCGGTTTTGCGGGGGAGGTGAAGTGGAGGGACGGAGGGGTTCGATGTATTCTTATGTTGACAGCGAGTACAAAATCTACCAATGTAACAGCTGATAACCAAAATAATATGCACAAGGACGCCTTCAAGAATGCCTATCCGCATGCACGAGTGGCTTCAAAGGTGCAAACCTGCGAATAGTATACGTAATCAAATATGCGCATATTTTGCTACGCGAGACTTCTACAACTATTATAACATTCATCTGCACGAGACTATGGAAGGGCGCTACAGACTACTGTCAAGTCAGGATGCCCGTACTGGGTAATTACCACGTTAATTAAATAAATCCTGGAGTTTTACAGGCCGAAACCGAGATGTCATTATGAGGTGCGCCGTACATTGCGGATGATCCCAAATTAATTTTGACCACCTAGGTTTTGTTTATACATAACGTGCACCTAAATCTAATCACACGAGCGGTTTTTTTTTTCATTTCACCCCCATTAGATCCGACTAGATGCGATTAGGTCCCGGCGCGGCCGGGATATAATCGGCAGCCTCGAGATGTGCAGCACAACACAACATAGCATCTGGACTACCGAGGAGCATAGTTAGTGATCTTTCACCGGTAGTAAAAAGTCTCACTTAGCATAAGCAGACAATCGGTAAGCTATAGCAAATGCGTGAAAGCGAAAATACGGGAGTTCACGCCACCCTGAAGTTATCCGCGGTGTCAGTTCGACGCGGCGCCAAGGCATGCATCTATACGGCGTCTACGGGGGCCTGCTTAAGCGCTCACCGGTCAAAGATTAAATAATTCAATAAAGAATAAGGATTACACAGCGTTCGAAAGGAACCTGACACAACCTAGCAAGTTTCGTACGCTGCTGCGCAAAACGGCCCATATCTTGAATACAACTAAACATCAGAGACGTCACATTGATGCGCTTGCGCTGAGGGTTTCCGAGAGAAATGAAAAATAAACTTAGGCGGGCCTTCATTTTCTCCCGTAAGATTCTGGCTTTTTCAGGCAACGTAAAAAATAATAATAAAGACATAGCTTCGAAAACACATACTTTGCAAGCCAGAGCTTAGTAAATCTTGTTCTTCGACCGTCCATTTAAATCTCTACTCTGATGTAAGTGGGTTTCTGTGAAGAGACTGAGGTAGAATATACCTCGGTTACGCTGCCTCTCCCTGTTCAGCAGCACGAAAACAAAAATCAATTATTTAAGAACCAGTAGACTTCGGCGATTTCTCTGGCACTTAACTAATTTTCTGCGCGTGAAGTCGTCCTCGTCTTGCCGGTTGTCGCCTCCGAAGTGCACGTACGGACTGTAGTCTGTGCGGCGCGAAAAAAACATGCACAAATTTCATATTCACAGCGTTGAATGATAACACAGCAGTTAACGCGCCCGGCTTCTATATTTGCCGCAACGAGGTGCGGGTCAATTCGATTTTCAGTGGCGGTATAGAGCGCGAGATTTTATTTTAAGCGCTTTCTTTTTTCCTTCGCTAACCTCCGGCTGCCCTCGAAAGATGCCTTTATAGGGAGAATTCAATCAGCATCTAACTACTGTCCACGCCACTACACAAACGGGACACAGTTAGTATATAGTTTTAACCATTGGCGCAGGAGAGATCTTCCACGCGCTAACGTGGTTGGAAGGTCCAAACACGCTGCTCATGCTCGAGATCAACCCGCTCTGCCATCTGGACAAATCGGGTCTGTAATACCAAAGCGTTTGTTGAGAGGGCTAACTGAGTCGCATTGTGTGAGCTGAGCGGGACTGGAAAGCACAAATAAATTTAGCAGAAGAAGCACGTGACAAAAAAGAATGCAAAAGCTAGATATCCGATTTTCGTACTCGTGTCGCTATCGATCTGCTGCTCTGCGTAGTCAAAACAGGAACCAAACACGTGCGAGCGAAAGCGAGTAAGCGGGAACGTGTAGTTTCGCGTGGCCGAGGACGGGTGTACGCCGACCACGGTGACACTGACGCAGCCGACTGGCGCCATTCGCTCGGCAAGAGAAACTCAACCCGGGCAGCACTGAGCATGCGCGTTTATACGTGACTGATCGATTCGCCGAGCGCTGTCGCTAAGCCGGGATTTTCGTTACTAGCATTGCAGAATTTCGCTAGTAAGATTTCGTTAGTATGACTAACCTAATTAGAGCATCGCTCACCACGGCGAACTGCGTTAGCCAGGACACAGGAGAGACAGAAGGTGCGCGAACTCGGAAACTACCTTATAACCCCCCGTATTCAGAAATGCATCTTAACTTGAAGCCCATGCTTGACTTGATTTAAACGACGCCTGTCTTCAGCGCACCAAAATAAACGCAATGAGCGTCTTCGGCGCGTTCGCACCAGGCGTCAATTATATCAAGTCAAGCATGACCTTCAAATTAGGTTGCATTTCTGAATACGGAGGTAAGAGTTATGTTCGCGATAGTGTGGCCTAACATATAGTATCGAAATACCAAGAAAAACTGGAGAGGACTCAAAGGTGGGGTAAACAATATGAAACCCTGAAAAAGGGAGTTCTTTTGTGTGCACCGATAGCATTTTACTCCACGAATCTTCCCTTGCGAGCCGGTTGAACAACTCGCTCCGATAACGCCTCTTAAGTATTGCGTTATGCTTTTCAACAGAACACAACGCCACACTTGACATAGACTGCCAGAACATGAAAAAGAAAAACTTATATATAAGTTACAAAATGCTTCCAACTTAGATGTTCCCTTTCGGAAGAATCGACATGGTTTCTTCTGTAGCGTCCTCACATAATTACACGAACGGCATAATTTTATTTTGTGTGTATAGGATGCGTGTTCACGTCAGCATGTAGAGCTGACGACACTGACCGGACTAAGGCTCTCATCAACTCTCACAACTTTCATCAATGTAACAATAGTGAGCTGTAAGTATACTCCAGTTCTCCAACACTCATGTACGCGTGTTACTGCAGCTATTAACCGTTTAAAGGACCTACACAACACCTAAAATTTGTTCCAGTTTTGAACCCGATGATCCGGAAGGCTTCGTAACAAAGCGCAAGCACGACAATGATTCACTTTGTTCGTGGCTTCTTCACTGCAATATTTCTGCTTCTCTTTATTCATTGTCTTTTATTTTCCTCGAACTAGCGTCAGTCATCACTGACAAGGTCTCACATAATTATGTGTGTGCATGTGTGTTCCACATACTATTGTCGGTTCTTGTAGAGCAAATCGCAATTCGTAGTTCATCCCTTTAGTGTTCGCCCGCCCCAAGTCATTCCTCCAAGTTTTTTTTTTTTCAGCTGCTGCCAAAGTAACGTTCACTGAGAAGCTAGCCACACTCAAGAACACAGTGTAATATTCCCGAAAATTGCTTTTAAAAACGAATTATTTGAAAAAGAAATTCGATTATGGAAGCCCCAAATCAATGCACGGGCTATGAAGGACGGCGATGAGGCGGACTCCCGATTATTTTTGACCGCTTGGGCTTCCTTAAGGTGCATGTAAATCCAAATAGACGAGTGTTCTTGCAGTTCGTTCCCCGTCAGTATGCGGCCGCCACGCCTGGCAACCGAACCCGGGACCTCGTACTAAGCTGAAGCACGCCGTGACCATTGAGCCACAAATCCAGCAACTAAACATTTGGACAACAAACGCTGTTCGCTTACGTCGCGCATGCTATACCATGTCTTCGTAGTGGCCTCACGGCGACTTGTTCGCATTGTAACGATCTTCCCGCAAGCCAACAACAGAGGCTGCAAGACTGCTCCCAGAACCCTGACCGAGCATCCAAGCGCATCAAAACAGTGGGAACAGCTGCTTAAGGCACGTCGGTATAGCACCCCCTTCACGTACGTGAACTCGCCCGTCCAAACAACTGTAGGTACCACGCATTCGAAACAGCTTCCTCGGCACGACTGGCCTCCGCGAACGAGGACAGCTCTCGCTTGTCGCGCCACACGGATAGAGGCCTCGCTGAACATGCAAGCAACGCGGCCGCGTGGCTCGCAAGATATACATGCGTGCACGCCACAGCACTGTACAAACCCAAGCGTGGCTCGCTTCCAAGGCACGTGCGACGTGTTTCGGCTGGGACAAACCCAGACGCGCGACCGATGTCTCGAAGGACGTTACGAGCTGCATGTAGTCAAGTCCAGCGGCATCTGGTCGCGCCTGTTAAGCGGCAACAAGCGAAAACGTGTGTCCCGCGTCTCGACTGCGCTATTTCGAGACTACACAGTGACGACGAAAGCATCATACGTCGCGACATGTGTATAGTGATAACAAACAGCAGTTTGCGTGCTCCTACACGGCTCGGACGTGTGCTGATTGCTCAAGAGACGTCGCGGCCGAGAGGGAGAGGCCGGCCGGACAATCGCGTTAGCATACTTGGTCATGCACCCCGCGTCGGGATGGACCGCTGAAGAGGGCAGCGACGCAGGGCCGTCGTCATTAGCATAAACCATGCGCGTGCGCGGTCGTGATACCTTTTCTGGTGTACATCCGCGCTCATATCGTCCGCGGAGGGAGAAAAAGAAAAATGATGGCACATTTCTAGCGCGGCTGGAGCGGCGCGGCGCACTTTGGCCCACGGGCACCGGACCAGGAATTCTTCCGCGCACCGCCAACGATTTCGGGAGTTGAATTAACGCCCCCGGCTGCTCCTCCTCCATCTTCTCCTTGCCCTCCCCCTTTCATCTTCAGCGAAGGCAAGGCAAGGCAGAGTCCTTCGGAGGCCGTTCAAGGTCGCCCCTGTAACGCTCTGTGGTGGTCGGCTTCGACTTAAAGTACGCTCGAAGAAGCGAAAAGAATCACGGGAAGGGGAACGGGGGCCCCAATGTGCCCTCGTACCTGTTACAAGTTGTGCTCGCTTCGGAACTGTGAGGGCCACAGGAGAAAGGGAGAGAGAGGAGGGGGAGGGGGACGAGAAGGAGGGAGTGTACCGGAAGAATAATTCGCTTTCCTTTGTTTTGTTGCTGCGAGCAGAACGGGGCGTGAAAGCGAGTGCTGAATGCAAGTCATAAAGAAAATTGGCCGGGGCGGTGGTGGAACTCGGCCTGAAGCCCACCGAAAGCTGCAGCTCCAGACTCGCTTTAGTTGAGTGCAGCGTGTGGAAATCTGCCTGCGGCCGCTGTTGGCATGGATGAAAAGAGATGGTTACGGTTCGGTCATCTAAGACCGGCCATAACGTCGACTACTTCGACTACTTATTGACAAGCGACGGCCCATCGCGATAGCCAAGACACCGCCTGGTCACGAGCTGATTAGTATAAAACAAGAGTTCCGTAAACAAATGCCCTGGTCGGGACGCAAACAGCCCTGGTGTCAATTGGGTGCAGACTACGCTAACACGTTGCAGTGTGGAATGGCGGGGAAAAAGAAACTTAGCTCCCTATAGTGTGCCTCGTTTAATTTGCAGAGCAACCCCCTGATACCACACATGTAAGGAGCCGTTAAAGAGCAGGAGAAAGATCGTTTACTGGTAACGAAGGGCAGAGAGGTCTGCGCGGGGGGAAACTTCGCTTGATAACCACTGTGCAACGTGACAAGGAGGAGATTCGATAAAGAAGAATATCGAAAGATTTCTCGGGCATAAGGTTGTTGAACTCGGCAAATAGGCACGGCCTCCAGTCAACATCTGCGATCCACAAAGATTTGTGTAAGCCAGCTGGGCGAGAGAGACCCAGAAGGTTTCGAATGTGCTTCGAAGAAGCCGGTATGAGTTGCTCAGGCAACCCCTCGTGGTCAAAATCAACTGAAGAGGCACCAAACACTCGTAGTTCGTGCGTGGTACGGGAACAAACGCAGCCCAAATCAGCAGTTTCATGGAACGAGCGTTCGACTTTGTAACTCTGGAGGCGTGGCAAAGCGTGGCAGCTGGCAGCACGTGGAGTCCTTTCGTGCTACGAAAACGCTGAAATCGGATCGAAACACGGTCGAAAATAATATCGCAAACGCCTTCGATTCTGTTGCAGCTTTGCAAAAAAAAAAAAGAAATAAATACGCCAAGCATCAATCCGCGCTTTCCGCCCTCTTCCCGAGCTGCACGCAAATGCCCGTCGGGGGGCAGGCATCTTCCACCGATGCGCGGCTCGGCCCTTTCTCGCTCCTTCGTCGGATAATTACGGTACGGGATGAGACGGCTCTATAGGTGGAAGGGCGCGCGCTTCGCTCCGCTGCGAGGTGGCGGTGCGGGGCCGCGCTCGAAAGGGTGTGCGCGCATGCATGCGGCGACCCGCCGCCCCTGCGAGTCGCCCACACTCGCCGCCGCCGCCGCCGCGGGTGCAACAGATGGTCAGGGGCCCAAAGGATCAACATCCTGGATCGGTCGGGCACACGCGCCGCAGCACTCGCGGTCATGCTCTGCGCTGCGCGCTGGAAGTGCGCTCGCGTTCCCAGAATGCAGCAGATATCGCCGCGTCCAGACGCGGTGTGGAGGTCTTTAGGCTGAGCGGACGAACAGGTGAGAACGGGGCATGCGTGCGGCGCTCGAAAAACGGAGCACGCTGCAGTCAGGCTGTAGCAGCAGCCAGATATTCTGATAAACAGAGTGAGGAGAAGGTAGTTACGAGAGCAATTAAGCGGCAGATGCAGATGGGTCCCTGCGAAAGCTATGTATAGCCGCTGTTGGGGACAGCCTGGCTGGCGGCTTGGAAACGCCGCGTCGGGAGAATGGGTTGCACTGGCCCGATGCAACGAGCGACGCGTTGGCGCATGCGAGATATCCATCCGTGGAGCGAAGTTGAAGGCTCGGCGAACACACGCTAATGAAAAGGGACGGTTAAAACGAATCGGGCGCGCCACCTGTCTTCCAGCGACCTTGCGAAGCAAATGTAACCTCAAATGCGACCGCACGCCGAGCATCCACAGTGTGTGCCAAGAATTTTCGAGGGAGAGGATGGTACACGTTAATTTTTGGACAACTAAATTTATGGGAAAGAATCAAAAACTCATACAGGTCTGCGCGTGCCGCACATAACTGTTTAAAGACGCCATCAGTCCGTGGAAACTCGTGGAAAATCTAAACATAAGTCCAACTGACGGCTTCTGAGTCAACAACGCGCGTATAGCTGTACATACGTGCAGCGAGCACTCCTTATGATGTTTTATTCTAGACGCCTTGAAGAAATATATATGTTTATTTTACGTTTACTTCAACCCCGCTATCACGAGTTTATAAAGATTGCTGCAATGACTCTATGCGTGTACGATCGCGGCAACGTGGAGAGGCGCCCAGGCTTCGTCGAAGCAACGCAGGCCACATCGCAAGTTAGCAGAATCAACTCTCCTTTGCTGGTGTTCATGTTCCATCAGCATCGTTATAAACTTAGGGGAAGCAAGTGGAATCCACACTGAAGATATATGCGACGAACTGTCGAGTGACGTCACCTGGTGTCCCATTTTGCACAGCACTATTCCCCTTTGCCCACACCCAGTGTAGGGTAGCAAACCGGATGCTGTTCTGGTTGACCTCCCTGCCTTTCCTACCCTTGTCTCTCTCTCTCTCTCTCTCTCTCTCTCTCTCTCTCTCTCTCTCTCTCTCTCTCTCTCTCTCTCTCTCTCTCTCTCTCTCTATGACCGCACAGTGATGATGATGATGATCATCATCATCATCAGCCTGGTTATGCCCACTGCAGGGCAAAGGCCTCCCCCTACTTCTCCAACTACCCCGGTCATGTACTAATTGTGGCCATGTTGTCCCTGCAAACTTCTTAATCTCATCCGCCCACCTAACTTCCTGCCGCCATCTGCTACGCTACCCTTCTCTTGGAATCCATTCCGTAACTCTTAATGACCATCGGTTATCTTCCCACCTCATTACGTGTCCTGCCCATCCCCCCCCCCATTTCTTTTTCTTGATTTCAACTAAGATATCATGAACTCGCGTTTGTTCCCTCACCCCAATCTGCTCTTTTCTTATCCCTTAACGTTACACCTATCATTCTTCTTTCCATAGCTCGTTGCGTCGTCCGCAATTTAAGTAGAACCCTTTTCCTAAGCCTCCAAGTTTTTGCCCCGTACGTGAGTACTGGTAAGACACAGCTGTTATAAACTTTCCTCTTGAGGGATAATGGCAACCTGCTGTTCATGATCTGAGAATGCCTGCCAAACGCACCCCAGCCCATTCTTATTCTTCTGATTATTTCAGTCTCATGATCCGGATCCGCAGTCACTACCTGTCCTAAGTAGATGTATTCCCTTACCACTTCCAGTGCCTCACTACCTATCGTAAACTGCTGTTCTCTTCCGAGACTGTTAAACATTACTTTAGTTTTCTGCAGATTAACTTTTAGACCCACCCTTCGGCTTTGCCTCTCCAGGTCAGTG
The DNA here is from genome assembly GCF_050947875.1 of Dermacentor variabilis. NCBI lineage: Eukaryota > Metazoa > Arthropoda > Arachnida > Ixodida > Ixodidae > Dermacentor > Dermacentor variabilis. The sequence continues at coordinate 64,965,077 of NC_134572.1, forward strand.
AGCATGCATTGCAGTTGGTCCGCTGAGTTACTAAGCAAGGCAATATCATCAGCGAATCGCAAGTTACTAAGGTATTCTCCATTAACTCTTATTCCCAATTCTTCCCAATCCAGGTCTCTGAATACCTCCTGTAAACACGCTGTGAATAGCATTGGAGAGATCGTATCTCCCTGCCTGACGCCTTTATTTATTGGGATTTTGTTGCTTTCTTTATGGAGGACTACGGTGGCTGTGGAGCCGCTATAGATATCTTTCAGTATTTTTACATACGGCTCGTCTACACCCTGATTCCGCAATGCCTCCATGACAGCTGAGGTTTCGACTGAATCAAACGCTTTCTCGTAATCAATAAAAGCTATATATAAAGGTTGGTTATATTCCGCACATTTTTCTATCACCTGATTGATGGTGTGAATATGGTCTATTGTTGAGTAGCCTTTACGGAATCCTGTCTGGTCCTTTGGTTGATGGAAGTCTAAGGTGTTCCTGATTCTATTTGCAATTACCTTAGTAAATACTTTGTAGGCAACGGACAGTAAGCTGATTGGTCTATAATTTTTCAAGTCTTTGGCGTCCCCTTTCTTATGGATTAGGATTAAGTTAGCGTTTTTCCAAGTTTGCGGTACGCTCGAAGTCATGAGGCATTGCGTATACAGGGTGGCCAGTTTCTCTAGAACAATCTGCCCACCATCCTTCAACAAATCTGCTGTTACCTGATCCTCCCCAGCTGCCTTCCCCTTTGCATAGCTCCCAAGGCTTTCCTTACTTCTTCCGGTGGTGGTGGTGGTGATAACTTTATTGCACACAGGGGAGTTGCGGACACGCAGGTCCTTGGGCCCCCGCACGGCCCCACTGCACTCCAACGTTCATGTCCCGGAGGCTCATGACGCTGGCAGCCCGGCCTGTGGCGATGGCTTGCTTGGCCGGGTCCTCGGAGCGCAGTAGGGTCTCCCAAGCCTCCCAAGTAGTAAGGTGCTCCAGGCCCCGCGGGGGAGGATCCGCCGGGCAGAGGAAAAGAATGTGATCGAGAGTGGCTTTGGGGTGGTGGCAGAGGGTACAGGAGGGGTCGGTGTGGACGTGGTGATAGCGCGAGCGTATATGAGGGGAGGGTAAGGTGCGTGTTTGGAGCCGCCTCCAAAGTGTCTGGTGATAATTGTCGAGGGAGGGATGGGGTGGGGGGTAGAGCCGACGCTCAGTTTTGCAGGCTTGCGTCAATTCAGTGAATGAATGCATGCGCTCCCGTGAGAACCCTGGATCGGAGGCCGCCGCTGCCCGGTTGAGAAAAACTCGGGCTAAAGCGTTGACAGCCTCGTTTCCAGGATTCCCAGAGTGGGCAGGCACCCATATGAGCTCCATGTGGCGGGGCGGGTATGCAGCGCGTTACCTGTGGGATTTCGAATTCCTCTAGACTATTCTCTCTTCCATTATCGTCGTGGGTCGCATAGTGATAACTGAAAAGAAAGGTGTGACGGTTCTTTGCGGAGGAAAACGTCGTTCTTTGATCTTCAGCGAACTTCTTGAGATATTTGGAGATCGTTCACGTAGTTGAAAAATTAGTAAGATATAATCCAAACGGAATACAATAATACAGCCTAGCAATAATACAACATGATACACAACGCGATACGACACATCTCACGTCGCTTAAAGCCTAAGAAGTCGTATAACAAAAACAAAGGCAGTAAATTGTGCGTTACGACAATGACATGAATTCCTATTTCATTGGCAATTCGTCCGTTAAAACCTTCCGTGTTACATACAGAGCAGAGACTATCACCTCAGTAATGATCCCAGCCACCGCTGAAAGCACCGTGTGGTACGTTGCAAAGTTGTTTCACCAATCACCGGTGAGTTTCCCAAAGCGCAATGCCCTGGAATGTGTCTAACGTTGTTCGCCATGCTTACGTTCAACCGAAAACCAGTGGAGAAACATGCCAGAACTAGCCTGCAAACACGCATCGTTTTTTTCTCTCTTCAGAGACGAAACGATGCAATCCCTCTCAGCAGCTATCCTCTTTCTCAGCTGCCATAGCTTGGAGACAAGTCACCCTGTCCTTCATTTCAGTCAGTGTAATAACTCATTTAGTCCCGGCGGCCCAGTGAAAGCTAGCAGCAATCACTTTCGGCTGAGCATTCAGCCCAACCTCACGCAGCGGCCCCCGCAGGCCGCTAAACGAACAACTTCAAAGCTCGCGCTTTGACAGAAGCCAACCGACGAGGTGACAGGATTCTTCATACGGCGTGAAAAGCAGCGACACTCGGTCGGCAAACTTGGGTCGCGATGGCGGCCGTCTCCAGGAAAGGGTGCAGTGGCGCGGCTAAGCATGCAGAAACGACGCACCCTTTGAGCAGTGCGACCTCACGACGGCGACCAACACGGACTGTCTCGGTGTGGCGTGAGAAAAGCTGCGTCGGCGCTGCGCTCATCTTCGGTGAAAGCGGGGGGGCCCCCTGTCTGGGACAGTTCGGGCGCTGATTGATTAACCTGCTTCTCTCCGTGGGTCACCAAACTGAGCTAATGGTGTACTGCGGCCTCACGGTGACCCAAATGCGTGCGAGGAGTAGTTTGCTTGTCTGTAACCGCAAGGTGAAAATAGTGACAGGGATTCTGAACACTAGAGCCGTTGTTGTGTCTTCTTCAACGTGGCTTGTTTTGAAAACGCGCTTCGGCGAAGCAGAAACGAGCGCGCGACAAGCAGCCCGCATAAAATATCCATTATCAGATGGCTTCTAAAGTTCAGCCGTGACATATCCTTCAGGCGAGCCCTTCAGATCTAACGAGAATAACTGAGGCCTACTCCCTAGGAGGTCTTGCGACAGAGATAGACGCCTGATGCAACGCCCCACAAGACGAGTTGATTCTAACGAATTACACAGGAGGAAAAACAAAAGGATGATACCCGGCCCCCAGACTGAACAGTCCGGTCGACTTCCCATAAACAAGCCGACGCAAAGGAAACGCGATTTAACGTGTTTTATAGTCTTGTTTTATTGTTCTTTCTTATGCGATGATATTGTTACGGAAGGGTGAACGAAGAGAGGAAGAAGAAGAACGCGGTACGCTGGCTCCTGCGTGCTATTGGTGGTCAGCCATCTTAACTACTCAGACTCATTTTGTATATATATTGTAAATACAATCTTCTATACTGCCAACATCCACGTAACAATGTCTTTAAATATATATCAGCAGATTGTTGCGACTTCAGCAGTAAAATGCCCCATAGAGCATTTTTATTATTGTATTCAATTTTTTTTTTCGGGAGGAAAATGTCGCCAGGAAATAATCACACTTGTGACGTACAGGCACCGAACACAGGTCCGCGGCGTGTGGGCCAGCGTGTTTTGTCGTAGAGTCTCCATCATTGTTGTCGCACACTTCGTTGTAGCTGGCCCTGCTAACGAAATTTGTGTCACCACTTAATGTTTTTCGTGCCAGTGGTTCTATACTTCTTCTATCGCACTTTCCTTTCAAATTTTAAAGCTATACCTTTGCACGCGTATCTGATTCGGCGAGGATATTTTTGTATTTTTTTCTTTTTCGCATGTTGATTTACTTATTTATTAATTTATTTGCTTCGTCACAGTACAGTGCTCTCTCTCTCTCTCTCTCTCTCTCTCTCTCTCTCTCTCTCTCTCTCTCTCTCTCTCTCGCTCGCTCGCTCGCTCGCGGTTACACTAGTATTGGTCACACAGAACCTTTCACCACCATGAGGTCGGGTCTCGGCTATACGCGTTTAACTAATAGCACCTGTCACGTGCACAGCTGCACGGCGTGTATACGCATGCGCACACCGTGAACCGATTAACTGACGCGCATTTCCTACGCGACAAGCGCCATCGTGTCGGCCATCAGCTGTTCGGTACCCGTGCGAAGAGCCTTAATTCGTAGCCGCATTCTCGACGAACGTTTCGACGTGCGGCCATCAACGCCGCCGCCGGCAAAGTTCGCGAACGCTTTCCTGACAAGTCGAAGTGCCGATATCGCAGGGAGGGCAAGCGGCGACGTGGAGCCATTCGAAGCCAGCTGGCTGCTCCCGCAGTGCGTCTAGTTATATATATACACACACCTATACAAGCGTTCCGAGTGTTACAGGAGCACGCCAGCGACGAATTCAGCATAGACTTGACGTCAGGCGCCGACCGTGGCATGAAATGGCCGCGCTCGATCAGCGTCGCGCTCTACATTTGGCGTCGTGAAGGCCGGTGTTGCGGTGCTCGTTTAATTGGATATCTTTAAAAAGGTGATCCATCGCGCTCTCTCGTCGCGTTCTCCGCCAGCCGGCGTACCTCGTCGTGGCGTTCTGGCAATCAGATGTGAACGTCCCCTGGGCTTCGATGCAGCCGCGCGTGCTGCCCCATTTCTGCTTCTGTTTGTTCGGGTCCCAATTAAAACCTGTTAAAATCGCAGAAGCTGCAACACATCTCAACACTTGCCTACTTGGGAATTGCGCTATTAAACGCAGACTCACTCCAACGCATTGCTTTTTAGCCGGCAATGGAAAGGAACGAGTAACAGCTGTTTGTTTATCCATTAGAAAAACTAAGGAGGAAATTACTTCTGGTTGCAGTGTAACTGTCTATTTGAGTCGAAAGGACATGGAGAGAGGGAAGCAGAAAGGACAGGATAGGAAGAGAGGGAAATACTATTTGCAAAACTATATGCATGGCTAATGACTAAGTCAAATCATCCACAAGAAAGAAGCAAACGGCGCAGCAAAAAATTGGTAACATTATAGAGACCACACACCCTCTGCGTAGCTGACGAGTGCTCAGATATTAACGCGTTTGCCTTTGCATGAGGGGTGAGAAGGACCTTGCGCATTTAATCCAAACAAATGCTGCTTGGCTGAGTGCCGGACGAAGGTTGCTCCATTGGATCCACTCGTACTACAAATGTTACACTTGCCTTATAATTATACATATACGCGCGCTCCGCACAAGGTAACACAGTGCACCTAACTTGTTATCGGCTTTTCTCCGGCGTGATCTGCGCACGGTCGGCTGGCTTGTATTATATGTGCGTATACATTAGCTTTGCCTGAGAGCCCACACACGCTATAAAGGCGTGTTGGCGAATTTCCTGGCATGTACTTGGACGCATCGATACCTCGAAACAGACATACTGGCGGAAGGTCGCGAGGTGTGCACCGAAGTAACAACAGCGAGGAGGCACTTCCCTGGCCGACAGACGCGTCTCCGGAGGATAATCGGACGTCGCGTAATTTGGCAAAAGTTCATAGACCACAAGTGAGAACGGTGATGAGAAAGAGGCAGCAGCGCGTGCTGGCGCTGCGCTACCATAAACGTGGGTGGCACCGTCGTCTTCGCGCGCCAGGCCAAGAGCGAAGGCCGCGCAGGTGTCACAGCGTTCAGAGACTGCCGCGGCACGCTATTCGCCGCGCATACACCTTGGCACGGAAGCTGCAATTGTGGTAGGGGAGGCCCTGATTGATCGCCGCCCTTTCTCGCGCCTCTGGGCCTCACTCTCCTTTTTTTTTTTTTTTCCTGCTTTCCTCGCACGTTTTCAATCTGGCCCGGTTCCTCGCGACGGCTGTGGTACTATACGGCGTGTGCTCGCCAGAGGTTGCGGCCGGCTCAGCCAGCGAGGCTCGCAAAAGAAAGGCATAGCCGGTAAGGAACGCACCGCTATACAGGCTATGGCAGCGCCGAGAAGCGGTGGCTGCAGGCGGCGCTATACGGCGGGTTATAATTAAGGTGTTACCGATTCCGCCCACAAGGACGCGAGAAGGCGAGCGCCATGCCTCGCGCGGCCGTTTGAGCAGCGTGCTTGCTTGTGTTGCCGAGACAAGCGATCGGTGTGCCAGGTGCATAAGCTGCATGCGCGCTTCGCCTTCGCGAAACAGGCAAAACTCGGCGGCGGAAAAAAAAAAGGAATGCGCCGTATATTATGTTGTGTATACTCTCAGGGCCCGCAGGGCTGTAAATGGAAAGTCTTCGAATGCCAGTTTTCGAAACGAGTTTTTCCTAGCCTCATTGGGAAAAAAAAAAGAAGACAAGACTAAAAGGGGCAAGAAACACGCGAACGAAGGGGTTCTCTTAATTGAGTTTGAGACTACCTTCTATGCGTCACGTGCGCGCAAAGATCTACGCGGGGCAATTTTCTGGTCTTCTATAAATAAGAACCGCCGTGATCGCTTCCGTGTTCCTTAATTCGTTGCACCGCAAGTTGCTCGGTGTATGTTACGCGCGCGGCTTTTGAGGTTCGTTGAAGTGGGGTAAGGGGCGGGGGGGGGGGGGGGGGTTCTCAAATGCTTGTTTCGAAAGATGGGTTCGTGGTCGACGAGTGACAATGAAATCCGTGTCACGCTCGCTGAGCCCACCGTCAGCGGTAACGGTCGTTCTCTCTCTTTTTTGCGACTGGCAAGCGGTGAAACTTGACAAGAAGAAAGAGAGAGAGAGAGAGTTAAAGTCAACTGCCTCTTAAGAAACGGTGGTCAAAGACGCGGATACTGCCGGGAAGGTTCGAGAGGAAGTAAAGGCGGTTTCGCCAGGCAGTAACAGAACAGACGAGAAACTACGTCACCCAAGAAAGAAGGAAAACAAGGGAAGAAAGGAAAGTAACTCTGCTGGCCAAAGTGCGCACGAGTGAGGGCATTCTACGAAGTGCCAGCAAGACAGCGCAAGGAGAAAAAAAAATGAAAGAAGAAATATGGGGTTCAACGTCCCAAACCAGAGCAAGGGCTACCAAAGACGCCGTAACGGTGGCTCCAGATTATTTCTCGACTTCCCGGGGTTCGCGAAACAGCCTAATGGGCGGTTTCTTCAGTTTTAATTACTTCTTTTGTTTTTGTTACGATAAACATATCATAGATAAAGAGGTCCCAAAGTAAAAACTGTCATCCTGGCAATTAGCTCGATCCTGGGAATAAGTGGGCTAGCCCCATAAACATTTGAGAACAGAAGCCCGCTTAAGCCACTTCCGTCCTTTCACGTGCAATACTTTCTGTACTGGAAGATCTTATTGGCTTGGAGCAAAAGTTTGAAGCTGATGTCATATTTTCTAATTAGAATAAAAAGGATACCGGAGAAAAACGCTTTCACCTGACAGGTCGCGGTACCTGTCAGCGCTCGCACAGCGGCGCACAAAAGAAGTACAAAGAAAAAATAACTAATTCTCACCGTGACCTAAAGCGTCACACTAATATGTGGTGTCGCAAGTTTCGCACATCATTCGTGCGCATATATGTAAAATTTTATGACAAAAACTCGAAACAGAGAGAGAACATTATTTCGAAAATATATTGTAGGGATACATGACTTCAGGGTTCCGTAAGTTCGCACTTCATTAAGGCGCATTAGTTGTTCATTTGAAGGCTTTGGCGCTGCGACTAAATCCCTGACGAGTTGGGGACGCGTTCAAAATATGTCAATTTCGTCAGCTTCTCTTTAGAATAATTGATACGGACTCTGCGTACAAGTACACTTCCCAGTCGAACGTCTATATATAAACGAACGCCTGTACAACGAAGTTACCTGTGTACACTTTCGGAGATGCCAAGCACTTCGTTACAAAGGCGTTCGACTGTACATGCTTACAGGCCGAGAGAGAGAGAGAGATAGATAGAAGACAGGATATGCAGGAAGGTTAACCAGACGCACGCCCGGTTTGCTACCCTGCACTGGGGGAAGGGGTGTAGGGACGAAGAGAGAGAGAGAGAGCACAGTTTCGCGCACTTTCGAAGGTTCGCACCGAGTCTACACACGGTTGCCAAGACCTGTCGATTTGAGGTACATCAACAACGCTTTCGTGGCTTTCTGTGCCATCGTCGCGTACGGCCAAGGTCCAAGGATCTTCATTTCCGAAAATGGTCTAGAGTCCAGCTGGAGATTTCAATGAAGCAAATTGGGGAGGTGGGGGAAGAAATTAAGTACGGATTCCATCGTGGAGTTGTATATGGTACATATCTGCAAAAATAAACGAAATAACGCAATTTCGGTTGTGTGTAAATTCTGTGTGAATTTCTTTGGCAATCCAAGGAACTTTTTTTTTTTTTTTGGTGGCGCACATTGTAAGATACAGCGCTGTGAACCTTCTACAAATTAATAGCCCTTGTACTTTCAAGGACGGCCGTCCAGTTTTCAGTTAAACAGAAAGAAATCTTAGACGCTCCCCCCTCACCCCCCCCCCCCACTACGCTTTATGACTGATGTTCCAGCCAGACTCGAGTATGATATCATCAACGTTAGTGCCAGTCGTACGGCGCGGACACCTCACGCGATACAAAGCGTGCAAAACCGGTTCGCTCGCTTTGGGGTCCGGCGAGTATAAAAAAGTACTAGAAATAAACGTCGTTCTGGACGCCAAGAGGGAGTTGAGACTGATGACTTGCTGCAACTGGTCGGGACAAACCAGCCCCTGACTAGCAACAGGGGCTGGTTTGTAAAATAGCAACAGCAAGTGGGTGCGATTATTCCATTTTGTAAACTAGGACACCCAAGTCCAAATGCCAACATATCTAATCTTTCACGAGGCGCACGCCACCAACCGTCATGGCAGCAGTAAATGAGCATAAATGAGCCCAACTCTACTCCCGTACAAGGAAGAGAACGAGACAGCGATGACTGACAACTGACTTCTCTACTTTTTTTTTTTTTTTTGAACATACATGCAGATATGCCGCGTGCATTTATTGTGATCGGAATTACCTTTTTCAGAAGTCTCACGGAGCATATACCGCAATTCAGACTTTTGACGCAGTTACTTCAAGAGGCGGAAACTATATTTTCACAAATAGAAGAACAAGGCGGCCCAATTAAGGTACACTCAAATTAATTACTAAAATTTTCCACTTAGAAGTCACGTTGAAGATGCGAAATTGAGGCTGAGCAGTTCGGAAGAAGGTTAACAGCAGCGCCAACGCATTTTTTTATCTGATTTTGGGGACAGATATTTTGATAGATGTAATAAAGTCTCGTAATATCTGCTAAGTAGATACTGTTGCATAGATTAAATATGCAGGTACACTTTACTACTTCGGTACCCACCGTGTTAACTTAGTGGCTATGGGTTTGCGCTGTCGCGGGAACGATTCCCCCTGCGGGAGTTGCATTTCGATGAAAGCAAAATGCACGAAAAAAAAAAACACCAGTGTACTTAGATTTAGGCCCATGTTAATGATCCTATAGATGGTCCAAATTAATCCGAAGTCTCCCGCTGCGGCGTGCCTCCTAATCGGATCGTTGTTTTGGCACGTAAATCCCAATACTTAAAAAAAAATTACCGCCTGTAGTACTACACAGGACAATATTCGTCCTGCGTATAGTCCTATGTGTTCTTAGCCTGCTTTGCCGTGTTACAGCAACGAACGAAATCCAACTGCATTCCACTCTCACCTTTATTGCGAGCTCAGCTATAGTAGGTTGAGGAGCCGCGCCAGCGCCGCCACCATGGGAGCACACGGAAGGCTAATCGACTCCCCTCGAGTTATTTCGGGCGGACTCGATTGCGCAACCGCTGTGCCGCACTAATGCAGACCACGAGATTGCAGGCTGGTCCACAAAGCGCGCTCTCGGCGTGAGTTCGCACGGTGCTGATGTCTCAGTCCTGTCGATGCTCCGGGATAACGGTACAGATTCGCAGCCTCAGAAAGATAATACATGTCAGCACCGTGCAAAAAACTTAGGCTTGGTTCACGTCTCAAGTGAAGAAGTCAAAGAAGAGACGCGGATGGCTTTCTCCGGGGGACTCCTTTCTTGGACGATATCGTACCGGCCGTACGAGAATTTCTAATTGTTTCGAGGCTACCTTCTTGTTAATTATTTTTTTGCCCATTATATTATGTTCTTGCCGACTGGTTATTCCCCAACTGTCTTCGTTGTTTCCTTGTCAGTACGAAATGCCTTCTTCTAATTCCATTCGAATCTTGATTAATAGAAATGCATGTGTACATAGCCCCCCCAAAAAAGCTGACACAGGTTAGAGACGTAAGAGTCGAACGCTAGACTTTCAAATAATAAATTTACAAGTGATAGGAACATCCTACAAGTACGTCAGACACGTGAAACAAAACTGACGCAACTTAATTCCCCACAGTGGGTGAGAGGGAAACCAAACGAAACTCTACATGAGCAGTTGCCGCGGTTCATTCTACAAGCCACCACCACCACCACCACCACCACAACCACCACCACCACCACCACCACCACCACCACCACCACCACCACCACCACCATCATCATCATCATCATCATCATCATCATCATCATCATCATCATCACCCCACCTCCACTCAATATTACCGGTCCTCGGCACGTCTATTACCGGCACGTCGGAAACATGGACCCGTCTCTTGCATAACAGAGTGGAATGGACGATCACGATGAAAGTTTTTCGAAGACTCGCCGTGTTGTTGAGAAACGGTCCCCAAAGGGCAGCCGACCACGAAATCAGCGTCCGTATGCACGTAAAACGGCAAGAAGATAAGCGCAGCGCTCCGTGCACCCAATAGAAAGAGTCCCTTTAATGGCGCGGCCACCTGAGAGGCGTACCTTATCCGCGCCGTGCGACCGATCACGTAGAGACGTCGTACCCTGCACCTCTGTATCGGTAAACCACTCGTGAAACAAGAGCGGCCGCGGGGTTCGACGCACTGTCTGTCCCGTCCGCGGCGTCATCTCCCGAGACATGGCCTTGCGTTCACCTGTTCACATACGGCCAGATATGAGGTGCTGTCCAGGCGACGTTATCGCCAGAAGAAATCGAGGTATCTCTTTCTTTTTAGATAAGAGCACACTTTCATTCATCATTGAAATATCAGAATGAACACAGAAGTATCCCTCCGTTTCATCATTCTTGCCATCTTCCTCATTCTTATTTTTTCGTTCCCTTTTTTTTTCTGAAATATACACGGGTTATCCCGCTGTCAACATAAGTTCGACCACTAAGTTCTCAGTCGACATGCCGGAAAAGAAGGGAGGGGTGTGCACGGATTATTCTTAGACACTTACAAATCACCACATGAACTGTCACGACCCCGGAACCTGGGACCAACAGGGTTGCGGTTATTCCATTTCGCTCCGAGGGACGACCAGCGCTTTAGAGCAAGCAGGAAAAGAGTGAAAGAGCAAATAAATATATGAGTAAGCAGACAACACAAGCCAATTGCTAACGATACATTCTCACCCGGTTCCCGTCGAAAAAGTTCACAGGAACTCGGAATTCTTATCGAAGCTAAATGGCGCGGTAGAGTTTCAATCTGCTGCATGTGAGCAGCAAACCCGCCAATCGCATTCACGTCGAAATTCGCGCACTGAATGCGGATATCCGTAACGTGTTAAAGAAAGGGTCGTGTTAACCGGGGGCGTGTTGCGCAGATAAGTCTGTCCAAAGCGTGTGACGGGCAGTCGTCTTGTAAGCACACACTGGTGGATAAGCTAACCCGGCGAGCACCTTGCGAATGCAGCGTGTACGCAGGAAGTGGCGTTGGCGTTTCCGGCCTTGCTTTAAAAACCTGCTACACCCACCTCCCCTTCCCTTCCCATCGAGGATGGCCTGACAGCACCGGAGGTGCGACCGAACTTCACTTTTTCCTTTTCTTTTTTTTTTTCTTTTTTTTTGCTCGGAAAAGCGGGAGATCCGTTAAATGCCACGGTCTCGGCGTGGGATAAGAAGATGCTCGAACTGTGGGCGGTGCTCGACTGTTTTTCACCCTTCCTGACGTTCTAGCTTCACCGGAGAGTTTTCTTGGATGTTATTTCGACCTAAACAGGAACTGAGGAAGTATTCATATAGTAATTATAACTGCCGAATACGTTAAAATGGCGGTACAGGGCCCGCATATTCAAGAAAAGCTGCTATAGATTTCTGCGTCAGAGAAATTGTCAGCCAATCGTGATGCTGGACACATTATCAGCAGAGCCAGCCAGCCAACGGAAAATTGCACTTACGAACGAAAAGCTTTGTGAAAACGGCCCCAAGAAACAATTTTCCTTGATATCGTCGAATGCTTATATCTGCGCTTCTGTTCAAAAGCGGAAAGCTGAAATAAAGTAACGGTGATAGAGAGTAAAAGAATAGAAGGAAACAGTTTATTTGTCTAATACAGTACTAATTCAAGTTCCTTGTCTATGTAGAGCTAGAACAACTTATTTGTCTAGTTCTTCTACTGTAACAGTTCTTAGTTTAGTAAAGTGCTACACCTTCATATGTACTATACAGTACACCTTCACGTGCATGTCAAACTGTGACACACAGTACTGGCCACATTGTATGAACCCGTATACCGGTACAGAATTATAGGAGTACTCTAGCATCGTATTACCGCTCAACCTTTGCCGTTACCGATACCGCTTGCCGACAACATGGCATGTGCAGTGCGGGGGAGCGGTATTGGTAAAAGTAACAGCAGAACGGCAACGCCATTTCACGCTAAAATGCTGTATATACGTGAGAGGTGCGTACAAAACCACTCATTTGTAAATAAAATGTGCGTGTATTGTGACGCCCATAGTTTCCTGCTAAATTACTAGAGCCAACTCTGGCGCTGCGCGATCGTTCAGCCACACTCTTAAACGAAATTACACCCTTTGGATCGTATCTTGCCGCACAACAATAATCGCCATCTGCCTTGTCCGCAGTTCCTTTCTTTAACGCTGCGAGCCCCCAAGCCACGAACGGCATGCGCGTTATCGGCATGGCAGAGACATTCTATAGACATGAAAGTAGCGAGCGCAGCGTTTTCAAGAAAGGAAACGCAAGCAAGGCAGGTGACGATTATCGTTGTGTGGCAAATATACACCCCAACGTGTGTACATTTGTTTAAGAGTGTACCATGGAAAAATTGGGTACTACATCGATTTGTTTGATCATCGTGCTTGTGGCTCTACGTGTCTTTTTTTGTTGTTTCTTTTGTTTTTGTGGCATTACTTACTACGCCCTATCTTCCTAAGTTTCTAATAAACAGTGTTTACTAAAAACATAACGGTAATAAGTGTCTGCGCGCTCTCTTAATCGTTGCGAGTTGTCCTAGCATTTACAACGCATTGCTTCATTGAAAGTAATCAGTTTGGAAAGTAACAAAGCCGTTTGAAGCCACACGGACGAAGTTTAGGCAAATCCATGCACCGTCCATGATTCCAATGCTGGCGTAACCGCTATCCTTGCACTTACCGTAGACACTATAAGCACTGGAGTTCACTCTCGTAATTTTTGTAGGAAACTTTATAGCAGCGCCTCAACGGAGGCTTCCAAAATTCAATGTTGCGCGCCTCATAATCTCTGAGGCCTTACATACTTTGACACGGGGGTGTCAGTGCTATAGGTGGGACACTAAGACCCGTGAGTCTTGTGCTTCTTGAAAGCATGAGCGTACAGCATCCAAATCGCCCACATTGCCTAAATGGGCTTTAAGAGAAACACCAACTCACTTACGACTGATAACGTCTTCCAGTTCTTTCTACTTCTTCCTAGACTTTGGTCTCATTCGTTCAGGTGCTGAAGGATATTGATGAAGTGTGCTTTCAAAACATTACTATTGTAATTTCGTGGTAAAGGGTCGATTGTTATAAGAGTAAACGAACGTAAAAGTTCCGTTTTCTGAAATGCCGCGCCGAAACCCAGCGCCGATTACAGCAGTTAGTATTTTTGGCATTGTAGAATGGTAATTTACTTGCCAGGGCGAATAATTTTTTCTCTTTAATGCCCCTTTAATGTTGCACTATCTCCCGAAATCCAAAGAAAAAGAGGTCGTTGACCCAACCAAGTCTTATGATCAAACGGCAGCGTAGAAAAGCAGCGCACCACTATTGAAGTCGCAATACGTGAACAGGTAAAGCGATACAAAAGCGCGACGTAAGTTATGCTCCCTCGACACGATTATGGCGCGAAACAGCATTTCTCTCGTGAACGCAGAAGCCACGGCGCTGTTGTGCGTGTACTCCGCATTCCGTTCGGATCGAGACGTTTATTTATTTATTCTTTTTTCTTTCGCTGGTCCATCTCGCGCTAGCCCTGCTCCTGCTCTCGGGCAAATCGATTATTAGGCCAGCGGTGCTGAGCGCTATAACTTTACGCGCACGCGGCCTGTCACATTTTTTTCACCACCGCGGTCCGAGAATGCGGCCCGAGAATGCGGCCGTAGAGCACGTTTGCTGTATACTCCCCTGGGAGTCCGCCTCGCGAAGCAATCGTATATACGCACGTGCTTATGTGGCACAGCGTGAAATGATCTTGTATTTGTACCATGCGTGATCTGGAAGATGGTAGCGGCGCTATAGCCTATGTTGCTAGGGGTAAATTTTTTTATTATTATTCATTCCGAAAATATTCCCAAGAATATTAAGGATCACCGCCGATCGCTGTAGGCTTTATGTATAATCTCGCAAGAAACTCTTACTTCTTCAAAGAAAACAAGCGCGGTAGCTCAGTGGCTATGGCGTTGCGCTGCTGAACGAGAGGTCGCGGGTTCGGCGCAAGGTTAAAATCAACAGAAAACGTATAGGAGGAGACAGAAAGAGGATAAAGTTGTTATTTTTCTTCTCGTTCATTTTTAACCTTGCGCCACACACCCCTCTTAAGCTATGCACCTATAATAGCCCAACATATTGTAGCGAAGTGACGCAGCCGTGAGATATCAGACGCATCAACTCACCAGGGAGACGGAAGAAGACTGGGGATGAGCTCTGGCAGGGGCAAGTCCAAATCCGCAGGTACGACGACGAGAGTAACATTTGAACAACTTGATTTATTCTCTTGGTATTTACCTTAAATTTAAACTGTACAAAATATCTACAAGCAAAACGATGTCATACCCGTCGTCGTCGGCCTGCCTGACCGGCCTGGTCTCCCCTGGTGAAGATGCGCCGTCTGCTGCTGTCTACTTGCTCCCTCTAAAACTACCCCAAACTTCCTTAAATAAGTTTCCCCAGCATCCAAGAGACACTTTTCTCCACCAATGGGCTACTTCGTTACTCCGACCAATCAGGCAAGCCGACATCATCCAATAAGCGGCAGAGTTCAAGGGGTCAAGAAATGGTCGCGTCAACACTCTGCACACAAAAGCACTCTGGCCATAACTAATTGGCCTTTGACAGCCGAGCGTGAGAAGACGACGCGACATGTGCAGGTGTGACGTGAGGTGCGGCGGGGGCGGCGGCCGCGCGGCAGCACTGTCCGCGGCGCCGTCGAGGTACAAAGGTTTGCCCCGCGTCAAGGACCCCACAAAATTCCCCGAAAGACAGCAAAGAAGGCCGCGTTACATTGTCTTCGCGACACCTCCCCCCTACGAAAAAGAGTGTCCCACTCGTTACAAATCATTACTACAAAATAAAACATGGCTCAAGAAGTTAAACGCGCACATTAGGGATTCATATAAAGAACTGAAGTATCCGTAAGGAAGATTTAGCATCACGTAAAACAAAACAAACAAGTTTTGACAAAATGGAAACAAAATGCACAAGACAAGAAACATAGTTCATTCGCGCGCGCTACACAATAAAATTAACAATGAAGGTTATACGCTTGCGTTGTGATACACATCAGTGTCCGTGTCGTAAGCAGTGATAGTTCTCGGATCGGCCTCGTTGCGGAATGTCTTCCAGTCGAAGTAAAGTTCAGTCCCATCGTCCGAGTCTTCTACGACGCGCACTCTTTCACAAGTCTCTGTCTCGTATACACGATCACTACGCGAACCGCACTCGCGCACACCACCATTCAAATCGCACTCGCGCACAGCACCACTTGGATCACACACCTCCTCTCGATGTCCGTCAACAGACTCGTCGTCCGCGTCGTCATTATCCGAGCACTGTCTGACGTGGCACGGTTTTAAGCGCGCCACATTAACAACGTCGCGTTTTTTGCCAGTTCTATCCACTACCTCCCAGTTGTTCTCACCGATTCGCTTAACAAGACGGAAAGGCCCGTGGTATCGGTGAAGGAGTTTTGTTGTCTTTCCCCGAGCTCTGAAGGGAGTCCACAAATACACCAAGTCCCCCGCATGGTAGACTGCACTACGTCGTTTAGCGTCGTAACTACGTTTGTTCTTTACTTGCTGACGCCTCTCCCGTTCAGTCACTAGCTCGCGAGCACGCTGCAGCCGGAGGGCCACTTTCCTGGCGTCCAGTGTGCAGTCGAAACCGCGTTCCGCGCCTAGCGCTACATCTATAGGAAGTGTGGGCTCATGTCCGTGAAGAAGAAAGAATGGGGTGAACCCGGTGGTCTCGTGGGTAGAAGAATTGTATGCAAAAAGCACGTACGGAAGAAATTCGTCCCAGTCGCGATGGTGCGAAGAAACGTACATGCTGAGCATATCGGCCAACGTGCGGTTGAAGCGCTCGCACAAGCCGTTCGCTTGAGGATGGTACGCTGTAGTAGTGGCATGCTCGCTACCTACAAGTCGGAAAATTTCTTCAGTCAGGTTGGCGACAAAATGCTGCCCCCGATCTGTTATCACTTTTTCTGGTGCCCCATGGCGTAAGACAATTTGCTCGACGAAGGCTTTAGCAGCTTCTGCAGCAGTGGCCGCTGTACACGCGACAGCCTCGACCCATTTCGTGTGGTAGTCAGTAACCACGAGGATGTAGCGGTTTCCTGCTTTGCTTTTAGTGAAAGGGCCAAGAAAATCCATGCCCACTTGTTGGAAAGGGCGACTTGCAGGTGGGATCGGCTGGCTTTCTGTGGGCGAGCGGCTGTTTCTGGCAGTCAGAGCAGGATAGGACGTACTTGTTGACATGGGAAAACATCTTTGGCCAGAAATAACGGCGGCGAACTTTCCCCCAGGTGTGCCTGACGTCGAGGTGGCCCGCCGAGCTATCGACATGACAGTGCCGTAACACCTCCGACCTCAAACACCCTGGGACAACAAGTGCCGTGCGACCGTCTTGAAAGGCTTTCGCTCTTCTATACAACACACCGCCGATCAAGCGAAAACTCCTTGCCGTTCTTTTCGTTCTTCTGGCAACGGGCGCACTCGGCTGCTCTAGGTGCTGTATTACTTCTCGCATCCATGAATCCTCTCTCTGCTTTGCCCCGATGTCCACATGATCCAGCACGAGCAACGGTAAGGAATTTTCTTCGCTTGCTGGTGCGGAATCATGCGGAAGTCGGGAAAGAGTGTCGGATTTGCTTTGCTCAAAGTTAGAGCGCTGCTCCATCCACTGGGGTCCGTTTTGCTGGAGCCATTGCCGGCACTGGGGCGCAAAGTGGCCGATGCGGTCGCATAGCTGGCAGCGTGGTCGCTCGTCGTCGTCACGGGTATTTCTCGCTGGCCAAGGCACTGGAGGACGACGTACATCTTGTTCAATACCTTTCAGGCGGTCAAATAATGAGGCTATAGAGTCCGCGATCGTCCTCAAGTCCCTGTCGCGGTCAGTGGCCTCTCGCGGGCAGTGACGCTCTGCCGCAGCGCAGGTGGCGAGACATGTTGGAGGCGGCTGCACTGTTGCTCCAGCGGGTGTCACTCCGGCGGCAGTTGCCGAGGCGAATGGGTAGCATGACTGCCGGCCGGCAGAGAAATGGGTGCCGGTCACTTCTATCAAAAAAGCTGCCCAATCAATTCGGCGTAAAATTTCGAGGAAAGCAGAGCAGCTGTCCGGGTTTGCAATGAGAATTTTTTCCAGCACGTCCGGACGCAATCCGCGCATGAGGTGCCGCATCCGCTCCTCTTCCGTCATAGATGGATTGGCTCTGGCGCACAGCTGCACAACGTCATAATAATAATCTTCGTGAGATTCTGATGGCAGCTGCGTTCGGTTTTGGAGCCGCAAATATGCGATCTCAACTGAGTGGCGACTTGTGAAGGACGTTTTTAAGAGCGTCGCCCACTCTTCCCATGTATTAGGGGCACCCGTTAGAATTTGCGTGGTGTGCCACTTTTTCGCATTGCCATCTAATGCGAAATATAAAAATTTTGCCTTCGTCCCTTCATCCCAGTTGTTGAGGGAGGCTACGTGTTCGTAGCAAAGCAGCCACTCGGTTATTGACTCTTCCGGTGTGCCTCTAAAGACTGGCGGTCCGACGAAAGGTTTAGCTTGAGGGGTCGACATGGTAGCGAGAACAGTAGGGGGTTCGGTTATATTCGAGCTGTTAGAGCTAGGTTCTTGGGGTTTGTTGCCACGGCCCATGATATTAGTGCGTGGCCTTCGGTACCCAGCACACTCCACCACTTTGTAGCGAAGTGACGCAGCCGTGAGATATCAGACGCATCAACTCACCAGGGAGACGGAAGAAGACTGGGGATGAGCTCTGGCAGGGGCAAGTCCAAATCCGCAGGTACGACGACGAGAGTAACATTTGAACAACTTGATTTATTCTCTTGGTATTTACCTTAAATTTAAACTGTACAAAATATCTACAAGCAAAACGATGTCATACCCGTCGTCGTCGGCCTGCCTGACCGGCCTGGTCTCCCCTGGTGAAGATGCGCCGTCTGCTGCTGTCTACTTGCTCCCTCTAAAACTACCCCAAACTTCCTTAAATAAGTTTCCCCAGCATCCAAGAGACACTTTTCTCCACCAATGGGCTACTTCGTTACTCCGACCAATCAGGCAAGCCGACATCATCCAATAAGCGGCAGAGTTCAAGGGGTCAAGAAATGGTCGCGTCAACACTCTGCACACAAAAGCACTCTGGCCATAACTAATTGGCCTTTGACAGCCGAGCGTGAGAAGACGACGCGACATGTGCAGGTGTGACGTGAGGTGCGGCGGGGGCGGCGGCCGCGCGGCAGCACTGTCCGCGGCGCCGTCGAGGTACAAAGGTTTGCCCCGCGTCAAGGACCCCACAAAATTCCCCGAAAGACAGCAAAGAAGGCCGCGTTACATTGTCTTCGCGACAATATATAGCAAGTAACCCTGCTAATGATCACGTCCAGCGCGCTCTTAACTTTCTCCTCTCCCGCTTTTTATTTCTGTCTCGCTTTTTTTTCCCCGTGTAGGATATAGCAAACTGAACACGTTCGTTTGGTCGGCATCCATGTATACCCTTCCCACTTCGTTTAAATCTAGCTTTCTTTCGAGCACATATGTATGACGCGTAGCTCCTGTGTAGACAGTTTAAGACAACTCAGAAAAAAAAAGTTGTCGCACAACGAGCTTAAATAATAATAATAATAATAATAATAATAATAATAATAATAATAATAATAATAATAATAATAATAATAATAATAATAATAAAAGACGAGTTTAAACATATGATACTTGTTTTGATAGGGAGGCCTCCAATACAAACAAACAGTATATCGGAGGCAAACAGACGACTGCGGCTTCCTGTGTCGGCTTCCTATAAGAAGAAGGCGTATGTATACTTTGGTGACACTCAGCATCTGTTTGATTTATTTTCTTCCTTTCTTTCTTTCTTTCTTTCTTCGCTTGTTTCGAAGGAGCACTACCTGTTCCGTCGATAAGCCAGGAACCTTCAGAGAACAAGCACGTACGACACGCCTGAGCTAACAATGAGGAAAAGGGTCGCTGCGCAGCGCGCATGATAGGACAGTCGCGGCCGCCTCCACTGCGTATCCGATTGCACACAAATGTCGCCACTGTTCGAGCAAAGTGGAGTAACAGGCGATAGTCGAAACAACTCGCAAAGGTGCGTGACACCAGCCACGTTGTCCGCGCCTCGTCAAAACGTTGTCCACAAACACGAGACGAGCGATGTCCGATACACGCGGTACACGGAGCAAATATGTCGGCGTTGATCAAGTACATGCACAGTTGCCGACACGGTGCTATGAATGTCCGTGGCATTGCGTCAGCATCCGGAAACCTATCCGTTGGACGATGCGCTAAAGTTTTACGCGTATTCATTCACGCGCTGTCGCGTATACGAAAGAGCTGGCAAAGGAGCTTCAGCGAAACATGCATCCTCGGCATGCACTTCCTGATCCGGGCGGAAAGATGTAACAGAACGGCGCCGATGAGCGCAACAATCGTACATTTGTGCGTGAACTGAGAGAGAAAAAACGGCGCTGTGGACAGAACGTTCGCGCTGTTTTTTTACAGCGAATCTGTATACAGCTACCCTCCGGCGGTGGTCGATGTCCCTCCGTCTACGCGTAGCGTCGACACGAAACAATTTTCGCCTCCGGTTTCCCGCGAATTCTCTGTAGCTCTCAATCTAATGTAGGTGTCTTGGGAAAAATTATATCGAAATCGGCCGCTTAGACGACTCTATCATTACGCCTAGTTTGATTATTTTACAACTAGTCCTAATTAGTTAGTTCACAGTGAAGTTGTAAACGTTACAGAATTCCCGTCTCCTGCTAATACGTGGCCGTCTATACGGAGGGAGTGTGGTTACAGAAGACGGCTGTGACTCTTGTTTTATCAAAACTAATCCGAAACAAATTATATGACAATTAGCCGCTAAGAGGACTCTAACATTACGCCGAATTTCACCTACTTCTCACAATTACGTAGTTCACAATGAAGTTGTATATATTGTAGAATTCCCGTCTGCCATGCGGCGGTACTTGATCACGTCACTACTTCATAAAAGAATAAGAATAAATAACTCTACAGTCAAAAGATGTATTCGTTGTCTGTGTCCTTCAATAATAATAATAATAATAATAATAATAATAATAATAATAATAATAATAATAATAATAATAATACGTCGATTGAGGTAAAACACTCAACAGCTTCGCTGCTCGTCCCTTACAAAATAAAAAAAAAACTTTTTTTTTTACTGCTCGAACCATTACGCTAAATGTTCGAAAAGGGGCCCGAACTTCGACGGACATGAAGGTGAATGCAGTGCGTCGTGAGAGGACGTTCATAACGAAGTTACGGTTATGTGGACAAAGTTCTCAGAATTTCGTTACGAACTCTCCGCGGCCACGTTTGTAAGCAATTTGTACTACGCATCGATGTGTTACACGACCGAGACGTGTTGCCACGAGAAAAGGTGTGTGCTCAGGGCACAGCTCTCAAGAACGCCTACCATACTCTCTCTCTCTCTCTTTCTCTCACACTATCTATCTATCTATCTATCTATCTATCTATCTATCTATCTATCTATCTATCTATCTATCTATCTATCTATCTATCTATCTATCTATCTATCTATCTATCTATCTATCTATCTATCTATCTATCTCCTGTTCACGAAATTTTTACGAATTTGAAATCTCACAATTGGACAAGTATGCTATACTTGTCGTGAGCGACAGTGTTTCTGCAGCGTTGCGCATCCAGCACGCACCACGACCGATCCAACAGTACAAAACAGAAAAGAAAAGAAAAAGAAATAAAAAATCCGACGCGAAGACACGCAGATAAATTCCCCCCCTCCCACAGCCACCAACCAGTGCAAGACGGATTCTTAAGCGCGTATCTTATAAGGCAAAACGTCCGCACACGAATACACGCGGCCCCGCTTCTGACCTATGCTGCCACGCGCATTCCAATGCGCACATTTCGAAACAGCTGTTTCACAATCGGGCACCGACCGTGCCTTCTTCGAGGGCGATGCTTCATTTTGACGTGAACGGTAATTAGCCAGCTAAGGTTCTCTACGGCACCGAACATGCATCTTCCTGTCGTCGGATTGCTTCGCTGGGCGCTTGAGTGGTGGTGCGAGCGCGTGCTCGTATATGCGCGCGTTTGTGTGCGTGCCGGAGTTGCGCGCACACGTGGATGTTTTCTTTAATTCAATTCAATTAGGCTTTATTAATGACAAAAACGTTGTAAATACATGTTGTAAGACATACATGCAGAAAGAGGTCCCAGGTTCAGAGACCGATGCATGGGGGACCTCCTGTACAAGGCGTGATCGGAAAGAATAAACATACACTGCAGGCTATAGATTACGGGCGAACACTAAGCATACACAGTTGAATTTAGGTCATTTGAGAAAAAAGGAAAAAGGAGAAAGGATAAAACAAAAAGGTCAAGAAAATAGATGCGATAAAAATACCTACAGTGAAAGAAGAAAGGCACGTACACCAGTTTTTTTAATTTCACGATATTCCTCGTATTCTTAATGTTTTGTGCCAGTATAAGTTCGAGAAGGAAGTCGCAGCAAAGGCACGCGTAAATTTACCACAGTTGGTTTTAGGCATATACAGTAACCAGTTCTACTGAACTGAAAAACGCGCAGAGTTATGAATAGGTTTGTTATAGGTATTGGACGTTTACCATAAATACATCTATAATACACGTATAAGAAAATCCACAAAGACACCCAGAGTCACTGAGGCAAGCAAGCTAGTGAACAAATACGATTGATAAAATTGGATGCTCTGTGGCACTAGCGTTACCAATTAATAAAAAAAAATGATATTAAGTTTAGTAACTGGGTGGGATGTTGTGACTGCAGAATGGAAGTCAAGTCGGTGCTCATATAGCACATCCTTTTGCTAGAAACGTTGTGATTAGAAGTATTTTCGATATATATCTTCTGAGCAAGGATGTTAGCTGGAAGAGCATTGCTCTTCCAGCTGTTTGGATCCCACCGATGGCATCGGTTGTTGGGAACTCGGCGCTGACACCCGTGGTTGTACCTGGGTCGCAAGCCCCAAGGGTAGCGTTGGCCTGGCGGCCTGGGGTACAACTGGAAGCATCCGAAGGTCCCGGCAAAGCATGAGTCGACTGGTAACAACAAAACAACTTGTTTATTTTAACATCGCAAAGAGTTGGCGGTCAGGTTGACCGAAGTAGAGAGACGGGAGAGCACTTTACTCAACAGAAGAAATCGGAGCCCTCCTTTTGGCGTCCGGGGGCAGCTGTTTTTATACTCTCGCAGTTGAGGGCAAGAAGGAACCCCTCAATAGACGAGCACGTGATTGTACAATGGGCTAATGGTGACGCACACTGTCGTAGCGCCGCCGGTCGGGCACAAAGACTGGGAGGAGAAGGTAACTTCGGCTCTCGTAGCGCCTCTGGTCGGGCACAATGACTGGAAGGAGAGGGTGACCCCCTGCTGTCGCATCGCCGCCGTTCGGGCACAATGGCACATACACTCACACACGCACATGAAGACACGTGGCATCGGAACATGCCTGGAAACGCCTGGAAACGCCTGGAAACGCCTGGCGGGGAGCGTTGCGGCGACGCCGAACGGGCCAAAATTTCTGCCGCCCCGCCGCAGTCGCGCCGGCAAAACCGCGCGTCGCAGGCGAAACGCAACAGACCGCCCCGCCGGGGGAAGGAGATCCCGATGGACAGGGGACTGCATCCGCTGTCCGGAGGGATGTCGCTCGATGATGCTCATAACCGAAGTCGGGCGTCCCTCGACGTTTCTTGAGCGCAGCGCACAGAGAAGGCCTCGTTCTCTCGTTCAGGTTCGCACGGGACACTGCAAAGTGACTTCGGGAGAGTTCACATTTTTGTTCTCGTTCCCGGCAAGCGTTAGAACTACGCTGAAACTCAACCGCTCAGTCAGCAAGCACGGCACAACCCTCACTAAGCCCTGCCAGGCTCTTTCCCCTTTTTATACCACTGCCTAGTTCCTTACAGTAGTCTAGCATCACTCAGAACGCGTCCACAAATTGGAAAATTGCACTAGAAAGCATATCATCACTTTGAAACACTAAACAAAAGCAATATGTTAAAAAAAATCCTGCCTCAGGAAGAAAAACATCAGTAACAAACAATTTTGAGGCTGATTCCTACGTTAGGGGCTTCGACTTAAGCCATCGGCGTTACCGTTGAGACTCCCCTTTTTGTAACGCACCTCAAAGGAATATTGTTGTAAAGCGAGGCTCCAGCGCAGGAGGCGGCCATTTTTGGGAGAGATGGTCTGCAGCCATTGGAGAGGGCAGTGATCCGTCTCAATGATAAACCTCGAGCCGGCTAGATAGCATGACAATTTCTGAACGGCCCACACGAGACATGCACACTCTTTCTCGGTGGCGCTATACGCCTGCTCACGACTGGTCAGCTTACGACTAGCATACAGGACGGGGTGTTCTACTTCTCCCTTTTCCCGTTGGCACAGTACAACGCCCATGCCTCGCTCACTAGCATCGCACTGAACAATGAACCCTTTTGTATAGTCTGGCGATCGTAGCACAGGCTGGTTTGTTAGGGCACTCTTTAGGGCGCTAAAAGCTCTTTCCTTTGTCTCGTCCCAGACGACTGTTTGAGGCTCTGACTTTCTTAGAGCATCCGTCAGGGGAGCCGCGATATCAGAGTACCTGGGGATGTACCTCTGATAGTAGCCGGCGACACCTAAGAACGACCGAATATCGGTCTTTGTGCGCGGTTGCGGAAAGTCTCGCACAGCGGCCACTTTTATTTCAGAGGGGCGGCGACGACCCTGACCAATCACGTGACCGAGGTAGACAACCTCGGCCTGTGCTAACTGGCACTTAGGAGCCTTTACTGTCAAGCCCGCTTCGCGCAGGCGGGTTAGCACTGCCCGCAAGTGTGCCATATGCTCAGACCAGGATGCGGAGAATATCGCTACGTCGTCTAGATACGGTAAAGCGAATTCTTGCTGTCCCCGCAACACTTTATCCATGAGGCTTGAAAAACAGTATGGCGCGTTCTTCAAACCAAAACTCAACACTTTAGGACGGAATGTTCCCATTGGTGAAATGAACGCCGCATACCTACTAGCCTCTTCTGTAAGTGGAACCTGCCAATAACCCCTGACAAGATCTAGGGTGGAAATAAACTGAGCGCTACTAACTTTCTCAAGGCGCTCCTCGATGTTAGGGATCGGATAAATTTGATCCTTAGTGATGGAATTAAGCCTGCGGTAGTCGACGCAAGGACGAGGTTCCTTGCCCGGTACCTCAACTAAAATCAAAGGGGAGGTATAATCACTCTCACCTGCCTCAATAACACCGAGCTGTAGCATTTTCTTTACCTCAGCCTCCATAATATCGCTCTGGCGGGGTGACACCCGATACGCCTTGGATCGTAATGGCTCTGGGGAGGTAAGTTCTATATCATGAGTAAGTACAGAAGTCCTACCAGGCCTCTCAGAGAACAGACCTTGAAACTCTTGTAATAGCTGGTGTAGTTCGGTTTTCTGCTCGGGCGACAGCGGTGCTTTACTGATAAGGTCACTAATGACTTGACCGGTGTCTTCCCTGTTCGTCACTGAGCCTAGTCCCGGAAGCTCGACCGGAAGCTCTTCAGGAACGTTTACCATCATGCACACCACTGCTTCCCTTTGTCTATAAGGTTTGAGCAGATTACAGTGGTAAACTTGCTGTGCTTTCCGCTTTCCTGGCAGACTTACCACGTAGTTAACGTCCGACAGTTTCTGAACAATTCGTGCTGGGCCCTCCCACTGCACGTCTAGTTTGTTGTTTAGCGATGTGCGCAATATCATGACCTCATCGCCCACCTCAAAACGACGGGCCCTGGCTGTCCGATCATAATAAACCTTGGCCCTCTGCTGGGCCTTTGTCATTGCTTCACCTGACAACTCCTGTGCCCTTCTTAAGCGTTCGAGGAGCTTAAGTACGTACTCCACCACGACTGGGTCGTCGCCCCTACCTTCCCACGATTCTCGAAGCATGCGAAGCGGAGATCGAAGCGAGCGACCGTACACCAGTTCAGCTGGCGAAAACCCCGTAGCCGCATGCGGCGCGGTCCTTAAAGCAAACATCACCCCAGGCAGACACAGCTCCCAGTCAGTTTGATGTTCAAAACACAAGGCTCTCAACACGCGCTTCATGACGGAGTGGAGCTTCTCAACGGAATTCGACTGTGGGTGGTACACGGAGCTGTGTAGCAGCTTTACCCCACACCTTTCGAGAAAAGTTGTCGTCAAAGCGCTAGTAAACACTGTGCCCTGATCTGATTGGATTTCCGCAGGAAAACCAACTCGCGCAAATATGGACAGTAGTGCATTGACTATCTCAACTGAGCTGAGTTCTTTAAGCGGCACTGCTTCAGGGAACTTTGTCGCTGGGCAGATCACAGTCAAAATGTGTCTGTACCCCGTGGCTGTTACCGGCAGAGGTCCCACTGTATCAATAACGAGCCGTCTAAAAGGCTCCGTAATGATAGGTACCAATTTCAACGGCGCCCTCGATTTGTCCCCTGGTTTGCCCACCCGCTGACAGGTGTCACATGACCTCACGAAGTGGTCTGCGTCCCGAAAACACCCTGGCCAATAGTACTCTTGCAAGAGACGGTCCTTAGTTTTCTTAACTCCTAGGTGTCCGGACCACGAACCCCCATGCGTCAAGCGCAACAGATCCTGACGATAGCATTGAGGCACGATCAGCTGATCGAACTCCACTCCTCTGCGGTCTAGATACTTCCGGTACAGGACTCCACCTCTTTCCACAAAACGCGCATTTTTCCTGGCGATACCTTCCTTGACATTGCAGCGTATGTTTTCTAGGCTACCATCCTTCTTTTGCTCGGCTATCAAAGCCGACCGGCTGACTTTTAGCAACCTATTAAGTCCGTCTGACGTAGGCGCGATGAGCAAATCAGTAGATAGCTCTTCTAACTTTCCCGCATCGGGATTTTCCTCTCCGGTATCTGGTGCCTTTAACGTTACAGACTCAAGTTTATTCAGTTCGGGCGTGCTCTGAATATCAGCTTGCTGCGCCTCTGACCCTTTTTCGTTGTTTGATAACGTCGGCCCCGCAACTACCGCCTTTGCAGCGAGCTCCCGAACCTTCGATCTGGTTAAGGCCTGAACACTAGCTTCACCAAACAAAAGCCCCTTCTCGCGCAGCAGGTGATCGGACCTGTTTGAAAATAGGTACGGGTACTGGGGGGGCAGCATAGATGACACTGCCGCCTCCGTCTCAAGCGCTCCGAAAGGTCCTTCAATAAGCACTTTTGCTACCGGCAGACACACGCTATGAGCTTCCACGGCTTGCTTGATCCACGCGCACTCGCCCGTGAACATATGGGGTTCTACGTAAGACGGGTGAACTACATCCATCGTAGCTGCGGAATCGCGAAGCACCCGGCACTCTTTCCCGTTCACGAGGAGGTCTCGCATGTAAGGCTCGAGAAGCTTCATGTTCTCGTCAGTGCTGCCTATTGAAAAAAACACAACTTTTGGTGTTGTTTCCGGACACTGCGCCGAAAAGTGACCCGGCTTCTGGCACGTATAACAAACGCGCGCTTGCCTCATCTCGAACCGCTTTCTGCGTTCGGCTTCGGCTGCCGCCGTCTCCTTAGGTTCGGTCGCACTGCTTCCACTCGCATCCGCACTACGCGTGTTCCCCTTTGCTCTCATGGGTGTGAACTTCGGCCTCTCAAACTTCGAGCCAAATTCACCCTTTTGACCGTCCTTAGCTCCGCGAGCCCGACGCGTCACAAACTCCTCGGCTAGCTCAGCGGCTTTAGCCACCGTACAAACGTCTGGCCTATCCAAGACCCAGTATCGCACGTTCTCCGGTAACCGACTATAAAACTGTTCTAGCCCGAAGCACTGCAGAACTTTATCGTGGTCACCAAACGCTTTCTCTTCTTTCAGCCACTCCTGCATGTTTGACATAAGCCTATACGCAAACTCTGTATATGACTCACTTCTGCCTTTCTCATTTTCCCGAAACTTCCGACGGAACGCCTCCGCAGACAGCCGGTACTTTTTTAGCAGACTCGATTTTACTTTGTCGAAATCCTCTGCCTCCTCTCTATCCAAGCGAGCGACTACGTCGGCCGCCTCGCCGGGTAACAAAGTGAGCAAGCGCTGTGGCCACGTTTCCCGAGAGAACCCCTGCTTCTCGCACGTTCGCTCAAAGTTAACCAGGAACAAACCAATGTCCTCTCCAAGCTTAAACGGCCGCATCAGGTCAGTCATTTTGAACAATACGCGTTCTCCTGCACCGTGTGCCTGACTTCCATTACGAGCGCGTTCCATCTCTATCTCGAGACGCTTCATTTCCAACGCGTGTTGACGGTCGCGCTCTTCTTTTTTCTCTTGTTGCTCTCGCTCTTTCTGTTCTTTACGTTCACGCTCTTCTTTTTCTTTCTGTTCTTTACGTTCACGCTCTTCTTTTTCTTTTTGCTCTTTAAGTTCGCGCTCCTGTCTTTTTGCAGTCTCCCTCTCCTCAATGGTCTCAAGGCATTCCGACAGCTCGTCATCCTCAGCCTCTAACTCAAGAATAGCCTTTAGCAGTTCAGGTTTTCTTAGTTTGTCTGAGACATCCAGACCCAACTCTCTTGCAAGCTCCAACAATTTCGGTTTGCGCAACGACTTCAAATCCATGGCTGCTCTGAATGCTGCTTTCTCTACTGCTTACTATTGTCTTGCCGCAAACTAACCCGGCAGCAACGACAACCACAATTACCAGCTCTGTTTCTGACACTAACAAAAGCCTGGCAAAGCTTAGAAGAAGAAAGTCCCGCACTCACCAAACCTCGCAGCCAAGAGTCCAGCGCAGTCGTTCCGCTGCAGGCAACCAGTCATCACACAGGGCTCGTTGCACTGCTCCCGGATCGTCGTTGAGCTGCTCAGCATACAGTCAACTGCATATCTTCGCTGCTGGCCTCCGTTGTCGCGATCTCACCGCTGGCAGACAGTTGTTTGGATCCCACCGATGGCATCGGTTGTTGGGAACTCGGCGCTGACACCCGTGGTTGTACCTGGGTCGCAAGCCCCAAGGGTAGCGTTGGCCTGGCGGCCTGGGGTACAACTGGAAGCATCCGAAGGTACCGGCAAAGCATGAGTCGACTGGTAACAACAAAACAACTTGTTTATTTTAACATCGCAAAGAGTTGGCGGTCAGGTTGACCGAAGTAGAGAGACGGGAGAGCACTTTACTCAACAGAAGAAATCGGAGCCCTCCTTTTGGCGTCCGGGGGCAGCTGTTTTTATACTCTCGCAGTTGAGGGCAAGAAGGAACCCCTCAATAGACGAGCACGTGATTGTACAATGGGCTAATGGTGACGCACACTGTCGTAGCGCCGCCGGTCGGGCACAAAGACTGGGAGGAGAAGGTAACTTCGGCTCTCGTAGCGCCTCTGGTCGGGCACGATGACTGGAAGGAGAGGGTGACCCCCTGCTGTCGCATCGCCGCCGTTCGGGCACAATGGCACATACACTCACACACGCACATGAAGACACGTGGCATCGGAACATGCCTGGAAACGCCTGGAAACGCCTGGAAACGCCTGGCGGGGAGCGTTGCGGCGACGCCGAACGGGCCAAAATTTCTGCCGCCCCGCCGCAGTCGCGCCGGCAAAACCGCGCGTCGCAGGCGAAACGCAACACAGCCAACAGTTCCACATACATTCCGCACAGTGCAGAAAGATATAATTTGTAACAGCAATGCACATCGCTTCAGAGTTTGAGTACTTCGATTACACTTTACGAGTGCTGACCCAGTCACTGTTCTATACCCGCACACACACTCCGTAGTAGAGTCCAAAGCCGCAAGATCGGGCGCTAAACAAGAGAGCAACGTTTTATTGCGTCTACTTATTCTGCTTGCAGCTGTGGCACATCTGCTATCACGCCGGCACGCAGGTTGAAGTCAGTTGACCTAAAATACTATTTGCCAAATTATTCTACGGCATGCACATGAAATTCAGTCAGTGGTTGACCATTAGGAATAATATGAATAGTCCCGGACCAGGACGAATAGCAATTAGCGAGCAGCGTGAGGTGTCTACGTGGGAAAGCAGAGCCTATTTTAGCTCTATTATCTCTATCACTCCAGCCATTTTTTTTTTTTGCTACTTCAGACACAGGTTCATTTACCTTTCTCTTACTATATCTTTTGTAGTCACGGCCTTCGACAGAGCAACTATTTCCTTATTTACCTTTGTATTGGCATTTTGACACGATAAGAAAGCATGCTGAATAGTTTCTGCGCTATTTCCGGACGCTACATACTAATAGACATCGGCAAATTTTATCCTATATGACACAGCCGTTCAGATAATCAGATACCCTTACAGGGTCCGAACAGTAGGGATCATCGCTTCGAAGTATCATGATTTCTCTTTTTTTTTTATTTCATTCTCTGCTGCTCAACACAGTTCCATAGCTGGTTTCCTCTCCATCATGTTGTTCCCTCATGTACCTCCGTTTAACATCATTTCCTCTGCCGCGGTCCACACGTCTGCGAACATAATATGTACTGGTTCATTCTGTGATACATTTGCGCATCTTCTGTGTGCTGTGATTGATCTTTTTTTCAAATGTAGCCAACGTTTCCCCGTGTTCTTCGCACACCATCTCACGAGAATGCGAAGGACGATTTGTCAAATGCGGGTCAGTCCAAGAATCCCCCACACCGCTTGAGAGCATACACATTCTGTAAGTCTCTAACGAAGAGCTGTACGCGGCTAATGACAGCAGGCATGCTTTCTTAGATGTAAGATTATCTGCTGTTACGTGATCTACCGTTTCTTAGTCTGACGAGTACAAAGTCAAGTCAAGTCAAAGCGTTTCGCGAGGCCACCATCGGCGGTGTGTGCTGCTCCACGCCAAATTTTAACATTAACTCAAAATTACGCGCACACCGAACATTGATACAAACTCACCATGTCGCTGTCATGATGATGATAGTGAGGTATGGGTGTCTCATTTGAAGCGGGATGCTCATATACCTCACCCAGTTCATTCTTTCAAATTTCTGGTTTTTCTATGCCATTGAGTGCCTTCATACCATATGATACATTTGGTGTCCGTTACCGACGCTTAGAAACGTTGGTATGTTTTTAGAACGCAAGCAACCTATTAAGTGTGTAAATTGCAGATTACGCACTGAAGCTTAGTGTGGGACAATTACGAACATGCACAAACGAACCCGTAGCTAAATAACACGCTGACCTGCTTTATGATTGGACCACACAAAGCAATGCATCATAGAAAGCGTAAAAGCGGTGTGGAAAAAGAGCTAATTGTTTAGCATACCTGCGTTGATTTGATGCAAGTCCGGCGGGCCCCATAGACTGTTGGTGAATAGCGATATAACACTTGGTCAAAAAGAAATCTGAGTTGGTAATAGTGAAAATGTGAAAAGGGCGAGGTCTGCTGGCGGGAGATAAGAAACTTGTAAGTAACCACCTGCTAACTTGCAGCTGCCCTTGCTATAATGGGGAATCAACTAATGTACTGAAGTATTTTAAGACACATATGGCAAGTATCGTATCGAATACAATTAGTTTGCTAGTGTGTTTTATCTGCATCATTTGAAACTTGCAGGAACTTGTGTGGGCGACATCATTTACGAGATATGCGCTGTCAAAGCTGCGGTAAAAGTGCGCTGTCGTTCCACTTACTTTCATAAAAAGAACGTCGTTTTATGCACTGAAGCACAAAAGTAACCGGAACGCCAATGCATATTGTTCCAAGTGGATCCGCCTTGCGAACTCCCCGGCTGGAATTTCTAAACTGCAACGTGCGCCAGAAGATAATTAGTTAGCAACTTAATTAGTGCATCTTTGTTAATTAGTCGATTACGCATATCAATTTTTCGTGTAAGTAATGCCTGCCTCTTGAAGTATACGAGCTCATGGACTAGGATTGTGCTATCTGCCACAGGCATATTCCTTTTTTTCATTGGAAGTGTTCGCTGAAACAACGGCCCGTACGTATACTGCTTAATTCTGGATGCATTATGTTACGCAGAGCGGTTCTTGCTTGTAGAAAGTGAAGAAAAAGGGATTACCCGTAAGGCGCCTTTACCCGTCGCTCCATGGAAAAACCACTCCACTGCATGGTGCCGCAGACGTATAGGGCAGCGGAACTAAGAAAAGTTGGGAGAGGGACGTGGTGGAAGCATGCAGGGGTGCGAAGGGCGCCCGTGGAGCCTATGTAGAGAGAGCCCCTGGCTCTGAAAGGCTTTTTGGACGGTGTGCAGAGGTCACCTCTCTCTCCGGAGTTTTCGAGCAACGGCGACGCAACAACAGGTAGCCGGCTTTACAGGCTCCGGAAATGAGTTGCGGTGAGGCGTGCGCAGTGGCTTCGTTTCTCGGCGTCGTATACGTCGGCCATTCAAACAAACACGTCTCACATTGCGCGGGTGCTCAACTCTAAAACGAAACTATACGACATCGCCAGGTTCTAAGGCTACACAGGCACCAGGAGTATACGCGCACCGAACAGTCAGTCAAAAAACTGGACTCACCAGTGCGTGCTGTTCGACCGCACGGATGCGTTAAGCTTATACATATACGTATATACGTCGAGCGAGACACTATAGCTTCCGGTATATACGCAATCGCACACATAGCGGGCGAGCACCGCAGACAAGATAAACGAAATGACACCCCCTGCCGAGCTGAACGCCACGGCGGGGTCAGCTGTACAGCCCGCGCACCAGCGTCGCCGGTATGCGCATACACGCAAGGGGCGCAGCGAAGGGTCCCCCATTTACCGCGGCGACCATTAAATACGCCTTCGTCGACTTCAATTAGCAAATAATGCCGGTACAGCCACGAAGAGACGCGCGACAACGGCGAGGAACAAGCGAGGACTTAATTACAGATCGAAATCAGACTCCGGCGCAACGCGCGGTCGTCAATCTCTGCGGTTCCCGGCGAGCATGCTACAGACGCGCGGCAGAGAGGAGGGACGCCGGCGCCGCACCGTTTTGTCCGGTCCCCACGGCACTTTTCCGCGAACGCCATTAATTAGAATCGGCAGCACGCAGCACGTGTATATACACGCCATAGGAACACGCCGTGCCCGCGGACAA
Source organism: Dermacentor variabilis (assembly GCF_050947875.1). Lineage (NCBI taxonomy): Eukaryota > Metazoa > Arthropoda > Arachnida > Ixodida > Ixodidae > Dermacentor > Dermacentor variabilis. The sequence continues at coordinate 64,997,620 of NC_134572.1, forward strand.
GCAAGCGGCCGGGCCCGACCGCGTACATGTGAAGTCTATATAGCGCTATGGCTATACGTCCCACGCCCTGTGCCGTTCATTGTCGCCGGCGTTGCGCGGGGCCTCCCAGCGCATGACGCAAATCGAGTTCTTGTCGCCTCCGTATATGCTGCATGCGTGCCCCCGCCCCCTCTGGCGAGCGGCGGACGCATACACGGAGACGCCGTTACGTTTTGGGAGGTGATTAACGATCCCAGAGACCCCGCGACACCGCGTCGCAGACGGACGGATTCGGGCGGAAGGCGCCACGTCTCGTGTAGTTCGTCATGCAGGAAATATCCGGCCCGCATCCTATATGAACGGTTCGAGTCCGTATATATACAGGACCCTGACGTCGCGTTTACCGCCATCCGCGTCCGCGCGCTTGTTGCGAGTGGTGGAGACACAACAGTTGAGCGTGGTAGAAGCGAAGTATATACAAGAAGTGTGGTCGAAGACGCATTGACGGAAACTATCACTGTACGGGCAGGCAGATGACACGACTGCCGAAATGTGATACAAATTTGAATGTTTCAGGGAATTTTTCACAAGGGATAGCTGTGACAGTCAACAAAAAACATTCAGTTTATAAATCACTAATTTATGTCTGTGACCTGACTCTTTGTACGTTTGCGTAGCTTGACTTCATGCGCAATAATGTGACATTCATGACTATAGTGTGTGGCCCTGTATCCTATGTCTCATCGAGCACGTTGTGAGCTCATCTTTTTACGTGAAAAGGACTAAGTAACGCCAATTATGCGCGTCGGCACCTCCAAACAAACATGTATTTTTAAGAAGTTACTGAGTCATCTAATCGATAATAAGTCAAGACCAGGTTACCTAGGTGCGCTACGATGAGACTGCATGAAATAGCCACTGGTGAGAAATAGTATGGGCGTTCAGCTGACCGTGTGGAACACATATATGCCTTCAAACAAACGACTTTTAGTAACCTGCGCATTGTCTATACAATTCAACTAGAGTGCTTCGCCTTCTTAAAGGCTTGTTTTTTTACCTGAGTATATATACAGGGTGCCCCACGTAACTTTAGCCAAACCTTAAACATATGCAAATGTCACGTAGCTGAACAGAACCAAGGTAATGTTGTTTGCCGCCGCTTGGAGATACTCAGATGAGTTTTTTTTTTCTATCCACCGAATTACATAATTAGTTTTAATTAATTCATCAACTTTTCAAATGTTATAATTAGATTATAAGTGTCAATGAGAAAATTGTGGAGCAACACGAAAAACTCCCGATACAGCTTTCTGTTGTTCTATACGTGCTACATAAAAGTGTTTTCCGAGCGTAGAAGAAGCCCGCGAATACACGCAAAGTACCTCGAGCGCCCAGTCGCGGGGCAATATTGCGCGTACTCCCGGGCTTCTTTCACGCTCGGAAAGACACGTTTATGTAGCACGTATAGAACAACAGAAAGCTGTATCGGGAGTTTTTCATGTTGCTCTACAATTTTCTCACTGACACTTTTAATCTAATTATAACATTTGAGAAGTTGATAAATTAATTGATACTAATTATGTAATGAGGAGAATAGAAAAAAATTATCTGAGTATCTCCAAGCAGCGCCATACAACATTACCTTGCTTCTGTTCAGCTACGTGACATTTGCATATTTTTAAACTTTGGCTACAGTTATGTCGGACACTCTGTATAGAGACTGCCTATTGACAAAAGCGTAAAATAAGTCAATTTCCTTAGCTACGCTTATCATTGTCCATAAACACCCAAACGACATTTTTGCAGTGTCTTTAGGCAGAAGACTGCAAGTTGCCAGACATTTTACAGACTTTACAGTAAAGTAAGACATCTGAAGAATTTTTATTGGCTACCCAAGTGAATTTACCTATGGGAGGGCGGCTTCACCGTAACCTAGCTTCTCTGCGTCAAGGCATTCTAGAGACGGGACACAGATGAGAAACGTGTTGCGTAAGCACGCCACCGATGGTACGAAATCAGATTTTGTTTTTGGCTCTGGTAGACTGCTCGATATACGTTGCCTCTTTTTCGCCGGCCAATCTTTTATCCCGCAGGCCGGCCATTGCATCACCGAATCCCATAACCTTGCGTCAGACGTCGGGATGTAAAGAGACCACATTAACGAGCATTCCATTCAGCGAGACACTGACCTCGGTCACGCGATTAGGGTGCTATTAGGGCAATGTTCCGCTCTCTCTATGTTTTATTTTTGCGGCGCCGCTGCAGTTTCATCGCCACCTCTTAGAGAGGCGGAGAGAAAGAGAGGGAGAGATACTATTCTTTATGATGAGAAAAGAAGCACAAACACGCATTGTCATGTTCCATGGCGCCGCAGAGCATTTACTTCGAAGTTCGTCTCTGTTTTATTAGCCCTGTGACCTTGGTTTAATGATCGTGAGTAATTTTCCGGTGACCGCATTTCTCCTCTATCTAGCCAAGTCGATAACAAATACAGTGTAACTCTGTTGCATCCTTGCTTAATCGAAATGATCTAATTATAGTTTTATTTCTTTCCTTCCTTCTTTCTTTCTTTTTTTTAACACGTAACCAAGCGGTAAACAGATTTGCTCCACCCAACTTGTAAGCTCCTAATAAACATAAAGCTGGCTTTCTCGCATAGCTGTATGTCGTAAATATGGCCGCCACGCTCATCGATAAAACTGCAGCCATATACGTGTCACCTACTACACGCTAAGCAGCTATATCATCTACACACATACTGCACAAAGAAACTCGCACGAGCACAACGTATATTCTCCACATTTATGTTGTTGTACTTTCCTGCGATGCCACATTCGGCATCGCAGGAAAGCCACCTTGCTGTTTATTTGTCGATCTATCCATGTCCATGTCGTTCAAGTTCTTAACACTACGCCAGAGTATAAAAACCTTTGTAGTGGAGGACTCCACATTAACTTTTACTGGAAGTTAGATTCAAAATGTCAGAAATCTCAAAGGTTCCCACACCGAGTAAGCTTCCGTTTCGTCGGCAGTGTTTCGCGTACTTGACGGCTATTTGTTGCAGCCGCCTCAAAAACAGCTGAAAGACTGGATTTGATTTCACTCTAATAATGTCACGTATGCTATGAGCGATTGGCCGAGAATCGGATAGAATTACAAAAAGACAGTCGCTGTTTAGAAAAACAAAGGGAACGTCACTCGGTAGGGCTTAACGGAGATCAATAGGAGTTGAAGAGCTGCATGTGGTACGATCCCTTCTTCCCAATGTCGCGCCTAGGTTATTATCTGCTAAGCAGTGCAAGGAAGATGACGATGATGCAAAGCTATGCTCACTGCCTGGACTAAAATCACTTTTTCTTCTTGCCTGACAGCCAACGGGGCACTTCCTTTGATTACATTCGTGTCACGCGCACAGAAAGGAGGGATATACGGCAGCAATTATGGCGAAGAAACAGGAAAACACTGCGGTTAGGTTGGCCTCTCGGCGTTCTTGAGAGAGCCGGAAAATGACCGTTGAGGCAAACTGCAGTGACACTGACAAAATCGCTTCAAGAGGGGAGAAGGCATGATCAGCGACCCGAAGGGGCCACGTGCGAAGCGACGGAAATTGGGTATCAGAAGAAAGACAGGAAAAGGAGAAACGATATACATAAAGACAAAACAAAGGGTCCCGCGCGCGCGCAGCAAGAATAGCGGGCAAAGTGAAGCGGCGAAGGGCGTGTGTTTGGCAGGGAGGGAGCGAAGACGAGAAGGATGCCCAGCCCGCTTAGGTTGAAAAGTCGGGCGTTGTTCCGCATCATCCACACGCGAGCCGCCGACACAAACTTCGCTAGATAGAGAGAAGGAAGCAAGAGGGAGATGAAGTTGAGCGCTCGAAGGGAGAGACGAAAAGGAAGAGAGAGGAAGATGAAGGGCGGTGAGGGAAGCCGAAGAGCTCTAGCTAGCGAGGCGTTCTGCAGAGGAGGAAGAAGAAATACGCGCTCTGCCTGCGATATGACGTAGCGAGAAAGAGTGGAGAGGAGATAAGAGCGGGCGCCGAGGCTGAGGAGAAGCCCAGTCCAGCCCTGGAGGCCGATTTCTTCGCTGCCGGGCTAGATCAGAGAGGGGAGCAGGGCTTCTCCGTGAGGAGTACGAGTACTAGGAGGAGGAGGAGGAAGGAGCTCGAAAAACGGGCGAAGCGAGACGGAGGGCTCGTTTCTTTCTCCACCCAATTCTCTCTCTCTCTCGCCGGCGGCCGCTGCAAACTTGTGCGCGCCGCACGGCCAACAAACCGGCGGCTGCTGTCGCGGCGAGCAAGCTGTTTCTGCTGCACGAGCCGTTCACTCGCGGCGGCTTTCCTGGCAGCGCGTGCTTCCCCGACTCCACAGCGTACTCCAGGGAGCGATCGGCTGGATTACACGCACCTCCTCCGTCGTTCCCACCAGGAACGCTGTCAGCGGTTTTATTCTTGTGCAACCACAGTGCTTTGAGCTTCCCTTTTTTTCTTCTTTCTTTTGATTCACCGCGGTTTCCTGGATCCGTCCGTGTTGACCCCGTGTTGTTGGTGCTGGTGCTTTTTTTGTGACTTGGGGGCCGGAGGCCCGCATCGTCGTCAAGCGCCGGCGTGCCCCGAGGAGAGGATTGTGTGCAGGGCTCCGGAAAGGTAAGAAAGCAATCATGCCCTTCCTTTGCGGGCAAGCATCGGGCGAAGGCGTGTTTCGGGTGGAGACGGGCGGTCGGTTGCTCACGAGCGTTGCTCGTTCGCCTCCCTCACGTGGTGGTGGACGCGGCGGCGCCCCGCGAACAGCAGGGGGCAGCGACCCGCCCGCGTCGTCTTGCGCGCGTCTCGGCCCGGATCTAGCGCAGCTGCTGTCACTGTCCCGGACAGCTGCCAACAAAATGTGGCCACTGACAGTGGCACTGTCAAGCCTCGCTACACAAAGCGCAAAAAAGCGATATGAGGAGTCCTTTTCGCGATATAAGGATTACTTTTTTACTACTCCTTGAGAGATTGCGCTCGCGACCCTTGCAGTTTGCGGATACGGAGGCTGTCGCGTCAGTCCGTGACTTCGCGCGCGGTGTAGCGGAAGGAGACAGCATTTCGAAAGCTTTGACGGTTTGCTTCCCTTCCTTTCCACGAATCCTTATTCAGAAACTAAAAAGGGCCAAATTACCATTTCGAGAAGCCAACTCGACACCCAGGTGCTTGTGACGCTCGCCGACACCTCCCCCCCCCCCCCCCCCGCATGCTATGCTTACAAAAAAAAGGCATTTCGAGAACAACGTCTAGCTCACTTTCCTTTTGTTGAAAATGTGCAGCATCGTAACTGTTAGCTAATGCGAAGTGAGCTGCCCCTACAGATATGCGTACTGCTTCGCAATTGCTCCTTTCTTCCTGCTTGTAGACGTGTTTTTCGTTCGTGCAAGAAAGCATATCTCGGCTCGCACTTGTGTCGTTACAAGCGAAAGGCATCCGTTCCAGCTCGTGTTATGTAACGCCCCGCCCTCGTCGAGCATGTGCGGCGTGCCTTGTTTTTGTTTACTTCCGCACAACTGGCCCATGACGCGCGAAGGCATGACGTAACGACGAGAGGACGCACGTTTATCTCGAGCCAGTCAAAACGCGAGACGAAAACCCCCTCGCCTCAGCTCGGCATTCGCTGGTTCGCTGAGGTCACGTGACCACGTCGTTTGATCTCTTTTTGGCCTATGTGGGCGCAACAGGCCCCGGTTGATCGATAAAAATTCACCGGCGTACCGCCACTTCGATGGCTCAAAGTTCGCCTAACGTGCGAATAATTGGCGTGGCGCTTGGTCGTGCGTTTCACAGGGTGTGTTCGAATCGTCCCCCTCGGGGCGAGCGGTGGCCGAAATCTGCGGCAAGTAGTAGCTTCGATCACTTGGCAGATAAGCGGCGGCATTTGGCTACCAAAACGCTACATCGTGTTTGCGTTCCCGCTGCTTTGCCTGCTCCGTCGCGTGCCAAAGTTGGCAAACCGTCGGCAGTACACGGTACCTGCCAAGATTTGATCGTGCAGCGACCGCAATATCTCGGTTTCGGGAGCTAGCGCGAGCGAACTTCGGCTTCACTGCAGTGGAGCCAAAGTTACAATCGGAGTTGCAAGGCAACTGCTGTTGCCAAGAAAACACGATGATAATAAACATGATGGCAATCATATCTGCGCACCTCGAGAACGGCCCGACGTATACTCCTTGACCACAGAGTTTCCCGGAAACATTACAGGCGTTGCGATCGTTCAGCTTCCACAGGAATGACGAGTAATGCATGGACTTGGTCTAAGCTTCATGCTTGTGGCATCAGCCATCCTCGTGGCGTTATTTATTGCGCTTTATTTTCCAACATTTCCACGCAATAATTGTTTTCTAAACGCTGCAAGGCATCGATTCCCCGTGCACATGCGTAATCGCGGCGAATAGTTGAATTTGTGAAGCGACAGCTTGCTCAAAAAGATCAGCTTGCAAAGTCATAAATCCGTTCGAAGGCGCAAGCACGATTAAGTTTGCCCAAATACATTCGCTACTCATCGTTCCCGCAGCCGTTGCTTGCGCGAGCTCCCGTATACACTATATCGCCGTAGTTCCCTCGAATCAGTTTTGCAGGAAACTCCCCCTTAAATGTTGTTAACACTAAATTCCGCTAAAATTTGCATTCTGGGAGATATACAGACGCCCCGAGAGAAAATGCAGCACGCTGTGGCAGTGCAGGCCACCCATCGGCCAGTCTGCAAAGGTCCGGCATTGCACGCGCAAGGACGCTCGCCCGCAGCGACCACGACGCGCGCACCGGCCGACGCGGTCTACCGTGTGCCGGCGCCCAGTCGCACGCTAATGCATTCAAGGAGGAAAAAAAAAAGAAGAGCGAAGCTGTGCGCGATCACGCCACCCTTTCCGCGAAAGCGGTTACGTGCCGCTGCTGCTGCCGCCGTTGTGAAGCGAAGCAGTCACTCTTCGCAAGCCGGCTGAAAGGGGCAGCTGGTCCGTGCGGCTCTCCAGACGCCGCCGGTCTTTGTGACGAGCACGCACATTCGCTGGCCGCCCCCGCCCAGCGCGCGCCGCGACATCGCTCCCCTTTCCCGGTGGTGGTGGCTGCTACACCTGGTCCCATCAGTGCTGTGCAGCGGAACAAACGATACAGGACGCACTCAAATCGACGCCATGCCTAACCCTAGCACGCTTCACGCGCCTGTCTGCTTCTCGTGCCGAGGGTTTCTTGTTGGGGCCCCTTGAAATGTGCAAGCTTACTGCGTTCTCCTTCCAAAGTATTCCAAGTTTGCTCGTTACGTACAATGTTTGTTAAAGTTTATATGCTATAATTACGTGTGTCTTCATTTTTCGGGTTAAGTCCAACGGCAGCTGCACATAAGGTAGGCATTTCATAAAATATGTGTTTGCCCATTTAACAAATATAAGCGGTAATCACCGTTAGCTCACTAATGATGTGTTAAAACGGACCACACCGTGGGTCATTATAGTCGAGCTGGGTTGCACGTATCAGCATCTATGCACACGAGTTAAGAAGCTTAAGGTCAACTTTGTTGTTCAAACGTGTTTTTGCAATCCTCCTCTTGGCCATCAGGGTTTGACGGGGCAGAAGTATTTGCTGGCACCTGAGAATCGGGCCATGAATCCCGACTCACTATCCGCGGTGGAGCGCAACGTTTTGAGTGCGTTCCAGTCCTACATAACGAAAGAGAGACACAGTCGTTGCAATTCGTTCCCATAATCTGGTGAACAGATATCGCGCGCTGATCATGCAACCAACGACGCAGTCCCGTGCTCCTCATATCGTGTATTGCTCCCCGAGACTATTCCGCGAGGGCGTGTCACTGCGAATGGCAGGACCCGTATCATCGGCTGCACTGCAGGGACCTGACCTGCTGGTGGGACGAAACGTACTTTTGATGCGGAGCGGAAGAAGCACTCTGCTGTTGCTGCGGTTGCTGCACACGTGTTACCGTGCCAAGTAGTCTGGCAGCGTTTGACAGTGCTTTCGGTTGCTCGGAACAGCATTGAATCGAAGCAGCTTTCACGTGGGGCGGTTTCGCGTTTCCCAGACGCAGAAGGGAAAAGCTGCAATATAAGTAAACCTTTACACTTAGTGGTGTGTTTTATCTTATTTAACTGTTGCTAATAAGGTGGTTATGTTTTCTCCTCCCCAGCTTAAGCTAACGCGGATGAAAACACGGGACTCTTTTCAGAAGCGCTCTCTCTTGTGCGCGCTTTGCCACCGCAGCTTTCCCTTCACAGTCGCAGAAAGTTGTCCCCAGAGAACGCACGTCGATTCCAGGAATCGACGGCGGGCGCTTGCCGACTGCATTTCCTATCCTATTCATCGTGTCCCGCCTCGCCGATGCAGCTGCGTCGCCGGTGAATGCCAATGCAAATGGCGTCGCCGCCTCCGCCACAAAAGACAAATCGTAAAGCTGCCCGGTAAGACGCCATCTATATAGCGCGCAAAAAGAAAACGTGCAGCTCATTCTTGCAGCGATAAAACCTTTTGAGCTCTTAATGTTGCCCACCTTTATTGTTCGTTAAATAAAGCCACTCCCCTCCAGATGATCTTATAAGTCGATTAATGCTGCCTTGAAACAATTATACAAGAGACCACTGTCGGAGGAGCTATTGCTAGGCGCATGGCCACAGAGTTGGCAGACGATAGAGGCAATGCGTGCTCTTTCACGTTTCTTGGGCAACACGGGCCTGGACTCACGCTTGTGATGACATTTATGCAGTGTGTCCTTCACCTCGTTCCTCTCATTATCATCCCCCATTGTGACCCTTTTTCTTCCCCTTCCCTTACGTAGAGTAGCAGGCCACATGCTCCATTTTCCGGCCGACCACTCTACATTTTCCAATCATTAAACTATTCTTCTCATGTGTTTTTCACAATTCACTTCCGTGGCTGCAGCGGAGAATGACTACGTGTGAGCAAACGAAAGAAAAACGGGCAGCGCCACAGCCAAATGTTCGCAATAGCTTTTGAGTCGGACCGGCTGAATTATCTGTACAAGTACTCCGTGCACAGTGTTGAAACTGACTACTTCTTCGCACCACGATCCAACAGCATTATTACGGCTTGCGGATAATGTACAGAGGAAATGTTGTTTTCGAAAAAGGCTGGCAAGGATCCAGTGTACTAACCGACTAGCTTATGTATGCGAGCACAAGTGCGGCTTAGCCTCATAACCTACCCTGAGCAGCACTATTTAGCGAGTCAACCAGCATACAAATTGCTACTCAATGTTTTATCTTCGTGCGGCGATCGCAATAACGTCTCTAAGCCTGAACAAACCTGGCAGAGGGAGCCCCCCTTTTACGCTTTGAACTGTGGAAGTTCCTAGCTAATTGTCTGCTGACCGAGGAAAAACACGCCGATATTTCAAAAGTAACGAGGGCACAGAGCATACGAGATCCGAGCGCGAAGCAGTCACAGCTAGCCTGGCAAGCTATGGCTCCCTATTAATAATAAAGATAAAGATAAATTCTTATTCAACTTACAGGCGTCTCGCTACGTGTTTCTTCTTGCTATTAGAAACGTTTAACAATCATGGTTTCTCTCGTAATCGATTGGCGGTCGGCCTCACACACGCCAAAAGCAAAGTACTTAAGATGGCGTGATTCCCACAAAAAGCTGCTCTTACTCGGGAAAAGCGAAAGCGAGAACAAAACGCAACAACATTGTCGGCAAGCGGTTGCGCCACAGTGGCACGATGACACAAGCGCAACTTGTATAGCCAGAAACTAGTAATTTTCCGGCGGTTAAACACCGATTACAGCACATCAAAGACCATTCTCTGACAGCGCGTTAGGGTTTGTCAGCAATAACATAACGCCACATCGTTACCCCTCCCGGTAAAAGCAAAGAAAATCACCGCATGCAATTTGTACATTCTGCTGCCAAATGCGCCTTAACACCTCATTGCACACAAGTTACAGTGGTAAGCGGCCGCGCAAACGCCCTCACTGAACAGGCAAGCGTGTTATTGATTAGCCACGGAATATGCCAAAGACGGAAACCCGATCCGCGCCCTTGAGACGGCCATGATACTAGTCTCACTTACAGCCGCTCGCCAGCAAAGCACTGGAGAGCGAGGCTGAACAGCTAGGAATGGGATAGCGGTCTCGCGCATTGCGTCTACTTCCACGAACTCCCGTCGGCATAAAACAGCACCTCCCTTTTCAATATAGTCGTTGTAACAATTCGTCTCAGGTTCTATGAACCCTTTGTTGCACCCGGTAAAGTTTCTGTTGAAATTCATTTTGCACGTCGCACGTGACCTACGTGCAAATGCATTCCGATCCTACCGCTTTCTTTCATCGGTATCTAACGAAAACACACACCTACAACAGCCGGCAGATAGGTTATAATAAGTAAAAAATACGTACGAACTACGGCATTCAGAAACTTAGCTACAGAATTTCCAGTTTTTTTAAGCGATCACCATCCTGCTGTAAACATTATCCAGGAGAGTAAATCATTCAAAGCTTTCAAAAATAGCATCACTATGTATCTGTTGTCACTGCAGGCATGACCACTCCTTTTGTTCTTTTTCTGTTTTTTCTTACAGTATTTTCCCGATTGTAAGTAAATGTTCAATATGAAATAACTCCAGTTTCAATGTTAACCAACCACTCTGCATTTCCATCTCGTTTAGTGTTTATTTTATGCGCTGAATGTCTTGTGCTCTCGAATGAGAGCAAGAAGGGCACAGACTCCTTGTCAGGCGTCCACTTGCATGAATAAACTCTTTGACCTTTGCAAGAATTTCCATGCAACGAGCGCCGCAGAAGTGACTTTTATAGTTAACTTTTAAGCATGCAGGTGTTCGCTGAGCCGTCCAACATAAGGCGCATGTCCACTGATTTCTCTTGAAGCATGCGTGAATTGGCAGCGACTTGCTGCCACAACCATGACAACAGCGCGCCTCAAGCTTGGCAAGCGACACGCAGTTGCGCTACCGCTGACAATGTACACCCTGCGTGGCATGCATATCCCGCAATGATTTTCACATCGTAGGACTCTATAATTAAACAACTACCACGTAAGCGTGTAAGCGTAATTCTTGCACAGAAGCCGAACATAAAAGACGCGCGACGTACTACAACACAGCATGCCCACATATATTTAAAGAAATTATTATGAATTATCATTATTGGCGGGGATCAACTTCACAACCGAAGTTCGTGTCCCTCGAATGCACACAGACGACTTCATTTCCTGTTTTCGACATCCAGAATATATAAACCCGCGATTTCATCCCCGTGCGGTGTCATGTTCTATCGTTCCCTCTCTTTCGGTGGTTGGCGACTTCGCGAGTGCCCTATTTCGAGAGGGCAGGCCGACACCTCGCGCCGATTCGGTTGGCAAGCGCCGATCACTTTCGACGCGGCGAGCGACCGCTTGCCCGAGCCGCAGCAACAGGTTTACCTCATCGTCGGATCGCAGGCACGTTGGCTGACAGAAGAATCCGCGAAATAAAAAAAGAAAGCAACAACAAATTCGGCGAGTCCCGCGCTGTCGCACGCCCGGGCGTCGTCCTACAGACGCGGAAGCGTCGCCGTCGTCGGACCGTTGGCCGCTTTCCAACTTTCGGCTCGCTGGCGGCGGTACATTGTTGTCCTCCTTTTTTTCCTTTTCATTGCGTCGATGCGGGAGGCGGCCGGGCGGAGGGGTACAGCGCACTTTCTTTCCATTAGGCACCGCGCGGACCCCAATTAGCCGGCCGGCAAGCGCGCGTGCCGACAACGCGAGAGGCAATAACGTCTGCGGGACGCCGGCGGTCGCGGCAGTTCTGGCTGACCTTAATCGTCCCGCGCCAAGCCAGTTGATCACACGCGCGCACGCACACACGAGCTTCGAAAACGAAAATCGGAACACATTAGCGCCGCTTCGCCTGCATCGGTAGCGAGCAGCGCGTACCCCCCGCGCGGCCCCACATGCATGGATGAATCGCCACTTGCGTTTCGAACGCTCGCAAGTCCACGCTAACTTCCAATCCGGCTATAGCTGAGGCTTCCCGGTAAGAGCACGCGTTCTTCTCCACCAATTAGGCAACTATAGTGGAAAATTCACAAACGAGACCACACGACAGAGAAACGCACCGACAAAATCTGTACGCACGTGACGCGTGAAATACGCGGACGATTTTGCCACCGCCTATGTGATGCCCCATATGTTCACACGAACCTGACAAAATCGGAGCGACCTGGCTCGTCGAGTCGGTCACCGGATTGATTCGTGAAAAGGCTTGTGGGTCGGGACTATAAAACACGTCGTGGCGAATTGGATCAGTCAGCTTGCGATGTGTGTGCATGAATCGACTCGCTCGAATCGCTTCGCGAACCCCGCGTAAGCAGTGCAGGGTCGGTATCGGTCAGGCCGACTTCTGGCTCCATCCGCCCAAGCGTCTATAGTTTACGCAACCGAAGCTTCTCTTCCCCTTTAATGCGTGCGTTGTTGTCGCTACGACACCTTGATTCCCACCGCGTGGAGCCGTAACAACGAACTATTAGTCGAGACGGAGCGTTATTTCGCGTGAACGAGAGGTGTGTCAGTTGAGAAGAGGCCGTAGAAAGCGCTCGTCATCATATTGGCGTCGCCTTAGAAATGTTCGGTACACCCCGGTCTTTAGCAGAACTACAACAATGGAAATGCGAAGATAGCGCGGCTTCCACGCGTATCATTAAAAACAATGGCACTCACGCGCTCCGGCAAGTTTAAAAACAAAAGGTGGGGGGGGGGGGGCAACGCGTGCATGGCCTTTCGCTGTTTCCAGGGCTGACAGAAACCATATGCATTCTTTGTAATCGCTGCGGTGCACCATTCAAGTAGCGAGATAAATATATTTACCAATTTCCGGGTAAACCTATGCCGATTACGACAAAATGCCCAGTTTTATCTGTGCTTGACGAACACACACGCGCAAACACACACACTTACCACACGCATAAGACATGCAAATGCGGCATTGCTTGTCGCGCAGCAACGTTTAACTATACGGCACACGAGCCATAAAAGGAGGCAATTAACGGCCAAAGGAAACGCTCCATCATAAATAACGGGATTAGTCAAGCGTCAAGGCTCGGAAATCAGCACTTAAGTGTTTTGTCGAGAGCAAGCTGACCAACGTGATATCATAGAGCAAGAAAGGTCAGAACGGTAATTGCGTGCACAGCGGACTTATCTCGTTCGCACACTCACTCATTCGTTCCCTCACACGGGCGTTCACAGCAGAAAGACGAGCATTATTTGCGTCCCCACCCGAAAGCGCGCCAACTATTCTTCGTTCAATATAACCGTATTCTAGGCATAGCCCTATAGTGTAAAATACACGGTCATGACCAAAGCGATCAACAACGCATTATCCATATAAAGGTAGCTCAGTTTACGATTCAGCATGGACTCTGTATCGCCGTTCGCAAGTCACTAATCAAGATGGACACTTAAAGAACACGGTTACGCAAAGTGCCCCACCCAGTTCAGCGTCGCCTATCTTTTTAAAAGTGCGTCGTACACCAGCAGCGCACGCGCCGCGGCGGCGGCCCTCATAACGCTGCGGGTCAGGCCGAGCGCGACTTCGCGCGCAATTTATGTGCGCCCGCGCAGTCACGCGTGTGCAATCAAGACTTGCAAAGAAGCGCAGAGGGAAGAAGCGGCGGCACGACGCTCTTGCGGTCGACGAAACTATAAATCTACGCGCGCGACCACTGCAGCGGCAACGGAGCGCTCGCGGCCGACTGACGAGCGAACGACGCTGTCGCGTCCCGAACCGCCAACGGCTTCCGGGACGGCGGCAGCCTGCTGGCCAGGCCGCTCTTTGCAGCGCGTAGCCGCGCAAGAAGGCAACAACGGGCGAAGATGCAACCTCGAGAGAGAGAGAGAGGACGCTGCAGCGCGGCAGAGTCGCGCGATGCGAGAGATTGCTCTATAGAGATAGCCCCGGCGCGGCTGGGCTGTCCAAGCCGCATGCTAATGCCATGCAAATCTCGCCCGTATAGCTGCGGCTCACGCAGCAGCAGCCAGGCAGGCGGGCAGGCAGAGCCGGTGAGCTATGGCAGCGCCTCCCCTTCGTACTTGGCCTCGGCGAGTCAAGGCCTCGGCCGCCGACTCTCGCTTAGGCAGGAAGTATAGAAGTGTGGCCGCAGTGGGGGCCCCCGCGCGAATGTGGGTTAGGCAGGCACGCAGCGCTCCTATGCGCGCGTTACGGCTGGCCTCTCTCGGACCGTTTCGCGCCTGCGTTAAGGAGTGCCACCCATGGGCCGCCCTTTCGTGAATGCGATAGCACTGCGCGGGGCCAACTATGTATCGTGCTCGTTAGGGAGTCTCACCTCCTTGCCACTTCCTCCCGCAACAGGAGTTAATGACGACTGTGGTGGCCACACGTCGTCTCTTCTCGCCCTTTGGTTGCCCGGAACACAAACTGCTGGAATTAACGGCAGATATTGCTTACGTTAGATGCTTTATGATTGCTATAAACGTCGATAAAATTCAGGAATAGCTATGATCTCCCCTTGAGTGGCGACGGAGGTTGCTCTTAAAGAATCATTTATTATGATCATCGACAAACATTATCTTACGTGTGCTTCGTTCGTCACAGAGACATTTCGATAAAACGGAGCACCTACGGCAGCAGTCAGTCTAGGAAACGAGCCCGAACTAATGTTACTTGCATGTATGTAACCTGTTTCTGTTAAAGTACCTTTTGTACAAATAAAACTTCCCGTTAGACACGTTCCCTTTGTTTAAAGAAAAGAAAAAGGAAACGCACGCAATTTTTGTTCTAGCCTCGCATTAACGCTTGTGCTTCGTTAGCCGCAAAGGTCACAAGGCGAAACCTCGCGTCGCCATTCCGAGTGGACAAGCACCGGAGCATGGTTTCCTAACAGAAGCATTTGAACCACTCCGATTCGGGCCAATCCACGAATATTTCCTTACGAGGAAGACTGGCAAGCTTTGCGATTCTATTTGAGCTCCCCTTGTCTCAGAACTATTTTTCCTTTCTCTTTCTGTTTTAGGCCTATATACCCAACTCGTGCGCTTTAAGCGAAAGCCACCCAACGATACCACATAGCCAGTCCTCCCTCGCACGGCGCCTCGTGTTTTGTTGGCACGTGTTCAAGCGTGGCTTTCCGTTCCTGCCATTACGTTTGGCGCATTGTTTTGTTCGCTCGTGCCTCTTCGCGAGCATTCGTGTATACGCTTCCCTGCCAAGCTGGATAAATGGGGTGCCGCTGCCGTGACCCCCGCGACGTCCACTTAGGCATGCGCAAACTGTCAATGTCTATTTCTTCCTCTTACGCAGCAGACCCCGCGCGCACCCAGTTAACAGCTGCCGGTTTGTTGGCAATCGTGCCTGAACGTCGAGAGAGAGAGACTGCTCGCAAGGAAATGTTTAATAGATTCATGTTAAAGCAAGAACTACGTGCAGAAAACCAGGCGAAAAAAAATTTAATCGCCGAGTCCCTCGAAGAAAAGTCCTGAGCGTCACCCGAAAAGCCGTGAATTCGCCGCACGGTAAGTGGGACCACAACGACACGACAATGACTACGACGATCACACGATATGGCGGCACGACGGCTCTTACTTCGTGGAATCTGGATTTTTGTTGTTGCGGTTGTTGTTATTAATATTCAAGAGTGGGGACAAATAGGTAACACGAGCGTGATACCTGCTACAAACGCCACGAACACTGGCTGAAGTCCTCTTGGCAGCTTTCGCTGTAAAAAGATAGAACTGCATAAACGAAAGGAAAAAAAAAAAAGACAGTTGCCAGGGTCACTCGTGTCGTTGTGTTCCTTCGCGGGACATAAGCAGGCGACTGCGCGTGCGCGCTGACCGCTGATGGTGCGCATGGCGGAATGGAAAGCATCGCCGTTCGTAACGGTCGGTAACGATCTTTTGTGTTGCGGGTAGGCGAGCGAGGCGCGGCGAACGTGCCGCTCCCAGCGTTGTCGTCAGAGGCGATCTTTGAGCCCCTCTCCAGCAGCGGTGACCCTTCGCTCGCCGTTAGGCCTGCGCAAGGACGCGGTCGCGTATCGCAAAGAGCTGGCAACGCCGTTCCGCGGCCGCTATCGCGCGCGCACTCCCGGCTGGGCACTTATCGCGTGCGCACTTACTTGGCTCTTTCGCTCGTTCGCGCAGAGAGAGATATATATATGTGAAAGTGGTACGCAACTGCTGCAGCGATAAGCACATTAAATAGCGGTACGGCCCCTCCCCCCCCCACCCCCCCGTGGAGGGATAGGTACCACATGTGTAGCATCGGACAGAGCCTAGCTGCTCGCACTTCGCGATCCTGTATAGAGAGCTTCGTCGTTATCTTGGGACTGCGAAAGGAGCGCAGTAGCCTTGGAGTAGAGAAAGACGACAAAGCACGAACGGCCCAGCTTGAGAGAGAGAGTAAACGTTTATTGTAGTAGAGGTTGTTAGGTTATGGTGGATGGAGCCCCTCTTCCAGGGCGGTACTGGTTACAGCGGCTCGCCGGGACTGGTCAAGGGTCGCCAGTTGGCTTCCCAATTCCCTCCCACGACCAGTTATGGAAAGTGTTGTCCAGCAGCGGCGAGATGGCAGCCGCCGGGCGTAACGTGCACTGGAATGTTATGTGTTCCAACGCCGTTGTTCCTTCGCAGGACGGGCATTTGTTGCTCTCTTTTCTCTGGGTGCATTTTGTGTAGCCTGTGTAAAAGTGGGAAAGTGTTTGTTTGGAGGCGGCGCCAGTCCCGTGCTTGCCTCCTGTCTAGGCCCAGCTTGAGTCCCCGGTGTCATATGAAACTATACTCCGTTCCGTACTTAGCAGTCAACGCTGTGGAAGCCACGCAAGCAAATCGGTCAAGAAAAGTCATCACTCTGCGCGTTCCGTCCATGCTTCGCTGCGCGCCAACAGCGTTCGGTCGCGCGAGCATGCCCGTGAGGCTCCTCGCGACGGGTTGCAAAAAAGCCCGAAAAGAACAACAAAAATAAAAATGATCTAGAACAACGCATTATCAGCCGTATACCACAGTGTGTTTCTTTCTAAGTATTAAAACTTCTTTCATTCAATACTGAGCCTATATAAAAGACAGTTGCGCACAAGTGATGTCAAAAAACATCGAACTATATCCAAGTGCCAACGAAGCCACTGCAAGAAGTCTCTCTAGCCTCCACAGCGTTGACTACTGTGTATGGAACGGAGTATAGACCGGTACTGGCAGCATTTGCCTATCCAATGGACTCTCCTGACTTGTGCGGCAGATCCACGCTTCAAAAATATCATAACTGCTGACAAAAAAAAAGAATAACAGGGTTAAGGGTTTAATGTCCCGAAGCAGCACAGCGTGTTATGAGTGACGAGTGTAAATCTCCGGATTAATTTTTACCACCTGGTGGATATAGTTTAACCCGTCAAAACACATGAGCGCTTTTACATTTCGCCCCCATCGAATTGCCGCAGCGACATCGTATTTTATCCTCAGCATATGCAGAAACACTAATTCTCAACGACTATATCACGTATCAACACAATCAGAGAACTCTCGCATAACCCAGTTTCCCACCGTAGTGAGTAGTTGCATAGTTAGGCTACCTAGAATGTTCTGACGGACGTTAGAGTAGAAAGTGAAAGTGCTAAGCAACTATCGTAAGATTCCTGATATAATCTAATGATATAAGTCTAATGTGATGATATAAGTCTAATGTGATGCGAGGTAA
Organism: Dermacentor variabilis; assembly: GCF_050947875.1. Taxonomy (NCBI): domain Eukaryota; kingdom Metazoa; phylum Arthropoda; class Arachnida; order Ixodida; family Ixodidae; genus Dermacentor; species Dermacentor variabilis. The sequence continues at coordinate 65,015,286 of NC_134572.1, forward strand.
AACTCTGGGATGCAATCGGTCATGTTATGCTTAACACGCCGGTTCTCCTCTCAGATCACGGAACCTTAGCAGCGTTGCGACTGGTCAACACTTGGGAGGAATACCTGTGTCACACGGGCACATTTGGAAGGCCTTCAAGTCGACGGCCTTCGAAATGCCACAACTCTATCGACTCAAAGGAGTTGTCGCGCTGCTACACGGCACTTTCGAAAGGCCGTTGAGTGGTTCACGTGTTTCTCGTAAAATTACGTGGCGCTGCGGATCTTTACTTTCGTTTTCATGTCACGAAAAGTTAAGCAACATTAAAACCACTTAAAAGAACTATAATTTCTTTTATGTTTGTTTATACATTTAAAGAAATGTTTATACATTGCCATACATATATGTTTAATCTTTAAGTTGTTGAGTAGCGAAACTGCGGCAACGTTTGCGTCGCTGCATGTCGCTGTTGTCGAGAGTATGTGCAGTTCGCACATATCAAGTGGCAAGAATACTTTATTGAATAATTAATAACACCCATATATAGTATTTTTAGAGCATTTTGGTTTGATTTGTTCTTTCTAACCGATAGTACGAGCACACTGTGAACGAGAGGGCATGTTCGCACTGTTTCCGTTTCCGTTGCTCAAAGGCCATCGAGATTTCGATAGAGTTATAAGGTGCTCCGTTGACTCGATAGACTATTGACTCGGCGGCCTTCGAAACCGTACGTGTAGCAGCTCGAACTTGACCTTTGAGTCAACTGACTATCGGTTGGAAGGCCTTCCAAACGCCCGTGTGACACGGGTAGAAGACACCCTTAAAGCTGCCAAGTACTGAAGGCTTCCATTTTGGCTGCCTATAGTTGAAGGGTGCCCCTTTAGCGAGATTATTACGGTGCCCGCCGCCATGCAGAGGACATGCTCCTCCAATACCTACAATCACTTCTTTTCATAATTTTTGGAACAGTGAAATAAACGGAGGATGTTACACTGGTGCAACTAAACAACGCTTGATTTTTTTTTCTTTCTTTCATGGAACCGAAAACCTTCTCGATACCTAAATATTCTCCTAATCGAACATGCTAATACGAGACTCTCATTTCACGCGCCGAAACAGGGAAGAATTAAAAAGAAAAGGGGAGGGCAGGGGAGGAGACACTTTTCCGAAGTGCCGTATTTTACAGTATTCTAGATGGCCAGACCACACTGAGGCCCTTAGGCAGCGCCGCATCCACAACAGGAGCGCGGAGGACTCGGTCACGCTCGGCGGCCCCAGAGACTGCAGCGCTCGGGAGGAGGAACCCGCGAGTGACCCCGTACACAGGAGAGGCGCTAAGCGTGGCCTTCGCGGCGCGTTGACGCCGGGGAAGCCGCTCAATGACCAACGGATTCGCACGTACTTACGCGCACTGCGTGCTGTTTCCTCTCCGGGGTTGCCCGAGTACGTTTGCGCGTGCGCGGCTGACGGCTGTCGGAGATTTACGATGCCGTAACAAGGACGTAATGGCGAGTGGAAGGGCTCGCACGCTGGCTCCTTCCTGCGGAGGGATCGCGAGCAGTGGCCGTTTGGGCTGTTCTGCTCGGCACTTCGCAGCTGACCCAGTTTGCGCGGGACACCAACAAGCGCCACTTGCAGCGTCCGTGGCGCCGGAGGAAGCAGAACATGCTCTGCGGTGTGGTGCTTGTCGGAGGGGCTTCATATGTATATACGCTTTCATGTCGCTGTGAAGGCGCTTTTTTCTTTTTGTCTTTCGCTAAAAAAAACTGCTGGTTCTCATTAACGTTCTCTATCTCTCTCTCGCTCAAACATAATGTCAATTAAATACAACTTTCCAAACGAGGAAAGCGTAGAGAGAGAGAGAGAGAGAGAGAGAGAGAGAGAGAGAGAGAGAGAGAGGCAAATGAGAGTAAGGCAGGGAGGTCAACCAGAGCTAAAGCCTCCGGTTTGCTATTCTGCACTAGGGGAAGGGAAAGGGGAAGTAAAGACGGAAGGAAGAGCGGCGACAAAACTAAAGAGGAAAGAGAAGGACGGCATCATTATAGCCTTTATAATAGGCCACTGCCACGTAAGCAGGGCAACAAAGCGTAAATTCTTCTGTTGACTGACAGAGGCTCAGATGATTTACCACTTATCTACTTTACCCTGCAGAAAATAGGAGAGAGAGAGAGAGAGAGAGAGAGAGAGAGAGAGAGAGAGAGAGAGAACTTTATTGCTAGAACAGCATGGAATACTAAAAAGAACGAGGAGTGGATCTCCTCGTAAGCACTGAAAACATCATCCGCTACCAGTATGGGAATTCGACACAGAGATTGACCTCATAGGAATGACCTGACCACACTTTAGCACCTGTAGTGCAGCCGTCACCATGAGCCCGCACAACAAACCACCATGCCTTATCCAGGCCAAAGCGCCATTCCTTCTGCAAATAAAGACTTTATTCATTCATTCATTCATTTCTAGAGAATTCTGTGGTCGAGCAGGGTATCAGCTGTCGCTACTTGCAGACCGCTTGCAGACAGCAAACGTGGCAACATTACAGTACACAAGGAAACGCTGACCAAAGGAATCGAAATTGGAGGCAACATGTCTCGTGTGTCTGGAAAAAAAAAAAAAAACGAAGGGAAGACTCGTCCAAAATTGGCAATGAGGCTGCATATTTCGGGCTCCGCTTTCGTCGGTGCAGTTGTGCCGGGCTGATGACATCGAAAGACGCGGCGACTGTGGAGGGGGGGGGAGGAAACTGAGCCGAAACCGTCCGCCGCAGCTGCGGAATTCGCGCTTAATTTACATGACGGTTCGCGTATCAAGGACGCGCCGCTGTTGCATGAATTTTTTCCCTTCTTTGTTTCCCTGTGAAGATGCGTGCAAAGGGATAAACAGCGCTTGCATGACGAGGAGCTGTCGCGTTTTTGCTACAAACACGAAAGTCAATTGCTCTCGGAGGCGCGCTGCGTCTTGCCATGTGATGATAGCTTTGCGAATTTAACTTAACGAAAGTTGCACTAAAGGCGCCGAAAAATACTAAAAAGTGCCATCGATATGCGCCGAAATCCGGCTCGATAATAGTACACGAGGTAATCGAGTGGACTATTCAACTGGAAATTAGTCACGGATCGTGCAGATGGCGCTGCTTACCCGCTCAAATTTTCTTTGGCCCAACGAGATCCGTTCAACAGAGCGTGTGACCTACTGTCTATAACAGCACACAGTAGCCGTATGAGTATTTCACATGGCGCCGTTGGACATCCTCGAAACCGCTTCCGTCAGTTCTACACATATGCACTGTCTCGCTTCTATCACGTATCAGAACCGAACAGTATCAGCAACTTCATTTTGCGCCAGTCGCTTCATCTTGGTCGTGTAAGGGAAGCAACGCAACTTCAACGAGGAACTAGACCAAGACATACGGCTCGTTATCTTATGCGGATCCCGTATCTATTCCTCGTTGGTCCTGCGCTGTTCCCGTTTCTGCATGGTGCTACGCAGCGCTACGGAGAAACATACGCTGTATGTTTCTGTGTCCTCCTCGTGCTGCTTTTCTTGTACCATCGGCACCACCGCCGAGATAACGTAACGACTCTATTCCAGTTCTCTTAATTTTCGGCCCTTCGTCAGAGGTCCGAGCGGCAGCACCGCCTACGTCGTTATCGGCAGCGGACGATGAGAGAGGAATGGAAAGGAGGAAGAGGAATCGTTACACTAGGCCGGCGCACATTTCCGGTGTTCCTTGACCGTCTGGCCTCCGCGAACTGGTAAGGGGTTGCAGGTCGTCATCCCGGCTCTTCGACAGAAGGGCACTATGCGAGGATCGGACCGGCTCTGCTCGGAAGCAGACGGCCCCGCCACGCGCACCCTCCGAGTTCTCGCCAAAACAATGCCGCGCCTCGCCGTCAAGGGACAGGCGCGTGCATATACAGCAAGGGCGATGGACACCGGAGATGTCCTCCCGCCGTCCAGTCGCGTCCTCAGGATGCGAGGGAGGTGCGAGACTGGCATGGCCGCGGGTCTGCCGGCCGTTATTGTTCCCCGGCGGAAATACTCTTCCCGCGCGCAGCCGAACCAGTAAGCGCGGCCGACCGAGAGCGTAGCCCCGTGGGCAACAAAAGGACGTCGGCTCCCACGGTCGCGCGATAAGGGGGGCCTTAATGCGCGTACATGCGCCGCGCGCGTTGCACTACGGCGTGATCAGAGCGTGCGCCGCGCCGCGCGGCCGCAAACGAGCCGGGCTTCCGTCACGCTCCGCGGACCGTGAGCGAACGACATTTTCGGCGGGAGAGAGCGAGCACGCTTTGCTCTCACGCCTTCTCGCCATCTTCACGTACCACCCCTCCCCAACTAGCTTTTTGTCTCTATTTCTTTATTCTTTATTTTTTTGTCTCTTGGTTGCCCTGTGGAAAACGCATAATGCGCGCTCTTGTTACATTTCCTTTTTTTTTAATGTTGTTTCCGTGTAGCCTCATTCATGCTTGCTTGCTTGCTTGCTTACTGCTGCATTCAGAGGGGACGGAGGACAACGGCGAGCACACATTCTCACGACGCGAAGCGCGGCGGCGTCAAGCGCAATCCTTTGGGCAAATAATTCGAATTGAGAAGAAGAAGAAATAAATAAAAAGAAAAGAAAGAAACGGGGGGGGGAGGCTAGTGTAGCGCAGAAACGAAGGAAGAGGCTGCGAGTTCTCACACGTTGTCGCTCATGCAGTAAGTGCGACCGTCACTCGTCATTACTGACTCTTCTTGCAAGCAACGTCAAGGGCGCGCGCCCATGCAAGGATGTGTGGCCCGGGGCGCTGAACCTCGCCGAACGAGCTCAGATTGTATGGTACTGGTGTTTGCGTCCCTCTGTATACACAGGCGGCAGCAGCCTGACTGTGCGAAAATTGCCCACCTGTAGCTAATTCTGGGCAATGCTACCAATGCAGACGTTCGTCGTCAGACAGAAAAGGCGTTCTGTTTCCTCTGCAGCGTGCACTTCTGTTTGTGTCGTTACCGTGTGGTTATGTGCCTATTCTCTTTTAGAGCCAGCAGGCGTTGTGTCCCTCCTAGGGGCAGTTGCCAACTATAGCTCTCTTCCTCTTCGCTGTGACTTCTTAACTTCTTTTTTTTATGTCAGCAAACCAAATAAACAAGTATATAACTTGCTCGCTCAGCATCGCAGGGGCAATATTACATGCGACAAAACAAAGCGACGAATGGGGCTAGTTCGTAGTTGTTCATTGTTACTACATACTCTAAGTACGTGCTGCACAGCTAAATAGTTTACAATGGCAGCTGCAGAGGGTAATTCCTAGAGCTTTACTGGCCTTCTTAGCAAGCTATCTTCGCGCAATGTATCTTCACGTAGCAAGCTACCTTCACGTTTCCTTGGCCATGAAAAGTCACCAAAACGGAAAACTCTTATTTCTCTGCAGCCACGATTCGATCCCGGAACGACGACCTGTCAGCCCCTGTGCCGTGCCGTCCGTACATTCCATTTACGTCCTCCTTCCCATCGCTGTCGTCGGGAAGACCATTGCTGCTTTGACTAGCACTTCACTATACTATAGTTTCGCTTTTCCGATATCTTTTCGGACAATTTCTTTCTTGGATTGCGTCTCTTTCCCCTTTTCTTTCCTCATTTTTAATTTTCTTTTTTGATGTCATAAGCAAGCTTAGATGCACTTTTTAAAATTTTAGATGTACAAACAGATGTACTTTTTGAACCAGGTACAGCACGCTCTGTCTGACGTGTTTTACCCTAGCCGGCTTCTAGAATGCCGCACGGAAACAGTGAAATTGAGCCATATAGGCCAACTTCTATCAAGGTAGGCTTCTAGCGAGTCTCTAGCCGGAAGTGAAAGAAGGGATCTCCCTCTCCCGTTTTAATCAGCCGGCAGCGGTGTCACGCCTTTCTCGACGCCTTATTGAGCCGCGTTGGGCGTGAACGATGTCGCGATACGAGGCGGCGTGCCACGATTGTCCCGCACGATAGGCTGGCTCCACGCCAATTCCTGCGCTGCGCGCTCTTCCTCTCAACGTAAGGTGGCCATGGCAGCGCGCCACGTTCGGTGGCTTAGCGTGTAGCGCAGGGTCCAAGTGTGTGCGTTGCGTCAACACCGTCGGCGTCTCGTGTGACACTGTTTGACGGTCTCAGATGCGAAGTGAATAGAACTAGCCCGTTCTCCACGTACGAGTCTCTCTGTTAGCAACACGTTATATTTTCGTTAAATGCACGCAAAACTGCGGGATCAACGGTAGCAGTAAAATTATTGGCTCTCGCTCTCTTTCACAAAGTTTCCTTGGCCATGCTGGCCAAAATTTAGACATATAATTTCTTTAAAAGAAAGCAGCGAGGTCGGACTGAGTAGCAGACTATCTTCTTCAATTGCTGTTGTGGCCTCCGATTTGAAGGGTCTGGTGTCGGGGCTAAAAACGAGGAACCAATAAAAGCCAATAGGAGAAGGGCGAGTCTCACTAGCTACACGTGGATGTTAGGACCCCCGTGCCGATGACCAAGCGCTTCCCTTCGTTACCCGGAGACCCGGTCACAACAGCAGCAAGTTGTGCACATGAAGCAAGAATCGTTCGCACAGTAAACCGTTTAATGGACCCGGCTGAATCTGGTCGTTTCTTGGTGTTGTGTGTAACTTAACAGCGTGCTTTCCTGCGCTCTCACCAACGTAACCATCGCCCGCGACCATTACCGCCGCTCCCGTGCCATATGTGCCCCAAGAGCTAGGTTAACCTATGCAAGCCACTTTGCGAGCGATTGCCACAGTGCAAAAGCGTATTCTCCTGTAGCACCACAAAAAAATTGAAGGACGCTTAAGCTTCGACTTTAAGAGTGGAACGCGATAGCATTCAATGATCCCTAAGTGCTTCTCACGCTTCGCGGCAACTCCAGCTTATATAACCGTAACGTTTACCGGGAAACGCTGGCGGCGAACGCTATGCACGAAGGCGAGCTTCGTGGTCCTTTTTTTTTTCCTTTCTTTCCTTCCTTTTCTTTTTTTTTTTTTTTTTTTTTTTTTTTTTGATGGCGCGCAAGGAACTCAGGAGGCTGCGCCGCTCCTAATAAGGCAGACCTCAAACGGCTGCTGGAAAACTCTATCGCGTTAAAAGGGGTTTGTGCTTGAGTTTCTGCGTAACGGAATTATGTTTTCTCGTATATTCAAATTACAATCCGACGCTATCATGTCTGTAGGCTGTGTGTAAGTCGTACTTTACGATTTTTCTACGTATATTACCTTGAAACATTCAATTAGATGAGTAACTTCCTGGCGCCGCATGGAGGGCTTGCGTGGTTGGGTATGCGTGGTTAGAAATTATCTTTGCCGAAGCGACGTCCGACGCTAGACGTTGGACGCCGGATTTTCCGCGATACGGGGCCCTTAACGCTGTGGCGTTAAAACAGGCTCTACAAGAACCAGGAAAGTAAGAGCTTCATCGTTATGCGCTCTTTTAGAGCTAGTATAGCGGCGACGTACGGAGTGACATTAAGCTTTCGACAGAAGCCCTTAGAAAGTGGCCTGTGCATTAGAAGTTGCAGCCTGTACTGTGTGATTGTGAACAATTCACTGCAGTAAACTGATTCTTGAAACCACGAGTTCAATACAAGTGTCGTTGCAAAAAAAAATAAGAAGAAGAGGAAGACTGCAGTCCTCACAGCTACACTAAAGCTCTGCTCTGGCCAGGCCAAAAGACCCGCACTGATATTGGTTGTGCGGAGCTTCTGACCTGTAGGAATGTCTCCACTCGGGAGCACTGGAATAAACCATCGGCGATGGTTAACCGCGCGGTGGCCACGGGCATCTTTAAACGTCTTCGTGAACGACGATGCACCTTGCGGCCGCAATCCAAAGCGCATGACCGTGCAGCCCCTGTTATCAACACAATACTCTTCTCCCTCATACTTGCGTGCATACATTTCACCCGCGGCGACCAAGGTCCTGCAATTATCACTTCTCCGGCTTAGCCTAGACACAGCCCTCTCCGCAGGAGCGATAGGACGCGACCGGTTATACGATATACGAAAGGCATGTGAAACGTGGAGCGCGAGCGTTTGCTTATCTTTACCTTTTTTTTTTTAGTTTTCTCTTTGTTCTTTCTTTTTCTTTCTTTTCCTTTTCGGCAAGGCCGCGCGCATATAATTGCAGAGGGGTGCATGGCGAATTTCGCCGTACACGACGACAGAATGAAACTTAGGGCGCTCGCGCATGATAAAGAACCGTCATGAGAGCGAGCTGAGTGTGAAGAGACAGCAGCGGGCTACGTGCGTCGCCCGAGGACGCCAGAAGCGGCGCGGCGTGGCTATGCTGGGAGCCAGAATGCCAATCGCCTCTCCCCTCCTCCCGGTGTGTTTATAATCGTCCCGATATCCCCGGAGGAAGAAAGCATACGCACGCACGCACCACGTGAGCACATATAAGAGCGTCCGGCAACGCGCTGGAAAACGGCCCTGGGGAGAGGCAGCTCTGCGGGGCAGCGAGCACCCACCTTTAACACGTCAGGCGCCTCCAATTGGCTCCTCGTCTCCCCTCGTAAATGTGAGGCGTGGTGTCACCAACTCCATGGGCGCACGACGCCACGTACGTGTCTCGTCTTTCTTTCCCTCCTTTATTCTCTCTCGCTCCCTTTCCCTTTTGCACGTCGCTATTTGTTTTCGTTAACTTCAGAACGTTCCGGTTTCTTTATAAGGCGGCTTCTCAACACGCGCCATCCACTGTATGTTTTAGCTCACGTGACGACTTCTAGTAGGGGTAAACCGAAGTAGGGTAGTAGGGGTAAACCGTTCTACATGGGTGTAGAACGGGGAAACGGCGTGGGTACTTCTGGCTTTTGTACTTAGGTCTTCTTTTTTTTTTCTGCGAGCACGATTGCTGCCCTGAAACGGCGCGTTGAGATTACCCGTTGTCTCGTGAACAAATGAGACACGAGTGCCGAAAAATGCCGTTCCATCGAATAACGTTTTAACAATGTGTTTGAACCGGACCACATTTGCAACAACTTACCCCGACAGCGAACTCATGCATTTGCGTATTGTTTTAATAAAATTTCGCTTCGGCGCGCAGTTCTTTTAGGTCCATCGCAGTTCGTTCGTGTGAACTTTTATTCTGCGTTCAAAAAGTGGTGTAGTTCACTCTTCACTGCGAAGAGCATATATATACACGCAAGAGGTTCGGAGACTTCAGAATTGCAATACGATCTGACGTACGTCGAAAAGTGGTCAAGCAGGCACTTGGCAGAGACTCGGAAGTTCTGAACGTGGCCTGCAAGGTCATCTCCCCCCCCCCCTCCCTCTCACCACCACCATCGAGATCAAGGCCGCGGTCTGAATAACAGTATAATACAGCGGCTGCGTAGAGAGAGAGAATGGGAAAGCATAGCAAAAGGGAAAGTAAAGATGTTAACCCAATAACAAATCTGGATCCCTTCTTTGCGTTGGCGAAAGACGATCATGCCTCTGCGCCGTCAGTCAGGCGCATAATCCTGTCCGCTTTAAACAACGCCACAAGGATCGCCACAAGGCTTTTTAAAGCCTCCCGCGTAAACATCCGCCGAGGCCAGGAACTTATAAGCCTGCATCCAGAAAGCGCACGGTTGTTAAGCTTTTGGGTGGTGGTGCAGAATGAGGCCTGTCCCTGCGCACAAAACCGGGGGCAGTCAGAGATGCGCGATGGCCTCATCGCAACCGTGCGCTTCGCAAGTATAGGGCTGCCAGCCATGTCAATGCCAAACGCACAGGCATTCATTGAACTGTGTGTCGGCGTATGACTTTAAAGGCACCGAAGAAACCTGCGCGCACAGGCTATCAGGGTCTTCCTTTGTTCGTGGCAACCGGGAAAAGCGGACGGAAGAAAGAAAGGGGTCGAGGACACACCGTTGAAACGTCGCTGTGCTTATGGGCTCAATGAAATGAATGGTGGCCGCCGACGACATCAGAATGAAGCACTCGTGCCACCCTCGCGGTCCGCGGACGAAGAACATACAGAAAGTAAACTGTACTACTTACAAATGTTTTGAACAAGCAACGGATATGAGCTGCCTACCGTAGGTCATCTACGAGTGACATCAGCGTGGTTTTCAATCGTTTGTTTAGAGGACGTTATGACAAAGTGGTGCATGTTCCTCCCCCCACCCTCTTTCTTTTCTGAGTTTCGAAATCGCCCACTGACAAGATCTGTAACCGGGCCCTTTCGCACAGCTGTCGTCGCACGCCCTGTGCGCTAGAGCGCATCAGAGCTCCGCCCAATTAAGAAAGTTTTGGAGGAAAGAAAGTTCTACACGCGCATTCTATGAACTCTTGACTCCTCACACACAGCCTCTCTCTCTCTCTTTCTTTCCCTGTTCCTACGGCTCCCAACCTCCTCACAACGCAGTCCCAACACAAGCCCACATAAATGCGCACTGACAGCGATACTTGACAAATTCTACATAAGCTACACGTAAGTCAATCCGACTCGCATCCGTCTAAACGTAGCTGCCCGGCGCCTCTTGGGGAAAGAACGGGCCCATCCGTGCTACGGCGGTCTCGCGATCGCCCCTATATAGCAGTATATGAGCTATATATGCCCCAGGCAACATGCTTTCGCCCTCGAAATATCTTGCGCAGTACCCATGGCCCCCCAAATAACTGACGTCCATGTGCCCGGACAGATGTATATGATCGATTATCCACGCCACGAGTATTCGCGACGACGTTCCTATCGCCAGAGGGCGCGCGAGTCGGGCCACTCCTCACCAAGAAGCGAGAGGTGCTCGTTGCATGCCCGACGGGGGAGCACGAACGCAGAGGCGGGGAGTGTGATGGGAGCTGCCAAGTTGTTGCGTGCGCGAGACCGTTCACGGATCGTACGACCATCCGACCCGCATGCGAGCGAGCGGCTGTTACATCGGCGATCAATGATTATTAGCGACCGTTCGACCTCCAGCGTCGGTCGCGCGGTCTACCATTGCGTGTCCCATCAGCGAAGACGTGCATGAGCGCGCAGACGCGGAGTTGACGCACGGAGAGGGAAGACGGCCAAGGACTCGCTCTTCACGACCGTTGTACCATAAGAAGCTTACCCGCCACCGTGCCGTGCACATACTTCTACGCCCGGCGAAGCTTCGTTTCCTCCTCGCGGTCATTTTTTGCTGGCCGCTTTAGTCGCTTTGCAGACCGCAAAGGCGAGCGACAAGCTACGCGCATACAAACGGTGAGGGACCGCCGCCAGTTGTATAACAGGGCGCACGAAGCCGATATATAGTGGTGGCGGTGTGATTAATTCCTTCTGCGCTTTCGTAACCTTTCTTTCCGCGAATGGAACGTAAATGAGCGAGGCGGTTGGCCATCCTGCGAAGGTGCGCCGAGCCACACGAAAACACTTCTCGCGATATTCTCGGAACGCTCGAGAAAACGAACGCGTTTTCGCTTCTTCGTCTTTCTCTTCTTCGCTTTTTGTGTAGAGATGTAATCGCCGGCACGATACATGCCCGCTATCTTCGTGAAGCTAATGAGAGCTTCACGTGTAGGGAGCAATTTTTCGCAAGTGAATTCCGCGGAACTGCACGAAGTCTTGCACGTTTCATTTCGCTATTTCGCCCTCGTATTTCGCCACGCGTTCCGTCGCTCCTTCAGGTACGTAGACAACGTTTACTATATAGATGTAACCATAAAACACTCCCTCTCCCCCTATACTCTTCCTTTCTTTTCTTCTTTTTTTTTTTCAGAACGAGCGTCTAAGCCGAGCAAGATTGCTCTCTCTGTCCTTTCAAGGACTTCCGACTTGCAACAACTTGTTGCGTTACTTCCTCAGCAATAGTTAGTACTGCAAAGCCGAGTAGATTGTAGAGCGTAATGAGTTAAACCTTTCGGGGTATTTAGCCTCCTCTTGTGTCTATATTAAAAAAAAAGAAAAACGTGGTGCATTGGTAACGGTCTCGTGCCATAGTTCGAGAGTAGTTCAATAAACAACAACAACAAAAAACAAAGCAGCAAGGAAGTAACGATTTTGACACTGATTTAAATCCTTATTTAGCAGTTCAGAATTCTTCCATTTTTCTGCTGGAAGCCCAAGCCACCGCCTTGCAAAAACGAGAGAGCTCCTGGCAATTGCCTTCGCAGCGTGTTTCCCAATCGGAGCGGACTCTGTTGCTTTATAACCCTTGATGGCGTCCGCGCTGATCGCAGTGCACGAGAAGCTCGAGGCTTCGCGTGCCCATGTAGCGAGCGCCAACCGTGCCTCGCGCCGGCCAACTGGGCTTCGGCCGGCGGCAGCCCACGGTCACTCGCGTCGGTCGTGATGGAAGCCGCCCGGAAAGTACAGTCATTTGACGGCGCGGTTGTTATACAATGGGACGCGCTCCCGGGCCGCGGAGGGTGGGGTGCCACGAAGCGGAAGACGGGGAGCGCGAGCAGTTGCCGACAGCGCTGGCGCCCACCGCGTCTCTCTCTCTCTCTCTGTTACCCGTGATTGTCGGTGGCGTGAGCGGCCCCTTACGGAAACCCCGCACTCGTAGTATACGGGCAATCGCCGTCGACCTCCGCTCGTCATCAGAGGGCGTGCAAAACACGGGGTGCAACGCGCACGGGCGCCCGTCCGTTGGACGGATGCACCATTACGAGCATCCCCTTCGAAACGCGGTGCCGTGGGCTCTGGCTGGTGCCGCCAAGATCGTTAGTTTTACCCCTTTTGCCTTTGGTTTGTTGACCCGCGATTCGTGTCAACAAACCACTTGTTCCGAAATAAATTTATTGTACTTTAATGAGTAATGTGAATTTAATTCAGTGTGTTATTTATCGTTACGCCACCAGTACTGCAGGAAAGCAGCGGTGTGGAGTTGACAGTAAAAGGGCGTGGCCGACATTCCAGTTGACATCAAGATGAAGAAGTGGAGTTGGGCGCAGTAATGCGTAGTACAAGGTAACCGGTGGCACAGTAGTTATAGAACGGGCACCAAGGAAAAGCAAGCGAAGTAGAGGAGGCCAGAGAACTAAATAGGCGTTGCGATGAAATGAATAAACTTGCAGATACGTATATATATAAAGGCGCCAGATGGCGCGAGACGGGGGTAAATATTGGGAGAGGCTTCGTGCTGCAGAGTACACAATATATGGCGGTGGTGTTGACTAGACATACGTGTTTTACTATTCTCCATCTACATTCCTTCACCTTTCCTCTATCTTCAAAGCCCATAAGACGGTGTAACTATGACTCTGCTTTCTACTGCGACACCCCGAGTCGGCGTCATGCACCGACCAATCCCTATTGCGGCATAATGGCCTGCTACGGGGTTTGAAAAAATGCGGGCGCGTGGATCGCATGGCATCTGCCGCGACACGGAACCGTACCACTCGACATCGCATTCGGCACAGCGCCGCGGGAGCTAGTTCGGCTTGCACGCAGTATCGCCGCCAGCATAAATGAGACCAGATAACCCCGAGATAAAGAAGTGCATGGCTCTACCTTTCTTTCTCTTCTTTATTTTTTATTTCTCGTTGCGGAACTTATCTCAGTTCCTTTCACGCAGATAGATCGTTTACGGCGAGTTTTACAGGACGAGTTTATATCGACGAGGCAGCTCGGCAGTTTCAAGGAACCTGGCGGCGCACATTTGCGTGTCGCATATGCACGTTTCCGCACCACGCTTCTCCTTTTCCGTCTTTTCGTGCGCTCGTGCCTTGAGACAACCTGAAGCGTTAATTATGCTGAGATGACGAAAGTATTACGAAACACACCAGCGGCAAGAACTTGCTCCGTGCACCGCCGCACGCAGCCCGCACGAATCGCTTCGGCACACGCGTGTATGAAATTGATGGCGTCCAGCACCATGCATATGTGTCTCAAACGTCCCAGCTGCGTACCCGCGATCAGTGATGCATTATAGAAGCAAGCGTGACGGTTCTTCATATGCCACTCCTACCTGATTTACCGTTGCGAACTGTGCACCCTAATATATGATGCGTTCTCTAGGCGCTCGCTTTCAAGGACACCGACGCCTTTTTCACAAACAGAGCTGCTCCTTAGTCAAAGAAAAGTGCCATATATAAATACAGCATAACGAAACAGTCACGTGTTACTTCCGTCATCCCTTCTGCCAAATCGTGGGGATCTTTTCTTTCTGGCACAGGAGCCTGCCTTCCTTCACAGCGGCGAAATGCTCTGTGCTCAATCGGTAGCTCACAAGCAAGAGCCGGTTAAGGTCGCGCGGCAGAGGCACTGCGGCGTGCTCGGCGGGTGCGCACCGTCTTCTCGGGCGCCGCCATCTTCGGCGGCGCGGAGGGGGAGACCCTCTCGAGGGAGGCGGTCGGCCGCCGCAGGGCGAGGTTTCTGCTGCTGGAGTGCTGCAGGCGGCCGGTGCGATGGGGGGAACGGCCAGGGAACGAACGGCCCCGCTCGGGCGATGATGACCTTGACGCCGGGTCGAGAAGGTCATGCGGCAGTCTTGGCGGGAAGGCTGTGCTGCTGTGCTGGCTGCGAGAAAGCGCCGCCCGGGCTCGGGGGCCTCGTTCTGTTGCCGCCAAGCCCCCCTCCCCCTTTCCCTTTTCTCCTGGGCTTCCACGGGGAAGCCCCGTTGCAAGTAAACGCGCCTCCACAGCGTATTCTCTCTTTCCGTACCGTAGAGGCGCCAGCCATGCCCTCATTCGCCTCCCTTCCCCCCCGTAGTTGCCCCCCTTGTTGGGGTCTCGAAAGAAAAAGGGGGGCAAGACGGAGTGAGGAGGGACACTCGCGAGTCAGACGGAGAGGCCCCCCTCCAGAGGGTTTATGGCGCAGCGCCTGCCCAACTGCCGCAGCTTTTGTCAGGAGACCGTCGCTTGTGGCAGTTCGCCCCCCTCGCTTCTCTGCGGCGTCGCACAGCTTCAGTACCAGCTCTCTTGGATTGCTCCGCTCCGTTCAAGATGGCGGATGCCGGGAGAGAAGAGGTCGAGAGATTGAGGGGTCGGTCCAGCCTGCCGCCGACTGATGGTTGTATGTTGGGTCGGTAAAACGGTGTGCCGTGGGCCACGCGACGCATCGCAAGTGGCAGCTCCCAAAAGGCAGTCCGTTCCAAGCGTGTGATCTCATAACCTCGAATCGCGTTGACGCTGAAAATCGTATGGCTTCCTGGGAAGGAGTCGAAGGGACGGGGAGCGCAGCTTTTTCGAGAAGTGACGGAATGGTAAACACGTCCTATGCTCTAAGGTCATGTTGCGGAGAAACGCTTTGCGACCTTTCATTCGTGCACTGTTTCCACGACAGAAGTGCCGAATGCCGCCTCAAAGAAAGTGTCAAGAAAGTGTGTCGCACGTTTGGCAAGATGCCGCTGCATAAGGACTCATGCTGTTGTCTAACTACAAAACTGCGCCTTCGACCGTGTACTGGGACCCACGTAGGGTGTGCCGGGTGTCTCTCAAAACAGAAGCGAGTACTCAATGAGGCCAAAAAGAACGCGTGTGTCACGCGCCAGAGGACGTACGCGTACAACAGCGTGCAGTACGACAGCCTCGAGCCAAGAATCTCTTTCCACGTGCCTCGAGGTGCTTCCGGGGCTGCAATGCGGGCCTTGGCCGGCGCGTACGGCCAATCAATCCGTACAACGCCGCGAGCGCCGAGCGGCGCGAGCTGCAGCGTGCCCGTGCTTTACGAGCGCGCGCCGTGTATAAAGGGTCCCGCAAACAGCACTAAAAGACCCGCGCCGCAGTGATCCGATAGCGCTGCGAGAAAAACCTGCCCCGCATTTTTATTACTATACTTCTTCGCTCGCACGTTGTTCTCGATGCCTCGCGGAGCACTTGCGCTTCGGTGACCTCTCCCCGGCGAGCCACCCCGTTTATGGCCGCCGGCGAGCGCTCGAGGACGTAGCCGCGAACAGGTGGCGCGTGAACGGTCCGATCCTGCCGGAGGAGAGAACGGGCTAACGGCCGCCGACGCATGCACGCGCGCACGCGGAGGCGTAGCTCGATGCTAAAGACGAGGGGGCGTGAGGAAAGCGTGATTGGCACCTTTGCCTATACCTGCGGACGAGGCGCCCCTTCGCTCATCGTTCAGGCAGGGGAAAATTTTCATACCGCTCCTGAAGAGGAGGATAGCAGTGGTGGACGATAAATGGCCTCGCGGGATAAATTTTCATACCGCTCCTGAAGAGAGGGATAGCAGTCGTGGACGATAAATGGCCTCGCGGGATATATGCGCGGTTTGATGGCTCTCCGCTGTGCGTGCCTTGCTTTACTTCTCAGCTCTTGCCGCGCCAGACGTGGTAAACTATGCGCACAGCGAGGAGTACGTCGGTAAACAGGTCGGAATTAATTACGGCTGCGCCGTAACGAGTGCATAGCTTGAAACTGCACGTAAATGGCTTGCAAGATATAAAACAAGCGCAGTAAGAGCTGAGCGTCATTATTACAAACCGGTGGCTTTCCTTTCAAAAACCAGAGGGCCAGCTGGGGCAAATATGCAGGGAAGCGTCTGCAGGGTGACCGCTTGCTCCGAACGTTATAGTCGTTATAGTTATGACGTTATAGTCAGTCTCAGCTTTCTCCAAAGTCTGCCGGCGGCCTGATTTACTTGCAAGCTTCATCACTGTAGCAGCGACGGAGTAAGAAATTTTCTTTTTTCCAGTACGTTTAGTTTTCTTCATTGCACATACCTCTGAGCGCCGTGTCGGACGTTCTATCGTGTATATCTCACGACTGCCTCTCTCCTATTCAAGAAGGAAGGGAGTCCCCAGGAACACCCGTGCCATCGCCAGCAATCATCACCTCGTTCCTGCAGCTGCAGCGAACGCTTACTTCGCGAGCGCGAAAATAGTTCTTGGTGGCAGGTCCGTTCCATCAAGCCGGCAGGACAAGGTCGCCCGCGACGCACTGCGCTAAGCTCCGGGCGCGCCTACTCTCTCTCTCTCTCTCTGCAATCCATTTCTGACGTGCTTGTTGCGTTCCGATTTATGTGTACGGAAACGCCTTGTACCGACACCAGACAAAAGCAGAGCCGGACGAACCGGAACAAGAGTGCGAAGGTGCACACACGCATGCGCAGAGACGCCACGGAGTGTGTGTGTGTGTGTGTGTGTGTGTGTGTGTGTGTGTGTGTGTGTGTGTGTGTGTGTGTGTGTGTGTGTGTGTGTGTGTGTGTGTGTGTGTGTGTGTGTGTAATTGTCGCCGTGATCGGATGCAGCGTGCAACCGCGGAGGCTGCAGCTCCCCTACGCAGATTGTCGACGAAGTTTGTCGAGTGAACGTTTAGCGAGGAAGCACCCCAATAATGATAAGCGAGACAACGGCACGCTTGGCCTCCGTGCAGAGCTACGCGAGCATTTTATGAGCGGTCGCCGCGTCCCTATCGGAGCAGGAAAAGAATACGCTATACGTGCATACGACGCCGCATCGCTGCATGCCATGCGCATGGGCGGAGCTGCTGGCCACTGCGCCCCAAGAGATACGAGAGTGCGAAGGGACGGAGCGGCCGCCGTTGCTTATCTGTCGAGCTTATCGAGCACAGCGGTTCCCCCTGCGGGACCGCGTACAGGCGACGGAGTTGGCAGCGCGGCATTTTCTTTATCCTTTTTTTTTTTTTGAGCCGGAGCTCAAATAGCGACGCACGGCGACCCGCAGGGACTCATTTGGATAAGCGGCGGCAGTACACTTTACCTGCGTGGTGGAGGCCACAGTGCACACGCATTCTCCCGAGACCACCCGCTGGCTATTCAAAGCAGTCAACGATGCTCCCTAGACAGCGGGATAATCGATATTCCCATTTAACGGTCCTGATCGTTTTCCACCACTGATAACTTGCCTTCGCTGTAGGAAATGCAAGAGGACTATGGGGTAAGGGGAGCGGAGGGCTTTATCTTATTGCGATATCAATTATATGGACACTCCAGGCGCACTTCTGCCGTCGGCGTCGCCGTGAGGTTCCGTATAAAGCCAAAGGGCCATGAAATCGTCGCCGCGCGCCGTAAGCTGTATGTGAGATTGAAAGCGTGCGAGGGTGAGCCGGTGATCTTGGCTCAATCTCGCGTACGCAACGGCGGAAAGCGGGGAGGAAGCGCGCCGCCTTCTGTCGCGCGCAAGGCTTGAGGGGAGGGAAGGGGGGAGGGGCCGCCTGGCCGAGCCAGTGTACTATGAAAGCCATCAGCGACGGGTAGAGTCCGTGCTGCGCTGTTTTCGCGGCGCACTTCGCGTTTATGCGAGCGCTTGCACGAAGGTCCACTCGCTCGCTGCTGCTGCTGCATTTCCCCACTGCAGCGTTTTGACAGCGAGTTTTCGCGGTCATCGAGTGAGATGTGTTCATGTTGGTTTGTGAGCGCGCGACACCATGCTCGTTAATTTAGTTAGTATGCCTATGTTTACAAGTTTACGCGGTCGATAAAACTACTATCCTTACTTCGTACATAGCTGTCTGCTAATATGCTATCGTAATCGATGCTTCGCCTTTCGGGCGAAACTGTGACTTTTTTTTGCGAGCATCGAGCTAGTTGCCGCCGGGTTCCTTATGACTCGCGTTCACACTTCAGGCTGCGCGTTCGCTCGATGCTATCGTGGCTGGCAGTAAACGCCGGACGAAGATAGCGAGTGACGCCTTAAGTGTGAACACGCCTCGCAGGCTCGGCTCGGAGCGGTAGTACGCGTTTCGCGCGGAGCTGACCGCAGCCAATCACAAGCCGACAACTACGAGCGACCTTGCCGCTATCGGCGGCGGCGCGGCTTGCGAAACTCGCACGCAGCCACAGCGCGACGATCGGCATGTACCGCAGGTGTGAACCCGCGCGGCGGACGCACGCGCCGAGACTCCCTATAGCGTATTTTGAGATACTAGAGATCCCAATTTTAAGACTGCGCACACTTCTCGTTATCGCCGAGTCCTACTTTACTGAAACGTGCCATTGTTTGGCTGAAACTTCGGTGTGAGCCGAATGCGCGGGGTTTCCCGAAGATCGGTAATGTTCGTTGTAAGTATACGGCCGACCCTATATGGGCAATCTTCCGGTCGTAAATTTTAAAAGCGGAGCACGCTTACAAGCGATTTCTCACCAGGCGAGAAAAGATAGCGCGCGTGTTCGAAGTTTTATTTACGGCGGGGACAAGTTTGCTCCGACGTTTACAGCGCCCTCCACGTCAGTCTGTGCCTGTGGTAGCGCGCGCGGAGAGCGAAGCAGCCCATGCCGCATTCCGCTGCGGGTTCTCGCTCATCGCGACCCTGATCAACTTCATGGACGGTTCGTTTGACGCCCGATGCGATAATTCCGATGCCGCGATCGCATCCTTCTCGCTTTAGATACCTTCCGCACCCGTCGCAACGCGGCCGCCGTGGCCCAGGAATGGAACCCGCGACCTCGTGCTGAGCAGCACAACGCCATGCATCCACTGAGCCAAAGCAGGAGGTGATGATTGTGAAAATGTCGTGTTGAAAGTTATGGTGGACACAAAATAACTAACTAACTAACTAACTAACTAACTAACTAACTAACTAACTAACTAACTAACTAACTAACTAACTAACTAACTAAATAAACCTTCCAGGTGACGAGCTAAGCTTTCGTTGCAAACTCCTGCGTCATGAAAAAAGGTATGTACGCCTGCCCGAAAAGTAGCAGCACTTTCCGACATCGCTTGAGGCAGAGCGTATATATACTCCGTCTCACCCAGAAGACTTTACCGTCTTGACACTCTTCCATATTTTCTCCACTGGCCGCCCATCCTCACCTTTCTTGTATTTTGATATTTCTTCGGACTTTCCTTGCTCGAACGCTGCTTTTGGCGTCGCCGTAAAGCACCTGTACGCTACTCGCAGAAATTATTGCGTCGCGTCTGCAACCGGACGGAGCGCTAATGACGGCGGGCTTCTGCCACGCGCTGCCGCTCCGCGAAGCGGCCGCCGTTTTTCACTCGCCTGTCGCTTCTCTTCCCGGGAAAGAGGCTCACGAGGGGGGCTTTCTCCAAACGCGCGGGCCGAAAGCTCGATGCCGCGTGTTCGCGAAGGAAGGGCCCGCGCTCCTTCGCGTTCGGCGCGGCAGTGCCCGCACGCTTTGCCGAGAGACCACCGTCCAAAACAGAGCGGGCAGCCGGGCGAAGGCGACAGGTTAATTAACCGTGCTCCGTGGCGCCGATCAGCGGAAGCCGGGGCCGCAACTTCAAGCGTACAGAGCGCGGTGCCGCCGTTATATCGCGGACCGGCCACCCGTATACATGGGCCCCAATGCGCTCTATACTACCCCCCCCCCCCCCCCACACCCCACTTTTGTAGGAGGGGGTCCCATTCCGCCCCGTTGCGTATTTCCCTGCGTGCCCCGTGTATTCCTCGCGAGGCGGGATTGGAGCGAGAACGCCGCGCGGCGGCGAAGGGGCGAGGTGCTGTCAGACAAAACGTCACGGGTGCGTTGGGCCGATGATCCGCTTCGACGGTCTGCATGCCCCCACACGTGCTATTATTATTGCGAGGAGCGTTCCCTGACAGCTGCCCCGAAGATGCTCGTCTGACCGTCAGGGATGGAGTCCGGATCGAAAGCGCTTTGGCCCTGTCGCGTGCAGGTCGATTCGCGAGTGAGTCAGTGGGTCACGTTGAGCTCGAACAGGGGGCCCTTGAAACGACGAGCCGAACTCTGGCAACCACGTTGGGCTGAGCAGCTATGACACCGGGAACAAAACTAGAGAATCTCAAAGGGTTCGACTGTGGACCTTGAGAGATTAGAGTGCTTATACTACGAGGAAACAGCCGGCGCCTGTGTGAGTCAGCATCGCTGGGCAAAAAGGTACTTGTAGAGCATTTTTAGCGACCAGCCGACAAGGAGGAAAGGAATACGTAGACACAACGGTGCGCTAAGTTCGGCGATTTATTCTTTAAAAGTGAAGGGGAGCGGGGGTCACGTAAAGACTGTGTCTCCCCGTTCAAAGTGTTACGTTAATCCTCCTTTCCTTATATTGCGCAGTCGACAGATGCTGCGATTACACACATTTCGCCACTGCATCTTCTACCCTTATTATATCTTTAACGTGAGTCTATGCGCGTCTCGTCAGAACTACGCATTTCTTTAGCATACGGAAATGCTGTCCAAGATGTGCGACTCGAAGACTGCGAGCACCCAGCAGATCCCAGATGCACGAGAGCCTCACATGAGCGCATAGAGAGCTTTCTCGATAAACAGGTGCCCTCCTGCGGGCCTTGCCGCCTTCTTCGAAGGTACCGCTGCGTAGACATAGTTCGGAGAAGTATACGCGCGCTTTGAACGCCGGAACATCGGCAATTTGTCTACCCGCGAATACGCCTCCCAATTCTCCGAAAGGCGCACGTAATGAAACACTCGCTGGCTTATATAGTGTCAATGTGCTGTTGCCCCGAGTGTTGGTAATGATCGCTCGAAATTGAGCAAGCGACGCCTGTGGAAACGCCTTCTGTGAAACTTTCAAAGCGGACCATAGGTGTAGCCGCATCTTAAGCTCATTCATTAATTCATTCATTCAGTACGTACGTCATGCACGAAAAGCAAAGGAGCCTGAAACAAACTGTCCCGACGTCATCTCCATAAATATATATTACAATCTACAGATAGATACCGCCATTTTCCAGATCGAGTCACGAAACTCGCAACGTAAAACGAAGATAAACAATTCACAAGCGTAGATTAATGCAATTAATGCAAGATTAACAAGCGTAGATTAACTCAAAACATACTCAGAGATGAGCATTTGCAAGTGCCTGCACTATAGTGTTCGTTTTATAGCTTGATCCATGCGCGTATGACTGAAACGCGTAATTGATGACTATTCTCGGACGTTATTATTTTTTATCATTAGTGCGTTAGTTTGCCCTACAGAATCAAAAGAAGAAGGTTACACATCATTATGAAGCTCTGTCTCCCGCATCTCAGGTTCAATGGTATACGCCAATGCACGTGCCAAACTACACAGCCTTAATGGATTGTTCAGTCGCAGGCGCTTCCGGTAGCGCGAGGACACAAGCTTCGTTCTCTGTCTCCAAGAACCGTTCTTCGTTAACAGAGACGAGAGAGATCGCGAACCGTCAGTGTTTGCCTCCACGCCAGAGCGCGCATCGCATGGCTGGTCGCGGGTTTCTACGCATACGCGCGCTAACAAGCGCTAGATTCACGACGTAAGTAATGGCGACTGTTTCCTGAAAGCCTATACCCACCGCCTGTGGTAATTACTTAGGGGGGAGGGAGGGGGGCGAGGTGAAGGCCGGCCAAATGTAGTCGTGTAAACGCGCCGTTCGGCACTAACGAACGGCGACCGATTCGCAGCAGCAACAGCAACCGATGCGCGTGCAACGCAGTGCCCACCATGCGTAGCAAACAAAGAAGAAAAAAAAAAGAGAGGCAACACCACGAAGAACCATACTTAATGACTACCGACATAATTCGGCGAGAAGAGAGGAACGGCGTACGCGTGGACGCGTCAATAAAAGTAAAGAAAGAACGCGAGGCGAAGAAGGCGAAATTGCGGCAACTTATCACGTCGTCGTCTTCCTCTCCGCGGCCGCGTGTGTAGAGTAACGTATACACAAGCGGCATGCAGATGAACCCGATGCTACGTAGACGCGCGCCTCGCGCGCTGGTCGGGCCAGATATTCGGTCACGAAGAACGGCTTCTTCTTCTTCGATAGCTTTCCAATCACTCTTCTCTCGCAAAGGTCACAAGCGAATAGCAATAAGACAAACATAAACGCACCCAAAGGAACGTATACCTCCTCCCGAAGGGTATGCAAGTAATGCGTTTCCATATAAGAGCCGCACAGCGCCTTCTTTCTATAGCTGCGACCGAGATTCCCAGTGTTCCAGGGATGTCTGGTTGGGGGTGTTAGGAGGGGGGCGAGCGTAGTTTCTGCTGCTTTCAACAAGGGAGCCCAAGGCGAAAGCGCCTGGACGCGCCACGCCGTATACGATACCGGCGGCAGAAAAAAAACGGCACGCGCGATTAACGCCAGCGCGTGCGCGCGTTCGAATTTCGGCTCGCGGCCGGATGCTATACGCTCCGCGTGGTCCACTCGCGAGAGAGCGCGTCCGACGACGCGCCAGGCAAGCGGGGGGAGGCCGATCGTTAGAGAAAAGTCATTGGGTCACGACCAGCGGCAGAATGAGCGTAATACTACGTGGATCGAATGTTGCAGCAACCAGCAGCAGCAGCACCGCGATGCTGGCGCACATTGCGAGCGTGCATGCATGCAGGGGGGGGGGGGGGGGGGGTCTGTGAATATATATTTACGTCTACACGGTAGCCACGTCGACGCCTCTCAATTATCGCGCCTTCTTTTCGAAGGCGATCCCTTTCGCCCCCCCCCTCCCCCATCCTCTGATCGTTGCCCATTCACGGCTTTCTGCGTCGGCAAAGCCACTCCTTTCATCCCACGTGTTTGTCGCTCGCCGGCTCTCTCCCTGTCTCCTACACGCAGGTGCGACCACTATTACACTATATATCTACGAGCGCCGTCTGGCTTGCTCGACTACGATATCCCAGGTATGCGTGCCGTGGCGGCGTCTCCCCCCTACGCAGAGGGAGTGTGGCCTGCGGGACACCTCCCAAATTGGCTCGTTTATTTCGAGTCCCTGAGCGGCGCGCGCTCTCTCTCTATCAACAGTTTCGACGGCGACGAGCGCGACACCTGTATGTGTCCGTGTCGAGGAAAAGAGGTTCGCTGAAAAACGTCCGTCGCCTGGCTCCTGTTCCTCTACTTGTCTGTAGCCGCCGTCTGCCCCGAGGATATACAGGGGGCGATCGTCTCGCTGAAGCCCCCATCACCGGCCGCGTGCTGAACACCCTAAACACTAAATACCCCGCCCACCTTTCAGCGGAGGCCAGGCTTTCAAGAGGCAGTGGGAAAAGGGAGAGGGGGTGAAGAAAAACGCGCGGTGGATGTTCAAGAAGGCGCAGCAACTGGCGAACATACGGGCTACAGACCTACATATACGCAGCATCGGCAGGCGGAGGCGTTGAGAGCTGTGCTAAACTGCGTAGCAGCAAATCTGCACCGCCTTTCCGCTCTGCACGTAGGCGAGGGGAGTGGACCGTGGTTAACTTCTGAGCAACGTAATTGTAGACTGTTTAATACGCAACGAGAGTGTATTGACCTCGTGGACGTCAAAGCAGTCTATAACCGCTGCCCATGTTGGTTCATACCCATGTTCTTCAATTGCTATATTCCATCCGCACATTAAAGAAGCAAAGAAAAAGGATGCGATGAAATGTGATAGCAAAGGCAAATCTGCGTGAGAGTAACCTCAGCAATCGCTGCAACGATGCAAGACATATCACCTGCAGCAATCGGCTCAGGATGTCTGACACCCTGAGACACCAGGGAACCTTCACATTGCCAACCGCCTCAATTTTATGTCCCGTTACGCTCATTAACGCGGACTATTCCTTAAAACGACGTCTAAACAAGAACCACTAAGGACAGCACTATGGCGACAAAGGCGCGATGTTTCTGGCGGCACGTTATAACCAGCGGCTTAAGTCAGCAATTGCGCGACCATTACAGATAAAGTCATCATTTATACTCGAGGCTCGATGATGAAGTACTCATTTGACACACTTGCAAAAACATGCAAACAACTGAAGAAAGCCAGTAGCGAAATCCAGAAAGACGCAAGCCTTGAGATGTGTATCGAAGGTAACGTGCAAGGAAATACAACAGTGTTCCAATCGTCATATCCGCACAGAATCCCTTCTCGTTCACTTACGGCAAACCCTGTGCAGAACACAAATGAAGAAAGCCCGCGCCTCTGCCTGTTCGTGGTTTTGACAAACACGTCTCCCCCCCTCCCCCCCCCCCCACACAAATGTACGCACTGCTCTTATGCATATAGAGGGAGTACTATACGTGACATGCCAAAGGCGAGAACATGCGGCACATGTTGGTCTGCGTTCCTCCGCCCTAGAACACACACGCGGCGGCTGCACCGTCCAGACAGGTATACAGAGCCAGCATCTGCAGAGGCGCCGAGTGAGCACCACAGAGGAGGACCCTTCTCGCCTCGCGCATCTCGCGAAACGAGTCCCCCAGCAGCCGGCGGCGGCGGCGCCGTTCCCGCTAATACGCGGCCTAGGTGGCCCTCGCCAAATTCGGCGCCTAAAGCCGAGAAAACTGGGCCCACAACTTCTTTCTCCCTTCTCTTCGCGGAATCACGTTGTCCATCGCTGATAACATTAGCGACAAGCCTGATCAACGACCCGACGCCTTAATGGCGCCGCATTCGGCGCGTCCCAAAAGCACTTTTCGACGGTGCAGAAAAAAAGAGGAGGAGGAGGAGGAGGAGGACAGGGCGAACGCGCGTGGAAACGCTCTTTGGGTGTCTGCCCGAAAACGAATCAATAAACAAACAAACAGCACACTCAGCCAAGCACGTAGTGCGTACGCTGTGCAGGTCTCGTCGTCACATTAGCCGACCGCAGTAGCAGACTCTTCGTGGGAAGTCCCCACGGGGGCTATACCATATTTAAGCACGGGCAGTCGCCAATGGCGAATAATGCACTAATGACGGGTTTCCGTTCTTCAGCACGAATAGCTCCGTCGTCGTCGTCGTCTTCAATTAGCCTTTGATGTCCGTTAAATACGAACAGCTCTCAATTAGCATGAGCGACGAAAAGCGTGCCTCCCTGCTGAAACAAGTCCCGGTGTTTATAACTGCGGACGGCCCACCCTGGAGGCTGGGACGTGCGTGAGAAACACTGATACTGGCGAGATTCGAGAAGGCTTCGGACTGACCTTGCGTATCGATCGCTTGACCCACTGGCGAGCAAGCTATAGGGGCGACGCGAAGCTTGTCGGCTTGCTCATACGTGTCCTGCCTCGGGACTGCCACCAAAGGGGTTGTACGGCATAAATGGCATTGCGTAGGATGTCCCAGCCCACGTACCCGTTACCATGCACAGGGCGAGCCGATAAAAAAGAGGACCAGATGGCGCCCATTGGTGGCCATGACAGCGACATTATTCGTCCATTTAGTTCTGGCGAACGGTCACCGCGGTATACTGCAGCTTTGGTGACCGCGATCTGGATTTGGTGACCTTTGGTGTCAGTGGCATCGCGAGTTATATAGGAGAACGAAGCGGAGTACGCGGAAGGCAGCACTCAACCCACCCCCCTCGCCCTGCAGCTGAAGTCCTCTTCCCCCAGATTTCAGGATTACTGCGACTACAGATACTGGGCCAGGCAACTCAAGTCTACGACGTTCGGCAGTGCGGGTTCCATAAGAGAATGTTTAGTCTAACCGTGGCCGCGCCCAGCCAGGCTCCATTATGTGCGCTCGCGTACCAAAGCACCAGAAGGTGAACGCGCAGCTGGTGCATGGATGGGGCTGTAACTATACAGGGCGACGACCTCATGTTAAGACGCACCTGCTCGCGTCGATCTGGATCGAATGTTGATGAGAGCTGTGGTGTCACAGTATACGTTCGGCTGCTGGATATATGCAGCGGTGCAACATCTCACTATATAGTAGGCAATGGCCCGTAAGATATATTAAATTCCAAGTTGGTTTTTCTCTGCTTCGCCATTGTTGCTACGCATGCCTGTGGCACGATGAGAGAACGTATATAATTTGCGAACACAAAGAGCGCGCTGGCTTAACCGTTTCACCCCTTTCGGAGCCCCGATTGCGCGCTCTCTCCCCGCGGGTCGTTCCGGAACGCTCAGCCACTGCTGCCGCGCCGGCCGGTGGTACCCACGCTTGCGCGCCACAGTATCATGTGACCGTAATGCGACTGTCGACGCCCTTGACGCGTACTTGGTCACGTGATGCCCCGCGTTCCAACATTCTCCGCTCAGTCCTGCCTTGGAACCATAACACGAGCCCCCTGCTTCCATTTCATCTCTGTCGCTTTCTTTCTTTCTTCCTTTCTTTCTGTTTCTTTCTCCCAGCCGATGCGGTATGGTGTTTCCGTGGCGTCGTTGCCCGGTTTGGCTGCGTCGAAGCGCACGTCTACTAGCATTTCGTATCGCTTTTCAGTCTGTCGTGTATGTATTTTCTTCTTCCTCCTCCTCCTCTTCTGCGTCGCCGGGCTGAGCTGCTGCACCCTCGCTGCCCAGCACGTGTGTGTATATGCTCCGCGCGTTATGCAAGGTGATCTACTGCGGGGCGGCTGTTCAAGGACGCCACAGCGGCGCGCCGTCGCTCGACTTTCCAAGCTGCGCCGCCGCTGAAAAACTGCTGCCGGCCAGCACTAAAACGAGACCGCGGCGGCCTGCGTGCGTGCCTCGTGTTCCATGCGCCGAGCCGCGTGATGCGGCTTCTCGTGTGCTACGGCACGTACACTGCATACACCACGTGCGCGCATGCCATAAGCCGCGACAACGCAGTTGCAGCACAGCCAGGTTTCTATAACAGCGTGCCGTCCTGCATGGCTATTCCTAGCAAGGGTTCGTTCATTCCTGCGTGCTGTGCTCGAGAAAACCAACCAAATGTGGGCTAGAACGGATACTGGCACTGCGAAGTGCACGTGCTAACCGCGCGAACGAAAGCGCTATGAAGCCGCTTCGTGGTTTGTGTTCCGTCGTTCTTATAGCGCTGTCGAAACGTTTCACAGTGACAGCTTTTTTTCGTGCCGCTACAAAGGCGCATGTAACGCGCGAAATGAATCCATGACCAGTGACATGATGCACGTATACGAGCTATATACACTGTAAAATAATTTACACCCTTAAAACGATAACTGTGTAAATCAGTCTACAGGTCACACCGATACAACCTTTTGAGAGTAATCGTGTAACTATAGATCGATTTACATTATTTTTTTTTTTTTTCGTTTTGAGAGTGTAGATTATTTTACAGTGTATAACAGAGAAAGAAAAAGAACTTAAGAGTGCGCGAAGGGAGCAGCGAGGAGGCGAGAGAGAGAGAGAGAGAGATGTGTAGTAGACCAAGAACACTTTATTTGAAGGAAATATATATACAGCTTCGCAGGATGTCGGGGCCCTCAGTCCCGTGCCGCGACATCCTAGCAGTGTACGCGCATAATATATCGCTTCGCCGAGCGAGTCCTAACGCTCGCCTTATGCAACGGGAAATAAGGGGACGCCGGTGGGTCAGCTGCATCATGCAACGGCTCGCACCGTACCCTGTTTACTCTGTGAACGTGACACGTGAGAAAGAGGATAGTACTCACAAAGAGCGCAGAGACAGGTCTGCAGAAAGGCCGTTTCTCGGCGGCCCCTGCGCTCGCTCGACTCGGGTGACGCTGGGGTGACGGCGTCGCTCGGGCAACGTGACGCCCGCTGCGCCTCTGCGAGCTCTTCCGTCGAGCTGCGCTGCTGCCGAGCGTCGGAGTAGCCTTCTCGACGAGAAGGAGAGATGCGGAAAGGCAGAGAGCTTGGCGAGTTCTGCGGGCGGTTTGCTACCCTACACAAGGGGAAGGGAAGAAAGTGGCCATGGATATTAGTGCAATGAAAAATCCGAAGACACCTGAGCACTTATCATGAGTTGTGAATGCGAAAGCGTTGATGCCCAATTGGACGCCGTCGAGAAGTCCTTCGAGTTATGAACTCCTCGCGGGCAAGCGAGCGCGTTGAGGTGCTTGGCGCGTTTTGATTTGGCCTTACCGAGGTGCAGTGGAGCTACATTGAGCCGCGATCGTCGGTTCCCCTTGCGCGCGGTCGCGAAATACGCAGTTGCTGCCGGAGAGCAACGCCGCCTCCTCCCTCGCATCCCCCAACCCACTAGCGCGACGGAAGACTGCGTTTCCTCTCAGCTTTCCTCCCTTGCGCGCTCCAGAGTGAGCCGTGACCGTCGCCTCCCCTCGAGTGACGGTGTTATCGCCCTTGGACTTTATACGGAACATCATGGCGACGCCGACGGAAAAAATGCGCCTCGAGTGGCCATATACTTGCTATCGCAATAAAATCATACGCATAAACGGCAGTGTCGACTATCTGCTTGAAGGCGGTCATCGCGGTCGAGCTGTCTTTGGAAATGATGCATGTATTACGTGAAAAGCTGAGTGAACCTGTAAACCGCTTCTACTCAAGGGAACTCGCACATTTTCTTCCTTTCTTCCTTTCTTTCTTTCTTTCTTTCTTTCTTTCTTTCTTTCTTTCTTTCTTTCTTTCCTTTAAGGCATATCATTCATACAAAGATGTGCCTGGATTCGTACCCACAGGGCTACAGTAGTGTGTACCTTGAATTGTACAGGGATCGAATTCACAAGTTTTCGTTCGGAGACACTGTTTCTCTTTGACTGATCGTCTTCACCAGTACTATGTTCGCTATAACAACTGACCAGTGTTTTTTACAAACCGTCAGTGGTAAGAACCGCAACACGAAGTCCATGCAGAGTGGATACCGGTCGTTTACGTCGAATAACAATGAACCTTTCTATGACAAATAAATTAGGATGGAGTGTTGAAAAGATACTGTACCAATGTTAACCGAGTAACAACTGTGCTTTGTGTTGACCATTTAAATCGCACAGCCAAAAAGATGGGGGACGCTCAAGCTTTGCCTTTAAAAGTGGAACGTGATAGCATTCAAAGATCCATGACTGCTTCTCATACTTCCCGGTAACTGCAGCGTACGTAACAGTAATGTTTATCGGGAAACGCTGGCCGCGAACGCTATGCACGAAGGCAGGCTTTCTGGTAGAAACGCGGCCTCTTGCGTGGGCAGCGATACGGTGTAGGCGAGCGCCATCTGGAGGTATTGCATGGAACCGGGCGCGCCGCTCCGTGACCCCCGAGATACATGTCGGCGCGCGCAAATGGCGCACCCCGTGGCCGGTCTATGTATGGTAGGAACTCTAGAAAAGGGGTTTCTTTGAGTTTTCGCGTAGCAGAATTATGTTTTCTCGTATAATCAAATTACATCGTATAGTCAAATTACAATCCGACGCTATCATGTCTGTAGTTTGTGTGTAAGTCGTACTTTACAATATTTCTTCCTGTTTTAGCTTGAGAAATTAAATTAGTTCAGTAGGTTCCTTGCGCCACACGGAGGGCCTGGGTATGGGTGGTTCGAAAATCTTTTTGCCGATACGGCGCCCGACGCTGGACGCCGACACAGGATATTCTGCGACATGGGGATCCTTAACGCTATCGCGTTAATACACGGTTCTCAGATGCGCGAACTCGCGTCAGCGTTCCTGCGCAACCTCCAGTGGGCAAACACGAACACCTTCCCTTCGCAGTCAGGCAGCAGCATCCGAACAGCGCTGCGTGCCGTCCAAAGTCCGTGCGCGGGGCGCGGCGTCGGTTCCAAGTCCGGGCCGTTCAACTCGGAGGGAGGGAGGGGGGAGGGGGCGCAGTAAACACTCCGGAGCAAATCGCGCTCCGCCTCTTCCGTGCAAAGGTGCCGAGACGACACCGTTGAGAGTGGGCGAGCAAAAACGGAAGCATCGCGTTCCACTCGACGAGATAAAAAAAAATATCTGTGTGTGTTTACGCTTGTATATATACGCTGCGCCAAACCGTTCCGTCTCCTGTATGTATGCTCGCTAGTTTTCCTCCCATGTCGACAATGTTTACCGCGCTGCTCCACTTAGCTAATGCTGTTGCTGCTGCTACTGAGTGAATGGCGCTTCCCCCACTTCCTCTTCTCCGAATGAATATATAAATCAAAGAAACATGGAAGAGAGCTCGCAAGACGTCGAGCATGTCGCACCGTACGTGCACAAAACTTGCGAGTACAAAATCGCTACCTAACGAGCCAGTTCCATAACATCCGCAAACTCGTGCGTTTGAACAGAATAAGGACCTGGTTGCTGTTCGCTTGTTAGTTTAATATGGATGAATGGGAAGGCTACGTCAGAGCGTAGTAATTAACATCGAAGAAACAGTGAACACATCCGTCCTGCTAGTATAGGACGATTGCAATTGCACGTTTTTCTCTGACGGCGCGAAAATACCTCTTTGACTGCTTTATGTACACGCCGATGGATTGAGAAACCGGGGAGGACGAGTCCTTACAGAACCGTGGGACGTCGACAGTGCCTTCTTTAACATCGACAGCGCGATTAACCGCTCGAGCTGCACGAAACGTGGCTATACAGCGATACGAAAGATGCAGACTTTAAAACGAAATACAGCGGCGCTGGCATGAACTCGATTTACTACAGCAGCGGTTACGCGAGTGAAAGCCACGCTCGCGTCAAAATTCGAGAATACACACCATATCATTCAAATAGTCTCAAGCGCGCGCGCACCACAGGTCCCCCTATTCAAGCAATCAATTTCTTTAGTGGAGATCCCTGTACAAGTGAATTTTAATTATCGGAATTTCGTGTAGGTGTCGTCGTTTTCGCTGGTACTGTATAACCATGTTTCACAATGGGAGTAGCCATCCAAATATAGCCCAGTTTTCATCATTAGTGAAAGGGAACACCTCACTGGCATTGAGGCAACGATTTAGCACGTCTTTCAATGATGCGCGCAGCTGCTGCTCGAGCTCAGGTTTCTTGTGCGGAGGGGAGAGCGGAGAAAACTGCAGCAAGGACGAAGCGAAGAACGAATGAAGAGTCGCGAATGCAGCAAGAGAAGGAGAAGGCGGATGGCAAGACTTCCGAGAGCACTTCTGCCCGGAGGGGCCGTATATACGCTGAAAGTGTTCGCGAGCATGGCAAACATGCACGCTGCTGAAGCCCGCACACACGAGATACGGAGGTGTGCGAATCGCCGTGTTCCCATTGGTCGAAAGCGAATGCCGTGCCGCTTCCGAGATTGCTGCTGCTGCTGCACAGCCTGCGAAGGTTTCGGAGCTTATAAACAGAGCTCTCACCTCTCCAGCACTAAGCGTGCGCGTGAGTGTGTCTCGTAAGGAGAGCGCTTATCTGTGCGAAAGACGATAAAAATGGGAGCCTCGATAAGGCGACGATCACGCTGTGGTGTGTGTGTGTGTGTGTGTGTGTGTGTGTGTGTGTGTGTGTGTGTGTGTGTGTGTGTGTGTGTGTGTGTGTGTGCGCGTGCGTGCGTGCGTGCGTGCGAAGGAGAGCTCACGTAATGCTGTTGCACACCGCAAGTAACGCCACTGAGGAGAGAGGGAGGGGAGGGGGGGTTTACTACACTACACAGATAGCGCACTCCAACGCGAGCTTGCGATAGCCGTAGCGAGGCTGTACGTCCCGTCCCCTCTCCATCCCGTAGGGACGAGTGGAATTGTCTTTATTGCCGCAGCGGTAAGAATTATACTGCTGCCAAAGTGCCCATTCCGAATCACGAGGAACGGCGCCCATCATCAACAGCGTTTTTCGGGTGCCACGGGCGAATGTTCTCGGGTCGCGTGCCAATTGTCTCGCGGGCGACGTTCTTCAGGTGATGCTTGCACGCTCGACGGACGTAATTGGGCGGTGGATCAAAAGAACATCAACGTTGATTCCGTGCCGAAGCGACGCTCTCGCGCTGGGACAGGTGTGCGCCGAACTGCTCTGCACGGACGCTTTTGAGCGAGTTTCACACGTGCTGGGATGTCACCGCCGGACGACTGGATGATCAACATATATTTGCAACCACTGCAGCACATCTCGCTACTTATTGTGCCAACTGCAGAAAGGATGGATGGATGGATGGATGGATGGATGGATGGATGGATGGATGGATGGATGGATGGATGGATGGATGGATGGATGGATGGATGGATGGATGGATGGACGGACGGAGAAGATCCACGCGGAGAAGCGCACTTGCTCAACTTGCGCAACCCACACATATCGCAAATCAAATAGCAGCGCCCGCCTCATCAAGGCCCGCCGTTCCTTCCGCCGTTCCTACCGTTCCGCAAAGAACAGACATAGGCCGTGACCAGCATTGACAGATAGATTAAACTCCTTCATTTTTTTTCCTAAAAACAACTTTATTTGCATAATTTTTTGGAATTATTAAAGTCGCCGAACAAATGCTAGACTAACGTATAAATTCGGAAAGAAAAAGAATGGAAACATTTTACTCAACTATTGGACCGATCTACGAGCGCCAAGCAGAGAGGTCGCGGAGTCACGCATGCGCTTCGTATACATTGGCTTAAGAACAGTAGTGCAGAGAAAACGAAGAAAAGACAAAAAAATGCTTAGGAACGTTTAAAGAAACAAGCAAACTTAGCATGCTTCCTTTTAGCTGATTGGCACGACGAGCTATTGCAGGACTAGCGTGTGCCGCCGAAAGACAAACACCCAACCAAAGACAAACACGCGGCCCTGCGCATAAACGCCACCGCGCCGAAAGGGGTTGCCGACCCCATACCACCCGTTCGTCGACGGTCAACCCCGCGGCGCTGCTGCGGATAGCCCGGAGACGAGGGTCTCCGCATTAAGCACTGCAACCATTGCGCGCAGGGCTGTGTATACCGCGAAGTAGACGGAGGCCTGCCTGCCTGGGCTACTGTGTAAACCGCGGAACCACTTAGTCCGCCCCCCCCCCCCCCCCCTTTCCTTACTCTGCTCGAGCGGCGGCATGCGCAAAGGAGGACGATTTTCCGCGCACCCCCAGCACGGCGAGCGTGAGTTGCGTGCATCGTCTTCGCACGAGCACATGTGGGGCGCGTAACTGAAGTCACTCCTAGTTATAACGTATACATGCATAACGACGCACCATCGCGCCCACGCGTTAAGCAAGTTAGCGTGTAACCTTAAGGGTGCTCCTACACATTTGGCACGCTTAAACGTTCCGGAATCTGCTTGCTTGGAAACGAGAACGACCTTTTATGGACAGGACAGGGTTTTCAATTGAAGCGGGCGTTTTGGCCACTGGCCGTGCATTGCTAAATACGCGAGTTCTCGTCGAATCGCCGCCGCTAAAGGACCGGTCAGTGCTTGGGAAGGAGACCACCTGGGAGACCCGAGTACTCATGGCTGCTCTACTGCTGCGGAACACTTATAAAGGCGTCCGTTGTGAATGGGGCCGTATCGGTGTTCATAGCGGAAGATTCGCCTAACCCTATCCAACAGCAACTGCTCCCTCCCATCCTTCCCACAAAGTCGTCTTTTGAAAGATGGGGCGGGGAGGCTAACTCAATAGTCACAAGCTTTGAATGAGTGTCACTACTGCTTAGTAAAGTACGCTCATTCCGTAAAACAGCAGCAATTCCTTATGCAACCCGAGACGCAACCATCGCGTGCCATTCGATTGCCACTGCGTTCACATTACAGTAAACAAAACAGCATATTCGGATACACAACAGCCCGCACCAGTTTCTCGGCGGCAGTTTTCTCTCTCTTCAATTCGCAAAGACACTGCCACCGTAGCATTGCTTAACGACCACGCTACAGACACAAGCGACTCGACAAAGTGGCCATTTCAGTAACATTACAAGGAACGGCAACGGTATTTCAGCCATTCCTCCACTCGTCTTTCCCACCCAAGAGCGCCTAAGCGCCCACGAGCTTCAGAAGTGCGCTGCACGCAACTTGACAAAGAAATAGCGGGATCCACGGGCCAGCATTCCGCGCACGCACGATTCCGTGAGGACTAGCTATAGCTGGGCAGCGTCGCGCACATAGCGCGCGGTGGCGGTAGTGGGCTGGCTCGCAAGTTCAAATAAGGCGCGCGCGCGCCGCTTAGAATGCTCGCGCAAGATTCTGCAATCTCTGCCTATTTCACCGCGTTCTTCCACCTCGCTTCACCTTCAACCTTGGCGCGTCGCATACCCGCCCGCAGAGACAAGATGCCGACGCGCGCCGCGTGCTCGCCCTGCGCGGCCCACGATATACGTACGTGATCGCAATCTCGCGGCAGAGGAGAAGGAAGCCTTCTCCGAGCTTTTGTTATGCATACAAGAACTCTCCGGAGGAAGCGCCTGCTCGCGCGCAGCGCCTCTTTTGCGGCAGGTCGTTCAGAGAGCGATGCAACCCCCCCCCCCCACACACACACACACGCACACACGCACACTCTTTCCCTTGGCCGGTGCGCTATGCGCCGCGGTTCGAGATAAGAGGGCGCGGTTTTCTAAACAAAAGAGCTGGAAATACTCGGGACTAGTAAATCAGCAGGCGGTACAGCTCGTTCCGCATACATTGTGAGAAGAAGGCTAGGGCGCGGTATCGCGCACTTAATTCCTCGCTCTTCTTGCTTTTCCAAAGTTCGGTCACGCTTTTTACAACCTGGCTTGACAACCGACACACGTCGCACAACGCGTTTTCGTTGTTCGCGCCTATACGTCTTGTTTCCGGCACTCGCGTATATGCTGGCTGGCCGTGGCTGTGTAGCCAGTTCGCCTTCCTTGCCCACTCCCAGTGCCGAACCAGACTGTTTCAACTTTGGGAGTCGATAGTATTCGCCGCTTATAGTATTAGACTCGTTAAATCCGCTTATCATTCTCACGTGACGTGAACCTCCTCAGCGAGTGCTCTTTGTGCGTTTGCTGATCTCCCGCTTGCTTAGAGCTGTGTACACGATCGCAGATTAACTCCGACCAACGTCGGAAAATAAATACCACTGCGCTGATGCAAATACAGGCGGCAGTGTTACTCTCTCGATCTTTCCGGCTGCCTGACAAACAGCGCGCCATCGGTGTAAGCGAGAGAACAAGTGTTCTTCTTGCTGCGTATAGGCAGTCAGTGATGTGTGAGCTCCGCCTCTAGCAGGCGTGCGGCCTTACTAAATTGCAAAGCCCCGTGTTTTCCACGTGTGGCAAGCTCTTAGCCCAGCGATATCGACGCGGATATCTAGGCTGCGCTTGAAATTCAAGGAGGCTGTGAGGTAGGGTGGCCATTCCATTCGATATATCTGACCGTGGTCGACAGAGCGCTCCGAGTGTTCCGACCTTTTCGAGTCACCTGGCTAGCGGCACGGCTTCGCAGTCTTGACCCCCAGACAACTCATGTCGATGGCCTGATTCTGTGCAGTTTAGCTAAGCCTGGGATATATATATATATATATATATATATATATATATATATATATATATATATATGTGTGTGTGTGTGTGTGTGTGTGTGTGTGTGTGTGTGTGTGTGTGTGTGTGTGTGTGTGTGTGTGTGTGTGTGTGTGTGTGTGTGTGTGTGTGTGTGTGTGTCGGGACGCAGAAGGCGCATTTTTTTGTCAGCTTGCTTGCTTG
Organism: Dermacentor variabilis; assembly: GCF_050947875.1. Taxonomy (NCBI): domain Eukaryota; kingdom Metazoa; phylum Arthropoda; class Arachnida; order Ixodida; family Ixodidae; genus Dermacentor; species Dermacentor variabilis. The sequence goes on from NC_134572.1 coordinate 65,051,186, forward strand.
TTAGTAGATAGCGCAACACGGTATCTGCGCGATAGCATATGTATCACGCAGCAGCAGCGTCATGCGCGTAAGTTTATCACATACATGTGCAAGCTAGTTTTCGGCTGTGTAGTGGCGGCTGACATGTTCATATATTCTATTCTAGGACTCGATGAGTCTCTGAAGTTATTATTATTTCTTTTTCATGTAACGTTTTAATAATTCGGCGAATGATGCTATTTCAATACGTTCATTGCACGCCTTAGCATCAGGAAGGAAAGCTTTGCATAGCGCATAACGTTAGCCACAACTGCCATGGAGGCAGGGGCCGAGTGTCTGAGCGGCTGTCGACGGCCGTGTACTGCACCAATTCCAGCGGTGGGCCATCGATCAAAGTTCGCGGGCCTCTTTGGTCTTTCTCGTCTCTTCGCAGCTGCGGCGTGGGGGGTGCGACCGCTCAAAAATGCCGTCGTCGCGAAGATGCCGTGGCGACGACCCGGTGCCTTATTTTCGGGTTTGACAACGGCCACACCCAACCGACGCGCTGGAATTCTCTTGGCCTCGGCCCATAGATACTCCCGAGGAGACGATCGAGTTCGAAGACGGATCACTTCCTGCCGCTGGCACGTATGCACGTTCGAAGTACGCATATACAGACTGATAGTCTGTATAGCTTCTGGCATGGTGCGGTTTGTTCTCTCGTAAACTGTCTGCTGTGAAGAAAGACTGGAGTATCGTGTGTCGCAACTACCCCATCTTCTGTGATTGTCAGATAGAATATTCTTTTTTTAATTTGGAAAGAAAAAGAAGTATATGTTAAAGCCAGCACGAATTGTGACGGTAACGATGACATGTGCCTCAAGAAGGAGGGCTACATAATGGTCCGCCCAGCTTAGCAAGGACGCCATCAATCGCTATCAACACGTACAACGTACCCCTGCTGGTCTTGCACAACGATACAAAATAATTCGCTATCACTGAGAGAGAGAGAGAGAGAGAGAGAGAGAGAGAGAGAGAGAGAGAGAGAGAGAGAGAGAGAGAGAGAGAGAGAGACCCAAAAGGGAAGTAGAAAGGCGGAGAGGTCAAAGGTCTGCTATCCTTACACTGGGGGAAGGGTGAGGGAGAAATAGAAAGAAAGGATGTAAATAGAGGCGACACAGGGCAGGAAAAAGTACGCCCTCTGTAGTCATTCTCTTATTAATATAGCACCTAGATGTCAGAGCACTGAGACGCCGGCACGATTCTTCGCCCTGATCCCGAGGACAATATTTGCAAGGCACGTTAAAACCTTCTTTTTTTTTTTCGCATATTTAATTACGTGCCGAGTGTAATACGGAGCTGATTCACACGAATGTCATTATTATGCCGAAGTGCCCCGACTGGCTTGTCGATACCTCGAAACGCTTGTTGATATTGATTAAACTCATTTTTTTTAATCGTGCAAGTGTGCCGAGATCGTCCCATGTATTTAAAGCGAGCTCGACGCAAACCTCTGAGAGGGCTTATAGATAGCGCGAAGCGCATATTTTGCTTTTTTTGCTCTCGCCCGCCACCCTGCGCATACGACAAATGGCGCCGACGGCGCGCTTGGACGCGAGTGCGCCTTTAATGCCAGGTCATGCATGCAAAACGAGGGCCATTAAACACGCCTAACTGCTCGGACATAGTCATTAGTCACACTGCGCACCGCGGCTCGCAGTGAACGATTAATTTAACGACGCGGCCTTTTTTCTTCCTTTAACCTTTTCCGGGAACAACTGGCCCCGCGTGTCGCCGACTCATTTCCCACCGTGGATATGAAAGTCGTGCCTTAAGAAAATGGAGCTCGCTTGTGTTAGACATAGGCGTGTAAACATTCGACGGCGAGGACGCGGACAGCTGAGCATTTTCGTTTGACAACAAACAGACACAAAAAGAAAAAGGTCTCCAATCCATGTTGTGAAGGTGGTTGGGCAGCAAAGACTCTGTAAACGACAACTAGAACGATTATCTATTGCGACGTAGCTTGACATTATTCGCATGGCGACATTCGCATGCACTTTGCCAATTATTAGCCCTAAGGCGTTTCAACGGCCTGTTACTTGGCTTGCGCCGCTACTTTGCGCACCTACTGCATAGAGTGAACCAGAGAGAAGAGAAATACTCGTACACATAACCACGTCATAATTACTTTCGCCACGGCTCGTATGCACGCTGTTCTTCAAGAGTACTCATCATACGTGACCTTCCCATAGCACTGTCGCAGCACAAATCAGTTGCCAGGCTGTTTCTATATACGAAAGTGTAGTTACGTCACTCCCTGCTTCGTATGCAGCTTGTCCAACCGCAATCTTTACTGCTTGTGGCGAACGCAGTGCGTGAAGGAGGGCTTTCTGATTCTTCTTTTTTCTTTCCGCCGCACGGCAGGCGCTGCCGCGCATGCGCAGAGTCGAGCGCCATCTGCTGGTGCTGCAAGGAACCCAGCGGCGCACGCTGCGCGCGCTTCCCGCTGATTGGTTGAGCACGACAGACCCATTGGGAGGTAGAGCTATAGAGCTTCGCTGTAAAACGAGGCTTTACGACTATTTGCTGCACATGTATACAGCTTTTAGCGGGCAGTATACACCCTATACGCGTCACGTGAACTTCTGCTTGGCCGGCGGGGTTATTGCGACACACTGGAATGTCCGCCGCATTGGAGGGCAAGTACGTGAGCTCTTCACAACCTATAAAGCTGCGCGAGGGCTAGGCAGACAACTGAAGACCCGTGGACATCAATGAATGTACGGCTCAATATGTGCATAGTTGTCACGCGGTATACGTGACCATTACGAAGATGTTCACCTTCACGTTCGAGAGCTGTAATTTCTACATAGAGATGTTACAGCGCGCCGGTTATTTTTGTCTAAAGCAACATCAAGACTAACGTCTATGGCATGTAACGTCTAGTTAAAGTAGGTAAAAAAAAAGCGAGACTATATACCTGTGGTGCATGTGAGTTATCTGTACCCTTGCCTCTCCTCATTATTCGGTCACCCTCCACACGCAAAAGGTGTGACCAAGTGGACATAAGTCTGCATAACTTACATGTGCGTCTGTCCTTTCACATCATATGCAAAGCTTTGGAAAGCTATTAAATAAGAGAGACTATGCGCGGCCTATTACGCGCTGAGGTCAGTGGCAACTTTTTTCGCGAAGGGAACACATAATCACGATACACCTTACGCGATTCGTAAGACCTCCAGGCTCCCAAGTCGCTTCGGGGGCCTCGCGGCGTATGCCATATACCACGCTTATATAGCGCGCGAAAAACTGAACGAAATGATCGCTCGCCAACTAATCACAAACTGCCTTTACTGACCCAGAAAAACTGTCGGCGCGGTCCCGTGCTCGCAGTTATTCAGCTTTAATAACAACTGCAGTGATGCACTGGATAAGGACTTAATATGTTATGCAGGTAAGCGGGCGGGGCCCCCTTCAGAGTGGACAGCAAACATTCTCTTCGCGGACTGTTCACTTCTCGGCCGTGATTTACGATTCCCGAATCACGCACCCTGTATATAAGGGAAAAGAAACTAAACAACTAAAACGCCGCGAACGCCGCGAACGCCGCAGTTTCGTATATTTATAACTGAAGCGTTACATTTAGGAACCCCTTCACCAGCCTGCGTGCTCTCTGCATCCCGCTCTGGGCGACGCTGTTTTTTGAAGCTTATACAATGTCCGGTCCAGAATATTCTGGCGTCATTTAGGCTGCGTGCGTATAGTGTGTATACAGTCACACACATGGAGTCTTAAGCGAGTCGTAAATCCAAAGTCCGCTTACGGGGTACAAAGGCTATACGCTTGTTGCGACTCGGTTTGCCGGGGCTCATGCCCGAAACGTCGTTCGATTCTCAAGCCTATATATATTCTCAGCGTTGTTGTCGACATTCGTTCGAGCATGCGGCGAAGCCCCACAGCGTAATACTTATGGTAATGGCCCGGCACGCGTCCCTTGCGCCGCGTAGAAACTCGAGTGCTCCCCGGCGCACACCCGAAAAAAACTGGGACTCGAAGCGAAAGAAACCAATTTTCGTCGCCAGCGGATCGAACGCGTCGCGCGAGCCAGCGGGGAAGGCGTCCTTTGATTGTCTTTACTCAGAAAGAGCGCCGCCGATGCGTTTGGGAGGCGGTGCGCGTTCAATGTATACAGCTGTGTGTGCAGGCTATGTGGAGCAAGGCCCGTTTGACCGTGGCCCACTAAATGTCCTTTCGGCACCACAAAAGAGAACAGTCTAAAGGGTGCGTTTCGCGCGCGCGTTGCTTATGTGTGTGTGTGCGGCGTTAATGGAACTGCTCGAAATATGTGTCCCTCCTCCGTTCGGAGGTGGTCAGCGTACCCGTATGCGAGGCACGCCGAGGTTTCGTGTTTGGATTCTTCCGTGTGTCTGGTATAGAAAGAAGCTCGCGCTATTTGAACAGGGCCGCCTGCAGATGATGAGTCCCCACGTATAACATACACTTCCCGCGCCGGCGCCATCATCTTCATTGCTTGTAGTTTGTTTGTTCGCCTATGATTCCCTTTTCTTTCTTTCTATTTCGATCGTTGTCTTTATTTCTTCTTCGTTCTTCATTTTTTTGTGCCTCTTTATTACTCTGCTTCCGATAATCCCGTTCAATCTTTCTTTGTCCCTCTCCAACCTGCATCAGCATTCCCGCACACTTACAACAGGCCCCGGCCCTCCCCGACGCACTCGTGGTTTCGGCAATCTGTCAACGGACAACCACGCTGCCCAGAATCTCAGTGGGCTATCAGAGACGAGCGCTCATCGCTCGGCGCGGACGCGACCAGAATAGAAGAACGCCGAGAATGGAGGAGGACCAGACTTTTCATCTTTCTCTCTTTCTTTTCTTTTCCTTTTCGAGCAGGCCCACTCGCGTCGCACCTTCCTCGGTTCCTTCCTAAAACATATTCCATCAGCGCAGCCATGGGACAGCGAGCCTGATTACGAACCGCGGTAGCTGGAGTGCCAATGCGGGTCACGGAGCTTCCGTCTCGCGCGCGCGTACACACACGAACGCTGCCAGCGCTCGCGTTAACTCCTCCCTGGCCGCGCGCGCAAGCCAACGAAGGCAAACAACCTTCGGAGTGGGCTCGACCAAGAGGGCCGTATAGCCACAGCCACCTATCCCGTCTCTTTCTATGGCCACTCCATCATGCAGATTATTGCACCGATCGACACGTTACCTTGCAGTAGCGCGGCCGGGTTCCCGTCTGCCATCGGCGCCTGCGAGGCAGGCATGCCTATAGCGATATATACAGTGGCTGCAGAAGAAGGATGCGTTCGCAAGACAAGTAGCCGTGATTGCGGATCTTGTTCCACCTTGTTGTTTCTTTAAAAGAACGACGCTTAGGATAAGCTTGAAGTGCACATAGTGGGCAACGCCTTGCACAGCCTTCCTCGTTGCGCGCCCTTTGACGTCTCAAATGGAAATCAAGAAAAGAGTGCAGTCAGAGAAAAGGAACACCGACACCCCAGAAACCGACATCTCAGCCCGCGTAGCCTATGTTGCCCGAACCGCGCGCTGCCATTTGCCACCCAAATTAGCAAGGTTACTTTTGCGAAGCATAATGTTTTCCAGTCGACATCGTTCGGCGCCGTGCTGCCTTGAATAGAATCGAAAGGCACTACTTGGAACCAAATTTTCTAGATAGTTAGTTGCAAGATCCTCAGACTCCAACTCTGACCGGATAGATAAGATAGCCTATACGGGCGTGTTGCTAGTTTCAGCAACTGCGAAGTGCTTCGAGAATAATTAAACCTTATAAGCACAGATGATGTCGTGAATACAGTCATAATTGTTATCCTGCCGCTTCCCTTGTTTTCGTATTTGCAAAACGCATGTTTTGAATAACAAGTTATTATTATTATTATTATTATTATTATTATTATTATTATTATTATTATTATTATTATTATTATTATTATTATTATTATTATTATTACGACGACGACTTGTCGACGAAGACTTGCGCTCGAAACGTACGATCCCTTGTTAGGGGACACGGCACGCATCCGAGCAGTTAGCCTCCTTCCAAGGCTTATAGTATACAGTGAATAGCATCCTCGAAATAGGGACGGCGCATGACCATGCCTCCCACCCACCTCACGTCTCTTCGGTTCTGATGTAAGCCACCGCATAACAAGTTCGCACAATGCCGTCCGATAGCACGACGCCGTAAATCAACGCCGGTCATCCCGCGGGAAGGGACTTCCTCGCGCGGACACTCGCGTCGACGGAATCGATAGTCGGCGAGGCGGAGAGCGGTGCCCTCGAAGGGTCGGGCTCTCTCCAAGCGAGCTGTCACGGACGACTCCGGCACCGTAAACAAACCCGGCAAGCAAAGATATACAATGAGCGACAGACCCAAATGGTCCGTTCTTCCTTCCCTCCGCAGCAATTCCTCCGCCGAAACAACCGCGGCCGGCAGACCGCGCGCATTAAGAACGTTTCCGCGAGACCGAACGGTGCCACGAATGACTCCCTGCTCTAGAAAAAAAAAAAAAAAGAGAAGAAGAAGAATGCGATGGCCGGCCAACTGCGCGCAGACCGCCGGGCGAGAGAGCCCGTTTTTTTCTCCCCAAGGTGACTCATTAATTAGCGGCAAGTGTCGGTCGAGCGGCGCAATTTAGAGCGATAGGACGCCAGCAGCGAGCAGGCACACAGCCGCTCCACATTGAGGAGGGGGGCGTCGGTTACTCTAGAAGCGACGTCCAAAGAAGCGCACGCGTTATACCTAAGCGTATACGCCCCCGTTGTTCGCACGAGAGCCATGGGAACGAGCCCGGCACGCGGGCGGCGACCGCAAACGGGTTCACGGCGGCGGCGATGGGACCCACTGGGAGCTCTGACCGGGACAACAGCGCGAAGAGCCCCCCCCCCCCCTCCGGTACAAGCGAAGCCAGAGAGTGGGGGTAAAACAGCCAAAAGAAAACAATGGGGCGATGAGCAGCAAACGCCGCATATAGCGAACGGCGGTGACTCGACCGCGGTGAATTGGGGCAGGGGCGACGTGGGCACATGAATTTTCGCGCGCGCCTATAACGCTCTTTTGCTGCGGCGCGTGGTTTGGATTAGTTGCGGCTTGAGTGTTCGACTTTGGGACAGAAGCGGAGACGCTCGTCTCTCGTTGATTCCCGGCCGCATGCAAAATGCGGGCGCCGACCTAACCTAACCCCGTTCCGTAGGCAACCGCGAGAGGACATGCTCAGCGGGAGAAGATAATGCATACCCTGCTTCAGTGGGCGACGGCGCCTCGGTGTACATAGTGGGCATGAGACTGGATTTATGCGGTCTTTTGTAGTTGCCTCGCCTGAACGCTGTCACGGCGCCTGTGCTCGCTATATAAGCCGTCTCGAAAGGGGTCAGGCTTCGAAACGCGCAGCAGATGTTCGCATTCATCCGAATGACCGCTATACGGGACACGCGCTCAAATCGGTGGCAAAATGAACAAGTCGATAAGTGATGTAACGAGCGTCGACCAATTCCCGCCTATGACACCGCAAGACAACGGTGGCAGTCCCGTGGAAGGCGAAGCTCGCCAACTGCTTCTCTTACGCACACCCACTATATAGTTACGCGCACGGTTGCGTCTCGAAATATGCGGTTTCATATGAGTATCACGTGGTTTCCGCCAGAGGGTAACGCATAGCGTTACCCTCTGTATAAAAAAGAAAGGTCGGTACATCAGTCCCTTGTAATCACAAGAGAGTGCTATATGCAATCAATCGTCCCGTAGCCGGTCTTTAGGCATGATATGGGCACAAATACATATTTGACAGCCTGAATTAGGCCACCGTTGCCAATGCAAAAACGCAGTCTATATAGTATAGTTCATTTCTACTTGCCCGCGTTTGAACTTATGGTGACCGTAAAATGGTGTACACGCTGGCTATATATATATATATATATACACAGACTGTAAGCCATTCGCTGATACTCTATGAGAACCGCTGGGCTATGCTCAATCCAATGGTCGGCCGGTGTTGATGTCCTCGCAACCAGGCAAATTCAAAGGCGAACGTAAAGCACCTTCTAAAGCGCATCCGCCTTACATTTTTAGCAATAGGAGACGTCATCGGCCGGACGTACAAGGGAACGCAAAAATAGTTAACAAAGGAACGCAGAAGGCGTACAAAGAAGTTAGGGTTTTGGTGCACGCTATGCTGCTTGAGGACGCTGCTCCTAAAGCTCGCCGCTTGCAAAGGCATGTCCTCAAACGGTCTCCGTCACTGCAAAGCTCTCAGCGCAGACCGTTGAAAACGAATGTCAATTTTCAAGCGTTCAACCAACGCGGCGGTCGGTTTGGCCAGATGTGTACGCACATGCAGTGGGTCTTAGTGAGGCAATTCGTAACGGGTTACGACAGCTGTCTATACCCCTCCAGTTAATTTGTAACTATAGGAGGATCTGCCCTTACGCGGTTAACCGGCTTGGGCATTCCTGCGAAGATTATCAATATCAGTAAAGGTTGGCCCTATAAGTCTAAGGATATCGTTCTCTTTCGTGCTCCCTTGACCCCTGCTGTCAAGTTCGGCCACGCACTTTGGCCTTGGCCCGCTAAATAAAGCGCCGCTTATTATGTGAAAGAACGAAAAGACAGCTTAAAGCGTAGCCCTGTGTCCTTATACGAACTACGCAAAAACCGTGGGCAATTAACATTCCGTCCGCGTAGAAAGACGAGGCAGGGAGATGAGCAGTAAACTAGGAGGAGGTTGGGGAGGGGAGGAGGCTATGCGAACGGGGTGCCGAGTGTTTGTATCCTAGGGCATCTCACAACGGGTGGTATAATAGTTCCCGGTCGAATGCTCGCGCGCGCACAGTTTAGCCAGGAACTCTAGCAGACTACAAGAACGACGCGAAAAAAAAAAAGAAGAAAAAAAAATAAACGCCGCGCGAAGTCGTCTGACCTACACGAACCATAAACAACTCGAGCGGCGAATGCAAAGCGCCCGCTGCGCGAAGCCGTGGACATATATGGCGCTGTCTCTCTCCCTCTTTCTCTCTCCTGGATGAGCCCGTTGCAGGGAAAAGAGGGGGGAAGAGAGACAAGTACACACGCAACTAGCCCGGCTAAATTGAATTCCAGGGCGTCGCGACCGCACGCGCATGTGTGCACTCGTGCATGCGTATACACGGCGCACGGGGGGGGGGGGGGGGGGAGGGGAGGCGAGGGGATGCGCGTCGGGGCCCCGAGATTCATTTGGCGCCCAAATTAGACAATGCATCCGGCTCCTCGCACCGCGACGACCGTGAATATCGCACAGCGTGGTGTTGCAGGCTTGAAAGAGTTACTTTTCTTTTTATTTCTTTTCGCGTCCTGCTCTCTCGCTTCCCACTCTCGACCCTTTGTCGAGCGTGTGAGATGCTATCTTGGTTGCTTGAAAGGACGCGTGGTCTCGCTGGACTTGCTGCGGACGTGCAAAGGTAGGCCGCGGTATCTCTCTCTCTCTCTCTACTTATGTCTTCTTTTCTTCTTCTTTTTTTTTTGGGGGGGGGGGTGTTCTGGGGTCCTATCGCAACTACGTGCAGACTCTTTTCATTCATATTACTTTATCTCTGCTATTATTATTGTTCTTATGCATGTTTTTTTTGTAAAAGGGTGAGCACATAGTCTGTATTTTTTGGCCACCTCCCCAGAACTGCTTTGTCGAGCAAGCCGTATTCCGGATACGAGTTCTGGCCGTGACAGGAAGCCAGCTTTTCAAGGCTTCGCTTCGCTGGTTGTGTCAGCTGAGTCCAAGCGGGTAACGCTTGGACTTGTCGCTCCTGAGCTTTGTCACCTAAGCCACAGGAGCGTGGAGGTGTTTCCGTGTCCCTGAATTACTACATTCGATCAGGCAGCTTCGTCTTATTCCCATAGGGTTCTTCTTTTTCTTTCTCAGGATCTTTTGCGTTGGACAGATAACTAACTGTGTACTAGGTTATCGCCGATGCATCCGCTCATTCCTTCGTACATCTATATATCTCTGACGTTAGTGTTTTAGGAGCGTTTCGATTACCTCAGTTGCGTGGTATATACTGTGAAAGTCAATTCACAGTGTGTGCACTCGTTGACTCTCAATTCGAAGCCCTCAAGCACCGACTTCCAGCGTACAATAACAATGATGATCACCGCAGCAAGTGGAAGCAACACCGCGGCCGGACGTGCATATAACACGGGCAATTAGGCGACCGACCTCTTTCGCGATCGCGAGGCCGACGAGCTGGCCGGAGTACAAGAACCCGCCCTCGCGATCTCGCATGTCAGACCTCGGAGACCAGACAGTCGTTCATCCGGGGGCCGCTTCGGAGACAACGGGTATCCCTTCACGAACGGGGAAGCGGACCGTGGTACAGACTTCCAGCAGCGAGAGCGAGAAAGAGAGCTCTCCGAGGGCCCGCTGTGAAGCGCGGCCTGGCGCGGTCGGTGTCAGTGGCGTCGGTTTGCGGCGGTGTGGCGGTCGAGAGCATTCGCAGGCGTCGAAACCCGCGCAGCCCAGCCGACCGCGTAGGCGAACAGGACAAACTGGCGGGCAGGCAAGCGGGCGGGCGGGCGGGGAACCGACGAGACACTGCAGCGGTTTGCGTCTTGACCCCGCCGCCCTGCGCGGGGCGAACGCGTGGTACGAGGCGGCGCCCGCGGATGCGCGCTATATAACGTTCGTGGCCTCTTTCTTGACACGCGGCGAGCAGTCCACGGAGCCTTTTTTTTTCTTTCTTTTCCACTGCTTCGGAAAGAAAGAAAGAAAGAAAGAAAGAAAGCGTCAAGAACTAGAGCGGATGTTCCCTGGAATAAGAAAACTAATTGCGGGCCGTTTGCGTGAAACACGAGTGGACGTTTCTCGAAGCGCCCCTCGGCGAAGAGCAAGCCGCTGAGCGATGATGAGTGGGAGGAGGAAAATTACAATGGCTAGTTGGCCACCAAGGAAATGTATTTTCAGTTTCGATGACGGGAGCGCGAAGTTCACCTCGCATAGTGCCCAAGACAGATGCATACTTGCCATAAGCACTGGCACAGCAAGTACCTCATACGAAAAGCAATACGGAAGCGCAAGAGTAATCGGACGTTTACGCGCAGGAAATACAGTCATACTGTGAACAAAGCAGAGTGGACTAAGTGCAATTGAGGTTCATCTCACGTTCTCCTGAGTAAGTTGTTCGGTTCGACACTTCATCATCGCGGTGCAATAGCCTCGAGAAATGATATCACTGCCTGCCTCTTGGCATGCTACCGATAAACGACTCTTGGCGGCTGTTCAACGTGGTCTCAGTTTATAGTCACTGTATAGAAGATAAACGCAACGCAACGTTTCGACCTAGCGGTCCCGCTCGCCATTACCTTTACCGCCACGCCAGGCGCCATCAGCATAGCACAATATAGCTTGCGTTCGTGCAGCTGGCAGCTGAACGGGGCGGTAACTGTGACGGTGACCGGTAAGCGCTGTGCCAGAGCGTTCTAGAACACACCATTCCGTGTTTACATTACGACGCCTCTGCGAACCTCTCCCATTCGTCTGGAAAGGGCGCGCAGGTATGATAAATTGAGAGTGAGAGATCGTTAATGAAATATAGGAGGAAAGGCCAGTCGAGAGGTCGACAGTGCGGATGTGGGAACCGCCTGAAAGAGCTTTTTTTCTGCGGAGGCGTCGGAATACGTAACGGCTGCAGACAGTTCCGGTTCCCGAGGAAACGCCATATGGCAGCGCTCCGCTAGGTCACGGTACGTGTTTTATAAGCTCCTGCTTCAGCTTATGTGGCGGTGACGGGCGCCGTACTTAACCTTACCGCAATGTCAACCATTTTATCGATTCGCTGGCGGGGCATGTAGCTATAATATACGATATGATAAACACATATCGGAGCCGGCTCAGCCTTGTAGCAAATGTTAGTATAGGTGCCTTTACGCGAACTTTGTAGAGCTATACCGTAGTGCTGTGAAACGACGTGTCAAAGGTGGTATAAGGCACCGCCTTGAGGCGCTGCGCTTCACATGGTCAGTTATGTAAGAATCGTCAACGACTTAGTCTGCAGACAGTAGTCGATGTAAACTGGTGCAAACAAGACATACAGCAATCACCTACAGGAATGCCGATACGCTCTGTCAGTCTGCAGTTACCACATTAAAGAAAAGAAAATGTGTTTACGAAATTAAGGGTGGACCTCTCCTGCCAGTGTCGCCGTAGCTGTCTCACTCACACGCAGGAACAAGGCTATCAGCAGTCGGCGCTTAGCGGTAGTCTCTCAACCAAGGAAATGAGCGAGCACCAACATTTTGGCAGACAATCCAGGCTTAGCTTCGATCACCTGACAAGCACCAGCGTATTCAGCATTATCACACGGTTCATGACCGTCCGTGTACAGCCTGCATTGGAATGAGCCTTTTCACTGGACGCAAATTCACAACAGCTCACATGCAAGTATCGACAGACTGACCACGGTCTTGTCCCCCGAAGCAACTCTTCTTGCGATGCCATGCAGCAGAGTCCCATCTCCGGATGGATGATCTATACTCGCGCCTAAGGGCGGCAGCTACTAGAGAAGAGAACGCGCCGCCGCCAGCGCCGGGCCCAGATGGCCGGCAGCCCCTCCCGGCCTCACCCCACAGAGAACGCGTCGGGCCGTCGAGGGGGCCAATGCACTCGCGCTTCCTCTCCCCAGACGAGGGCCTCGGCAGCGTCCCCCGTCAAAGCTCTGCTTCTTCTTCTTCTTCTTCTTCCTCGGAACGCGCAACGAGCGGTCGGTCCTTCCTCGCGACGGCTACCACGGCGACCCGCCGTGTCTCTCTATATGCTCCTTGCCGCTGCCGGCCGTGCAGCACAGCAGATCTGTCCATCGCGCTGGGGAACTGTGGATCGAGCCACCACCCTCGCCACACGGCGTTTGTTCGCGCTGGCGGCGATTAACGAATTAAAAAGAAATAGAAAAATAAAAGAAAGCGACTCACGATTGATGCATATACGGCGCTTTGCCGCGCTCTCACCCAAGCGCACTCTGATGCATCCGTTAGATACGCTGGTCAGAAAACGGGAAACTGATCTGCGGACCGAGTTAGGTTTACGGTCTGACGGGAAAGGAAGACGTGTCGTATCGGACCTTGCTTTACCGCTTATCGCTACTGGCCCCGCACACCTTGGCGCGTGCCACCGGATCCACACCGCGCATGCATCAAGTGGAGGCAGCGCGGATGAGGCCGTCGTCGTCATGATCATAATCATCATGGTATTTACGTCTGCTCTAAACGATCAAGGCCTCCACCAGCTACTTTCGGTTAACCACTGATCCCTCTATCAGCTCTATCCCAACTCTATTAATCCTACGCCTACCTATTTCGTAATATCATCACTCTAAAATAATCATCCGGCGCCACCGAACACGTTTTCTATCACTTGGCAGCCATTTCTGCTCTAATACACACTCTAACAGACTCTAAAAAGCTCGATTATCTACACTACACATTACACGACTTGCCCAAATCCACTTTTCTGTTAATCTCAACTAGACTATCAGCTATACTCACATTTGCTTTCTAGTTTACGCTGCCCAATTCCCAGCTCAACATTACGCATTGTATTTGCCCTGCCATCTGTCACGCGTGGTTCTTAAGTTTCCTTCCAGCTTTAGCCGTTATGTTCCATGTTTCGGCAGCATTATTAGCAGAATGTGTTGACTATAGTACACCCTGGGTTAGTACCCGAAAAAGCTGCCATGTGTGTTCGGAGCGGTAACAGTAAGCGGCAAGGTATAGAACTGCCCCGTGTGAAAGAACGGTTTCTGATACAGTAATACCCTCTGCTTGGTCCCACCTCATGGGTATACAGAACGCTGGTTCTTCACCGGCAAAACACGGATTCTTCGCCGGAAAACAAACAACGCGACAATGTCTGTCGCGTTGCAATGCGACAGACAATGCGTGCAAATGTGTAACACGCACATGACACAGTAGCGTCAGGCATACGCACGTAATATGTGCGTGCGGGTCGCTGTTGTGTCCCGTGTCGAGTGTGTTATTCCTATAAGCCCGCATTAAATGCGACGGCCTTCCTTCACATATGGCTTCACTTCACGAATACGTAGTCTGCGAGTATATAACATGGCTCTGCAAGCACGAACTGCGTGCACGACGAAACCGGGACGTCCGGCGTGTTCGTGAATACATATACAAGCCGTGCTCCGCCTCCGCCCCATTCCTGCTTACAACATTTCACTGGCAAGTGGTTAACATTACAGTGTCCGTACGTTATCTTGACCACGGACTGCCATTTCACGCATGTTATACGGAGGTCCGCGTAACCACGCGCTTTCGGTTGCATGCGTGTACAAGGCAGGGCGTGACGTCGTGTTCTCGCCGACCTTGTCTCGCACGGCAATCACGCGCGCATCCGCCCCCCCCCCCCCCTCTCGAGCCTTTGTTCTCGCGTAAGAAGACACAGCTCCCGGGAAAGAGGGAGCGAGCTCGCGGCATCGGTAGACCGAGTGCCGCCGTCTCACGGATCCTGCGGCGAAAGGAGGATGACAGCCGAGCGTGGCGCGACGCTTGGCGGACATCCGGCGCGGTACTTCTCTGAGAAGGCGAGCCTCCCTCCGCGTCGCGTGACGTTACTGACGATGACGACGACGACGACGACGACGGAACGCCGTCGCGTCATGCGGTGAAGCTTCGCGTGGCGAGATCGAATGCTCTGCTTCCCTCTTGAAAGCGCCGCACTCTCTCGCGATGGCGTCAGCTCGCGCTGTGGCACTTTCGTGGAGCGCTCGTGTTCAAGGACGCCGGTTCGACATTGGGACGTGAGGACACGCCAAACGCATTCCGTCCGCATGCCTCCTTCTCGGTATTGTTCTCGGAGTTGAAGTACCTGCATGGCTACGATCCATAACAAACGCCGAACAAAGATTAGACTCCACAGACGGTAGTCTCTCTGCACCTGAAACAATAGTAAGGGAAGCCTCAGTCCTACGCCAGCGTTTCGAAAAGAAGACTTTTTTGTCTGTGCCGAGGCGAATACTATCCCATTTTTTTCGTTTCCCGCTTCAACTATATATCTCCGTCGGGCGCTGCCTACTTTTGAAGCTCGTGCGTTAAAGAACCCCAGGTGGTCCAAATATCCGGAGTCCCCAACCACGGCCGCTGGATAAAAAAGAAACGTTTTTTTTTTTTTTTTTAATCCAGCGGCCGGGCCCCTACTACGGCGTACCACATATTCAGATCGTGGTTTTAAAGGTGAAAGCCTTCCTAGGCTAATGGTGAAGTTTGTGCTAGCAGACCTGACCGCCGGAGTGTCAGCCGAAGCGTCATCACACCATATGAAGACAGATTAAAGACATTAAAGAATGAAAAATGATTGATAGAGACAGTTAGTGAATAATACCGTTCTAATAGAAATTAGTAGGCGTTAATAGTGACTAGTAATGACTACTAATGACTCCAAATTGACCAATATGTCTAGACGGCTTGTAATGACCACTATTCATTGGAAATGACTAGAAATGTCTAGTAATGAGTAGTAATGACTGTGGTGACTACTAATGACTACGAAATGACCAATATGTCTAACAACGGCTTGTAATGACCACAATTGATTACAAATGACTAAAGATGCTTACTAGTGAGCAGTAATGACTAATAATGACTGAAATCACTTAATGACTAGTAATGACTAAAAATGACCAATATGCTTAACGACAACTTGTAACGACTACAATTCATTAGAAATTACTAAAAATGCGTAGTAATGACTAGTAATAACTAATAATGGCTGAAATGACTTTTAATGACTATCTAATGGGTATGATATGACTAACATGTCTAACGACGGCTTGAATGGCCACAATTGATTACAAGTGACTAAAGATGCTTAGCTGTAATGAATAAAAGAAAGACGAGAAAGAGAAGAGGCAAAGAGAAAGAGGCGAAGGATAAGCGGAGGAAAAGTAGGCTTTCGTCGTTCACCTCTTGAGAGTGATCTTAAGAGACCCTGTAATTCTTGGTACGTAAAACTTATTTTGTGTGCGTGCGTGTCTTTTTTTTTTTAACTTTTGAAGCTCTACTGTACGATCGCCGTCGCTTATAAAACTCTGATAATCTATGAAAAGTTAGACTCGCATACCGGAGAAGGAGTCGCTCACTCTCCCAAACTTTCGTTCGGCAAAGTACACGACCGACGGAGGGCAACGACGCGCCGTCACAGGCCGCCCTTGGCCGAGAGAACGAAGCGCGCCGCGTTTACGCCGAGCGAGCGCTGCTCTGCTGACCGTGACCGCGGAGCTCGCGACCTTCACGTACTACCACGGTTAGCTCGCCATGTCGCCGCCTCTGACGGCGAAGTGGAGCCAAAGGCGCGAGGCCACGCAGCGACGACGGCTGCGCCGATCAGACGCACTTATGCACTTAGGATAGTCACGACGGCGAGCGCTCGCGCGGTCGCCGGAGCCGTCCATCCATCGTGGGCCAAAGCGGCCTTTCACACCAGGCCGTCATTGGTATGCGGCGGACGAGCTCGTCGTCCGTGCACGCCTCGAAGGGGCTACCCCTTGCGCCGACGGCTCGGCCGCAAAGACAAAAAAACGACACCGCTCCGAGGCTCGTTAGAACCTTCTGGCCGCGGTATGCATGTCTCGCTTCTCCGGGTTCGTCCTTCGGTCAGCAGCCGCCGGTTGCGTCTTTCTCTTATTCGCGACGCGGTGCATACCGGCACAGTGCGTCTGGGCACGCTACGGTGATTTGCATAAACGGCCGCCACACCGCGCGCGGCGCTTGCGCAGCATAGAAGCCGAGCGCAGACTAAGACTGCTAGCTGCCCATATACCGCGAATACGGAAACCAGCATTCCTATAGCGCCGCTGCGCCGTCCTCCGCGAAGCGTCCGAGCAATGCGCCAGTATAACTGAGCACGCAAGCCGGCAGACTTACTTCCTGTGGGGTGTCCTAATCCCCTCCATTACTGGAAGGGATGGGGGGCTATTTCCGTATATGCTATAGCTGATCGAACGGAGAAAGAGATTGTTTTCTTTTTCACAGTTGCTTAATTTGCCGCCGTGCAAGGTGGCTGTTATCGTCTCGCGTGCAGCGGCGACCTGCGACATGTGATACATACCGTGCATACGCAATCGGATGCACGTGTCATTGGGGGACTTGTGTGACAATGGCACGCGACTCAAAACAACGTGGGTGTTCCTGTTTCTCTGTCTCGGTCTTAAAACCACAGCTATATAACTTAGGTTGCGTGTCTATCGATGTGTGCGTATGTGCGTGCTTGTATATCGTATTTTCCTGTTGTATTGTAGAAATTTACCCCTGCACGTCTTTTTCTGTTTTTGTGCTTTGCAGGGAGCTACAAGTTCGGTATTCGTCGTCTACAGGCGACCTCATTAGGGTCGCCAAAGCAGTGCTGGTCGAGACAGCTCCGACAAGACGGATCGGAACAACTCGGCACGGAGTAACTGCACGGTGAGTTTGCCCTTCGGGTTGGCGTTTTGCACTGTCTCGCGAGCGCTCGTCTATCGCACCGCGTATGTAAAATGGAAGAACTACCCGGAGATCATAGATGTTCGGTAGAGTGATAAGAACTGCATTTGCTACGGACAGAAGGACGTCTCGGCGCTACCGTACGATTAGCTGCTTCGCATATAGGTTGTCGCATCGGTAACCTCGGTCTAGAGGTCCCTCCCAAACTTCCCCACCACCATTTTCACCACCATTTTGAGCAATAATAAAATGTTTCTCTATTTTTTATTCTGATGCCTCCCGTGTTAGGATTGTTACTTTATTGTTCATTTCAGCAAGGGTTCAACAACCAAAACATGGGAAAGGGGGAGCGGGGTAGTTTCTGGTCTGTTCAAACTTGGGGGCTTTATTCCCTCGCCCAACATTGCCTTCCCACCTATACACTGTTGGCGCATATAGACTTTAATGGAGGAGGGGGGGGGGCGAGTGCTTCTTCTCTTTTGAACAATGAGGGATACGGTCAGTACCAGCCAATCGGAGGAAGCTGTGCGTAGAGTGGCACAGCAGCCTTCAGCTATATGTGCATACTGACGTGTACCCTACGAATGTAGGAAGATGTGAAATGGAGCTTCAAACTTCGACATTTCAGTTTGGACGTAGCCGCGTAAGCTGGTACAGAGGCTCCTTGTCAAAATCGCAAGGACCGTGCACAAGCAGCTCCTACCTGTCGCAGAAACCTATTTAGTCTTTGTTGCACACGATGACGTAACGCGTGACGTCTGAAAAACAAAGCCCGCGTTTCTTCCGTGAGAAACTGGATGCCCTCTCATCGCCGCACTGTTGCACGCGAAACTACCGTTCGTTCTCTTGGTCCCCAGTTCTGCACGCGCTGTTGCCTCACGCTGAGAAACGACCAAAGGCATGACAGCTGTATAGAAACGAAACAAAGGTCTCGTTGCGGCTTTTGGTCTTGCCTCGCTCCGTGTAAAACGGATGCGTGTTGTGTGCGTGCAGGATGCTAATGTGGAGACGACTGTCAAATTGCTCCTTGCTTAAGTTTTGATCCAATAAGGGCCCTCTCAGCGAACCAGAGCTGACAACGTATATACAGTAAATTTGACAATACGGCGGAATTCCACCGTGTCGAGAATACTATCTCTGACCTGGAGCAAGCGTTTTATCGGTGGCTTTAAGGCTGCGCCGTTATAAGGCACTGCGTTTAGGCTGCATCTAAAAGCTGTGCTTCAAGGGGCACTGCAACTTGCAGTGCCCAGTGCTGCAGTGCCGAAGTTCCAGCACTACAGTGCTGGCAATTGCATGGCGTGTTCCACACAGCTCTAGCGGGATTCCGTCCGGCACTGTCGGAACGGTTAAGGCTAACACCACTCTCGCTCACCTCTCTCGTTCACCTCAACAACTGAATTCATTCATTCATTCATTCATTCATTCATTCATTCATTCATTCATTCATTCATTCATTCATTCATTCATTAAGCTCAACTAGTCGTCATGAAACAATATAGCTATGCTGATACGTTTACACGCTTTCCGGGTGCGTATAGATTGATTTTATCTCACAAACTGACATCGGCGACTTGCCGTGCCCTTGATCTACATAACTGTTTCCACCGAGAGTAGCGTGCCCACGTGCCCACCTGGGCATTACTATACCATCTGTGTAACCTGTAGCCAAGCAGGATTCGACACATCCGCGCGGCTGCACTTACTAAGCAATCCATCTCGCATGGCTTCATTGTGCGGCGCTCGTCGTTTTTATGGATGCATGTTCGTGCACTGCATGCGCATATGGCCGGCAGTTTCGCACTCTTTCCTTTCTTTGTCTAGGCGCCCTGTTGCCAAGTGGCTAAAGGAGTGCCCCTCCCCTCGCCGCCATCTATCCTAGCTCATTAAGCGCCGACCACAGGCGTGAGAGGAAGGGCGGCCAAAGGGCGAACAAATGTCTTCATTACGCAACTACGCTCGCACAGTGAGAACGAATTAGTGCGACATACTGCTAAGAGTCCGTGAGCTGTGCGTGTGGAGGAAAGGAGGAAGTGATGGGAGGGGTCCGCGCTGGTGTTGGCGCCGTACCGGCGCGCCGCGGTGCACGCGTGTAGCGGGGACCTAATAGTGCAGTTATACCGCAGCAGCGGCGCGGGCCGTCGTCACAGCGGCCGCGGCCCCGCTTTCTTGGTGCGCAATCGAACGCGCACATCTGCCTATCGCGGACCCGATCTGTCCGACCGAGTTACGCCTCGAGTCGACCGCTCTCTGAGAGCTCGACGTTCGTCCCACGCGCTTCTCTCAACCGAGCCTTGGATGCGTGCCCCGCCTCGTGCGAGATACGCTGGCGGCTGTCTTTTGAAACGCCACGGGGTGTCTGGCTTCTCCAGGTGGCGCGCTTGGCCGGTGGTTCGGCGACTGAACCTCGGTAGGGGCAAAAACGAGAGTGGACGCGGTTCGTCCCTGGATGGCAAATTTGCATGTCCTCAATTATTATATGTCTCAAGCCATGGCCTAATGCAATGTGGCCTTGTAAACATCTACCTACGTGAACGCTGTGAGAGACAGCCGAGAGACAGCTGTGCTGGTAAATCGGCAGATAACAGCGCTGTGTGACGGGTAGATTTACTTATAAAGAATAGAGAGCTGTGTTCCTTCAAAAGGAGCCGGCTATTTCAAAATCATTGCGCTGTCAAAGCAACGCGACTATTCATGGCGAAGGGAATTTGATCTATATATGAGAACACGTAATGCAGCTACCAAGACACATTTGATGGCGGTAACGTGAGTAGACTTTGTTCGATGTATGCACATTCTACACGCTGTCTACGTACACTACGCACAATATGAGTGAGCAGCGTGAACTTATAGACACCGTGTACACTGCGGAGACCACACACTGTCTACTGTCATTGCGCTATCACATAAGCATATATATATATATATATATATATATACGTCCGTCATGTTACGGCACACACTCTTAAAAAAATTTACACCCCTTGGGACTATCTTGTCGCACAACGATAATCGTCATCTGCCTTGATTGTATTTCCTTTCTTGAAAACTGAGCGCTCGCTAATTTCCTGTCGAGAATGCTGTGTCGCGATGATAACGCGCAACCCGCTCGTGACTTGGAAGTACCGGGCTCACGGCGTTAAAGAAAGGAAATGCGGGCAAGACAGATGACGATTATCGTTGAGGGCAAAGATATGACCCAAAGGGTGTAAACATTTTTAACAGTGCACACTAAAATACACCTTAAAATAGCCAGCTCGCGCGCAGTTCATCAAAGAAAGTCTTTATAAATGTCGAGTGTTCATTTGTCCGAACGCATCACCAACAAACACGCGGGCATGCGCGAAGGCAGCGTCATCCGACTCATACAAGCCTTCGTCATTTCTCAGATAAGGTACACGGCAGCATTTCACAACTGGACGGTTGCGGAAAAAAACAAGCTCAACGCGCTCATACGCAAGGCGTACAAATGTGCGTTGGGACTTGCGCCTGGAGTTAGCACCACCAAGCTCTTAGAACTAGGCCTACACAATACGCTCGAAGAACTCGTGGAGGCGCAACAAGTGTCCCAACTTGAACGCCTATCCAAGACCCGCCCGGGCAGACACGTACTTGAAAATCTCGGCATCACATACCACTCGCAACACGCGGCGTCAAAGTAGACATTCCAAGACCCATACGCTAGCAACTATACGTACCCCCATTGCCTCGCAACATGCACCCCCAACACCACACGGGGAGGCGTAAAGCCAGGGCAAAACACATGAACAAAAGTTACTCTAACGACAAGGAGGCGGTCTTCACCGACGCAGCCCGCTATCGAGACAGGAAGAGTTTCGTGGCGGCAGTTACTAGCCACCGAGGCAACCACCTCACGAGCGTCACCGTGAACACGGCCCATGCCGAAGCGGCAGAGGAAGCGGCCATAGCACTGGCCCTCACACAAACCAAAGCTACATACGTGATCTGCGACTCGCAAACGGCAATTCGCAATTTTGCAAATGGGCGCATCTCGCAAGAGGCGTATCAGATACTCCAGCGACATCTCATACACCAGGGAGAGGCCGACGTTGATAACCGAAGGCATTTGCTATGGATTCCGGCACACACTGGAATGAGCACCCCCAACGAAGCGGCTCACGGCGTTGCTCGAGGCCTGACTCACCGAGCAGCATCGGAGGAAGAGTCCCCGCGGGGTACTGCAAACGTCTGGGCATGGGAGGATCGTATGACCAGTTTTCACGACATCACGGCACACTACCAATTACAAAGACGCATATACCCATTCCCTCACGCTATGTTAGACAGGACGCAAGCAGTACACTTCAGACAATTACAAACAGACTCTTACAGAAACCCCAGACTCATGCACGCCATGCATCCAGACATGTACACTACGAACAGATGCACATCGTGTGGCGAGGTTGCCACACTAAATCACATGCTATGGGAGTGCCGGGACCTAACAAACAAGTCGGGCAGTGCCGACCCCTCCGTCTCTTCCACCGCCAGCCTCCAGTCACGCTGGATGACCGCACTGCTCAGCTCTGACCTGACAGCACAACTCTGGGCCGTCCAGCGAGCCGAGGAAGCCGCTTCGAGACAAGGTCTCGGAACCGCGTCCGCGGCGGGTGCCCAGACCGACTAAAAAGACGCCGGACTCAAATCTTGTTGATTTGAAATAAAAGGTTACGCTCTCTCTCATTTGTCCGAACGAAAGGTCTCGAGGCGTTGCGCGCTTTTTCCAGTGCACGTGTCCACGCCCCCACGTGACTTCTTTCCTTCACATTTCCTTCGTTTCGTATGGTCATTTATGCTCTCAGATACACCACGCAGGGAAGCCAAATCAAACTTCCTCGTACTGATATACTCGCCCATTCTTCGCAATAGCCTGTTCTTTTTCTCTCTCGGCTCATGCTTTCAAAAACAAAGGTGAAGGAAGTTGGCACAACAGTTCGCCTGTATGCGTTTTCATAATTACGCCTTCTTAACATGTGCGCGCCACATTCTACTGCGAATGCCATCGTGGTTGACGCCGACGGTGTCGCACCTATAGGCGCACGCTTGTACAAAGCACGTTGCGAACTGTCGCGAACCGGTGAGGCCCTTCTATATATGGGCGACCTGCGCTGACCCCAGCGTTATCGGTCGGTCAGGAGGATCCGTAGCTCCAACTATACTGCTCGCTCGAGAGCTGCCCGACACAGTTGAGTGTGTATGCATATGCGCGCTGTGCTGCACCGCCGTCAGCCCCCAGTTCTTCAGCCGTTTGCTCCAAGCATCGCCGCATGCTTCAACGCAGCTCGCTATACCGACAAGGCACGAGCGCGCACGTGTGTGCCTCCTGCACCCCGTAATCTCGAGTGGCTCCTCCGACCGGACCGCGGAGCTCACTGACACGAGGTGACAGCGGCATCTGCGGAAGTGCTCTCGCAGCAAATGAAGTCCACGCTTATCTGCAGTCGAGCGAGCAGCCGCTCCTGTGTGTCCTGCGGTCAAAACCGAGTTTCGATTGCAACGCGCTCTGCTCGGGCGCGCTGAAAATCAGCGCGAATCAGAACGTGCATAAAAAATCATGAGCCATTCCACTTTGTGAAGGTGGTTGACCAGCGAAGCTGTTTAGCACACGACACGGAGGTGACACATTATTTTGAACAAAGGTACGAACTCATTTATTGCTTCGATGGGTGGTCATCGTGACGAAAGGTATGCGCATACATTTATTGTCTTGATCGGACGGTCATTCTTTCACTCCCAACTGCAATCGTATTCTTTGATAATGTCAAATCGATGCACGTACGCCGCTGGGTGTCGGTTGGGCCGGATCGTTGTGGCATCACAAGGGATACGTCTGCAACACTAAACGCGTAAATCGCTCCCTTTTCGCTACCGACACATGCATATTGAAATCATCGAGAACGACAACAGGGGTGGTGTCATCGCAGCTAATTCACGCAATGTGAGTAGCCATGAACCTTACGGGACTTTGAGTCATTGCATTTTTTGCTTGCTTTCGGAGCTATGAGCCATTGCTCACAGGGGTATGAGGCATTGATGATGACACTTTCGGACATGCTGTTCTTTATGTTGTATGCGTGACTAGAGGGAATTTAAGCACTGTTCGCTTCACTTTGCTGAGTGTAGCCTCTTGCCCTGCGGTGCTATGAGCCACTGCATTTTTCGCTTGCTTACGGGAGCATGAATGCTTACGGGGGTATGAACCATTGATGATGATAGTTTTTGTTCATGGAGAACAAAAACGCATGGAACCCTAGCCATATACAGCTACGCTGCAGAAAGGAAGTGCCAGCTGTTACCAAGGTTACGTGAATGAGGAAGTGCGAATTCACTTAGTCACTCTCGACTAACGCCGCTATAATTGCTCTCTCGACGACACACGGCACGATGGTGCGCTCAACAAGAACATGTGCTCCAAAAATTCAACCTTTCATGTGGTTTACGAACTGAGATATATAATCGATAAGCCAAGGGATGTCTATCTCAAAACGCTGCAGCAGCTGCGAAGCACAGCGCGCGAGTTCTCTTGAATAGGATTCATTAATTCATCCGTTCATCTGGTATTGCTTAGCTATACACAATGCAAATAGCAGACGAACTCTAGGGGGAAGGACAGGGGAAAGGGGATAGAAAAGGGGGCTATGAATCGGCTTCGAGGACAGTGCTGTTATTTAACGCGCATGAAAATGCAGCTGTACAAGAGATTCTGCATTCAGCCCGAGACCAATCGGTGCCCTCTGTTAGATACGGGACCGTTTCCTGAGCCTCCTTCGAGTTCACCAGACCACATCGAATCGCACCACAGCTAATTAAGGAGCGCAGAAGCACGGATACCACATTCCCGAGGCGCGGCACATGCAAACAAGTTGGCGGCCCCCACCTCGTGTGCCGCAGTTGGAGCTATTCACTGATTGACTCTTCCCGAAAGTGAAGCGAGAGCCTGGCACTGTTCCAGGTAACTTGGGTCCAAGAGACAAGACGGGTGTAATGCACCGTGAAACTCTGGCAGCGTCGCCCCCATCCGCCTATTGTGACGGCGCATTGCAAGTCAGCAAGGCAAGACCGCAGGGAGAAATAAGCCCTCGGACAATTGGGGACCAAGCAGCGACCCTCTCCGCCGGGTGTGACGCCATCGCACGGGCGCCTACCATTGGCCGAAAATGACGACACCTGAGCGGGTTCGCCGGTTGGCCGAAAATGGCGTCACCTGAGCGGGCTCTCCCATTGGCCGAACGTGACGTGTCTTCAAGACACCAAAGGGCTTAAAAGACACAGATCGGGAGCAGCTAGAGGGCATTCCTAGGAGCATTCCTTCATTGATCTCTTTCGAGCTTCTTGCCACGGGCCGCAGCGTCCGAGTTGCTGCCGGCCCGTAATGACTTTTATGACTGTTAATGTCTTGGTCGTCTCACTGTAAATAATGTAAATAAACCTTCAAAGTTTTCATCTCAAAGTCCTCCTCAACTGTTACACCTCGTAGTGGGAATCGAACCCACAACTTCGTGCTTATTAGCAAACCGCAACGGCTGCTCAGCCGTTGTGCGAGTATTGTCCCCTCACAGGCAGCACGGCCGTGGGCATGCATGCAGGCTACGTTTCGCCAGTGTTGCGAGGCGTAGCTCTCGAAGCATATGCGGAGCCACCGATGCCGAGACAGAGGAGAGAGCGGCGCACTTCCCTGGCGCTCCGTAGTCGCTGCGCGCTTTGCTACGCCCCCACCGTTTGCGACCTGCGCGTCATGTGAAGCGCGACGGGACGAGCAGATCAACGAACCCGATATATTGACGCCTCCCAAGCGTGTCCAAGAGGAAGAAGGAGCGGCTGGAGACGCGGCTCGAAGTGGCCAACAAGGCTGGATTAAAGAAAGAAAGAAAGAAAGAAAGAAAGAAAGAAAGAAAGAAAGAAAGAAAGAAAGAAAGCTGTGCATCGTCGCTTCTCCTCTTGCTGCCGCCTGTGAAAACGTCCCCCTCTTCCACAGCGCTCCATGCTTTCTCGTTCTTTTCTTTTCGTTCCCCTTCGGCAGCACGGCACGATTATTGTTTACTCTGCGCGTCATGCATGTAGGGTGGCCTTCGAGAGACATTTCGAATGATCGCCATATGCAAGCGACGAATGCGTGTCAGGCCGCATATACGCACGATTAAAAGCAAACACCCTAAAAGTCGTCAACTTGTGCGATTGAGCACGCAGTCTTGTGCAAGACGCGGCCGACGACGGGATACGAGCATAGGTGCAAATGTCTTTGACTGTCGATCTTGCGATAATTAACGAAGAGACAAGCGTGTGCGACGAGGGAGTGGGAAAAGGAACCGGAATGTGTAGAATGACAGAGGACAGTGGCGAAGGACGCTGCATCGTTTTGCTTTTCTGGTTGTTGCTCGTCTTCAGTCGAGAGTCGTCAATCGCGGGACGCGGTGCCCCCTACACTTTTTTTGCGCTCTCACCGCTGCTTGAGAACGATTGTCGCCACTGGCGGGAAAGTCGGTGCCAAGTCGTGACCTTGCGTTCTTGTTCGTTTGTTTGTTCTTGTTTCTTTTTTTTTCATTTCTTTAATGAAGCTCTGATCGCTTCTTCTTAACTACCCACAGATGAACAACAACTCATTATCACATGACGTTGATCTCGGCCGGAGCGAGCGCCGACTAAGAGAAATAGAGAGAGAGAGATAGCTAGAGTGTGAAAAAAGTAAAGCAGAGAGGTTAAAGGACATTTTTTTTATCGCTTAGAGAAACTACTCTCTAAGGAACATGAATGACGACACGTGCGGTGCCGTATTCGTCTCTTGTTATTCGCCTCTCGAGCGGTAAATATGACCATGGTAAACACAAACCAGGTCATGGAATAAGTACTTTGGGAAGAGATAAAAGAAATGTTAACCGAAAAGTGCTCTGGTTGGCTACACTACGCTGAGGGAAAGGAAAAGGGGAATATACAAAAGAGAGAGGTGGGGATGGCGGCGAATGTGTGCACGTGCGCGGACAGCACCATACAGTCAAATGCACTCCCGCAAACCAGTCCTTTTCAAAAAGCACGAAAGTTTTGCCTTCGCTGCCTTCTGGGCCGATGGTCGCTGGTTACGGTGTCCCCTTCTGTAAAGGAGGTTAACGGGAAAAGCATCCGGCAGGCACTGTTTTTGTCAGCTCTTTCGCGCAAACGTATGAAACCGAATTATAGGAAACGTAAACATATTGTCGTGTTGCCTCGCAACATTTCCAGTCGTATAGAAAGAGAGGTGTTTACGCATTTGCCATCTGGAGCAAGGATCGCCGGTTGACATAACGGCTTGCTATATACTTGCGGGTATACTTGTGGATGCGTCTGCTCGCCATCTGGAAAGTGCTATATGTGATTTAAACTGCGCGACCAACAGCTGCTATGGCTAGTTGGTAACAGCTCGTTTCTGCGAATCCCCGCGAAAGACAAAAAGACCTGCGGTGCTCGAATGAGAACGCGTCGCGGTCCACGCCGGGTCTCTCTGTATACCCGATTGCGCGACACAAACTTCGCGTGACGTATTTGTAGGGGGGGGGGGGGGGGGGGAGGGTGGCTTCCGTGTTCCGCCAGACAGCGGCGTTTGTTCGCGCGCTGAAACACAGCGTCTCCCGCTCCTTTTACCGCGCGCGTGGCGTCGCGCGGGAAGCGTATACGACAGCCTCGGTCGTAAATTAGGCCTAAGGTTATTTATCACCCAGGTGTCCGGCAGCGGAGCTCATCTCGGTTGGCCGCGCTGCTATGGCTGCTCACTGCTGCACGCTTACACGCGAGCTGTCTGTGCGCAGCGCGCCGCCAGTTGAATGCATTGCTGCAGGGAAAGCAACAGCTGCGGACGCCTGATCAACGCTATTGTCCCAACGCCAACACGTCGGCCCTTCATGTCCGCACGTCCTGCGCGCGCGTCAGTGTTGTGTGACGCTTCCGAGTGGGCGAACACGGAGCTCTCGGAACTGCTCCAAAAGCGCTCTGTAGATAGCGAGGCTCTCGCATGCGCCTCGCTGCGGACCGGCGGTGCTGCACTTGCGAGATGCTCCGTGCTCGCCCACGGAACAGTGCGCCGTTGCATTTGCCCGAAGAGCTGTACGTGTCGGAGTTCGCCTGTCTATATAGACACTGAGTAACCTCCGCTGCTTACGAACTGTGTAGTCACCAGGCCAGTTCATAGCGTCCTAAAGTGTAGACTAATATTACGTAAACTTGCCCGAAAACGTGTTTCCAGCTGCAACGCACGCGCATTTAACTGTACCCCATGTTTCCCGCAGAACACGATCACGCAAGTTTTCTTGCGGTATCGAACAGCTCACGTACGTTCCACAGAAGCTGGTTGCTGTAACACGTAACACATGCGGTGCATCGTTGTGACAGAGAAAGCTGCTTTGCGGAGACATGATTTCAGGTCATACTGTTCTGCGCAGTCGTACGTGCGCGCTACTCACATGCGTATACATAGCCCTCGCACGCTTCCGGCTTTCTTGCTGCTGCGCAGAACTAATTCCAGACGGAGGCTAAAAGGGGCTCGTTCTTTCACGCGCACACACGCGGCGCGGGAGGCAATGCGAAGACCGAGACGACGGTCGGACAACCGTGCACGTGACGTCTTCATCTCGCCGACGCGCGTAAAACATGCGGAGAACACCCGTAATGAGTTCGTTGGCCGCGGTCACTGCTTGTCCGAAGCAATGCGGGACAGGACCCGCGATGTGTGTATAGATGTATATATAGTGGAGGATTATAATGCGCTTGCCATGTAGTGATACGGTCGTCGTATTACCGTCACCCCCGAATAGGCGAGGTGGTTGGTGCCCGCTCTGTTCCGCGATGGCTATATTATGCGAATGGAAATAAGCCCAGATAAAGTGATCGGCGGCCAGCGCATCCGTTCTCGTGCGCCTTTGCGCGAATTCCTTGGCACGCCGCTGCGGTGTTTGTATACGGCTTTTGCCAACCAGATGGGAGTCATTTGCAGTCGCGAAGCAAAAAGGGTTAGGGGGAGAGGGACGCCGAAGCCGGATCCTGTCGATGCATCGCGCGCTGTTGGCAAGATTAACCGTCGGTATACGTGTTCATCGAGAAGGCAATCGGACGGCGGCATTAAACATATGCGCCTTGCGACGCTCATGTTTTAATCTGTCTGACCGCCTTTGCACTGGCGTCGCGTTGTCATTTCCATTTGTATTGCCGCAGAGCCGATTCTGGTTGCACCATACATAGCTTGCGGCCACGAAAGGGTGTCGGCGCATAAGTTTATAGAACGTCCGCGTTGCCTGAAGAAGTCTTGCAAGTGAATAACGGTTAGTAATGGAGATATGAAAACCCGTTGGTTCGCGATGTTTATTAAGCAAGCGGATCGCCCCCTGTGGATCTGTCGTAATAAGTACCGGACGAGAACTGGCAATTAAGCAGCAAGAAGCCATCCAACAGTAATATGCAAAACACCGTTTTGATCGCATATAGAGTACAACGGCCTACATCAGTGCTGGACGATTTGCGACTGACCTGCGCCTACTTGCGAGAGCGGCAGACACCCATACATCTGCAATGACAAGTATAGGAAGGCAAACGTTATCAGAAGTCCCCATGCTGTTATTTGTGGATCCATGGCAGCAAAAACGGGTATACCAGTGCTGTAGCTAGACTACTTCCAAAACTGTAGACTACACTCTAGGCTTTAGGGCGACCACTGCGTTTCGTGATTATTGTATATACGCACCCCTTCTTCCTTTCCTCATCATCTTTCATCACCTTTTTGCCCCATTTCCGCCTTCCCTTGTGCTGTGTAGCGGGCCGGAACTTACTAGCTCAGGCCGACCTCTCTGCCTTTCAAATAAGTTATCTCGCTGTGTGTGTGTGCCAGACGCATAGAAACTGAATGTTTCTGTGCCTGTCGGCGGCGTCTCCGCCCCTGTCCTGCATAGCACCTTCTTGCTCTTCAGAGGAGACACACATATATATGGGTTCGACTTCACGAGTTCCCCGAAGTTCACGTCACTCTTTTCAAGGCCACTGGCGGTGGTAGAAAGGTGCGTAATAAAGACTGTACACACCACGAGGCGTACAGCTTCGACACGTCATCGTGTACTCGGGCGAGGACGCAGCTCGAAAAACCACCAGCGATGCAGACGCATCGTCGGACCACCGCGCCGAACGAGGTGCGCCGAGTGGACGCGTCACTTCGTGGCACGCGCGACACTGCGTGAATCAGGCAGAGACAGCAGGGGCTCCGCTGCTCATCGGGCACATGCGATTTCTATATAGGAAATATTGGAATGTCGCCATCGTGACCTGTTACGCTAGCGCAGGCGTTTTGCAGTTGTGATGAACCGCTGTTATGGCCATACGTATTTCATACGTGTAAATTTCGTACATATATGTACGTCACTTAAAGCTCGCTATAGGGCTAAAATACGCAAATGCTGATGCAAGACAAAAGAGCTTGTATCCCATATACAAAGAGGACAACTGTCAAAGCATAAGAATATAATTTATTATTAGTACTTTATCGTGTTCTTAATTTTGTAAATTTGATGTACCTGCACCTGAGAAAAAAGGAGGCGCGAAATAAAGTAGGAAGGCGGACTGCAGGTAGAAAGAAGCGGGGCACGGCTGCTCCAATCCAGCCCGTAGCTGAGAATCTTGAGCTGCTCTGATCTTGAGCACAGATTTAATACCGTAGCTTGCAAATAAGGTTTCAGGTGACACATGCCCCGGTCGCCGAGTTCGTCTCATTGAAGCCCACGGAAGGCTTCGGAGGGCCTGGTGATTTAACACACCACCAACTGCCGCCGAGCACGAAGTCGCGGGGTTCGATTCCCGGCTGCCGAGGCAACCGTATCCCGATTTGGGCGTAATGCAAAAGCGCTCATGCTCTGGATGCAGATCAAGGAATTCCAGGTGGTAAAAAGTAATCCAGAGTCCACCACTATACGGTGCCTCTCGTAGCCTCGTCTCTGTTGCTTTATGCTAAACACAATCAATCAATAAATCAATCAATCGATCGATCGATCAATCAATCAATCAATCAATCAATCAATCAATCAATCAATCAATCTGTTTACTATCAACACGAACATCGTCGTCTACCCCGCTTACACTGGTCCGCATGTCGCAAGCCAGCTATATACTCAGACCCCAACCGATATTTTTTAACTATATACCACATTACTTTGGTAGCGGCTATATTGTCCATCTAAGTGCTAAGAGCCGACTCTTTTTCCAGAGCACGACAAGACGAACCTAATCAAACGAGGACACGGCGGCCTGCTTCGCATCCACCCACGCAAGAAGAGCGTCGCTGCTTCTCCGGGGGGACGTATCGTTATCACACACAAGGTGTGCGGAGGCTCTACGTTCTCGAGAACGTTATTTCCTTGGTGTGTGTGTGCGTGCGTGCGTTCCTCGTCACGAAGCATCCTGTTTTCTTGTTTTTGTTTTTCGTTCGGTTCTCTGAAGGCCGAATACACTCTGAGGCCAAGAGCCTCCGGCAGAGTTTTTCCAATAATAAAGACAGAGTACATGTGCTCGTTACTGGCCGGTGCACGTGCCGCACAATGTCTGCAAGAGCACTTAACGCCAATGGCACGGCTGTGCTTGACCCTCGCCGTTTGCGCCATATAGATAGAGCGGAAATGTTTTCGTAAACGCGAGGTCGTATCTATGGGCTGCGAACACCTTGGTTCACGTGTAAACAACACCTCGATTCTTATCGGGCTGTTCCCACAAGAGAAAGGGGAGTGCCCGCGAGCCGGTGCTGCTTACCCGAGCAACAGTGCAGAGTAGGCCCGTGGTAGCGAAGACGTATTCCTGTAATGAAATCAGCCGAGCGTGTACAATTGACGTATGGGAAATTTAACTATATACTTTTAAGAGGAGGATAGAAATTTACGCCTGACACCCCCACATGTCATGTTCGGGTGAAGCAGACCTTTACTGACGCCACTGATGTTGAAGAAGTGATCGTAACGACGCGAGAACGGGGAAGAGAATCATGGCGTCACGCGTTCGATAATACTCACTTTAATGCTTAGCAGTTCGCCCCAATCGGGACGCTACTCGCCGATCCGTCTGACCAGTGTTGCGAAAGAAAGAGAAGAAATGAAATAATAAATAAATAAAATAAAATAAATATGGCACAGACAAGATGAGGCGCCTTGCTTAAAGAAGAAAGGAAGACAAATACGTTTTATATATATATATATAGGTCGACATTACGCGTATACGGTGACAACGCCTTCTTGGTCGCCGATGGAGAGATCTATATAAAATAAAGATGAAAGGAAACATGCTGTTAAGTTGTCCGCATATAAGTGCACCTCAGGAAAAGTGGAATCAGTAAAAAGGAGGAGTTGAAGGCAAGTAACGCAAGCGAAATAGCCTGCACACAGTCAAATACATCATTCACTGAAGGTACAGCGCACGAAGGAGTACAGCAGCCGATCAAAAGAAGTTCAGGACGCTGCACGTCTATTAACATTGCCTCTCGGTAAAACTATCTCACTGACATTCTGAAGCGACAGCTCTAAGCAACGAAGGTGATTGTTCATTGTTTGACGGTATAGCTGAAAACTGGTCCGACATGCGCGCGGGCGGGCGTTGGTTTACGTTTCGTGTTCTTCCTCTCGTTGTTCGTAAGCGATGCAACCATACCGTCTGCGCCTATACCTGTCAGCCCACCCACCTTTCCACGGAAGTGAATTGAAGGCGAAGAAGCGTCGGGCATAGGCCGTCCCAGCGGGTATATGTAGGCGCCTCGTGCCTTAAAAAAAACTTTCTTCGGTTACACATGGGCGCGTGCTCGCAACATCTCTACCGCGAGCATGGCGCCGACCACAGAGCTTCCTGCGGCCGCAAAGGACGCGATCGCGCTGGGAGAGGGAGTCCTTGCGACGCGTGTCGGGACCCCGCCCCTTGCACGAACGAGAAATATAATGGAAACACGAGCGACGGCGTCCGAGAGAGCTGTCAGCACGCCACGGCTGCAGCGCACGGAAAGAGCCGCGAGTATACGCCCACCGTTCACGAAGTGCTCGCTTTCGAAAAGATCGCGTCAGAGTTCACCGGCTCCTGAAGCACACACGTCCGGCCAAGCTCTGCCCCGCGGACCGTCGAACAAAAGCCGACTCTATCGCTACGTTAACCTGCGCTGTCCTCGTCAAACCAGATGGCTCTACACGATTGGTGAGCCAGTCCTGTTAAGAGCTGAAAAATTTTTAGGTCGCATCTTGCCTGGGAAAACAAGAAAACATAGAACAAGCCATGCTAGATCGAAAGGACAGCGGCACGCCATGTGGAAAGTATGCCTCCTAGGAACGAGCTCAGGGGAATATTTGTTTATATCCCCGTTCCTTAGGGCAAGTCTTTTCTACCAACCCCATGAATTGATTGATTGATAGATAGCTGATTGACTGATTAGTCGGTAAAGATAGAGAGAAGAAATTTATTTAGTAACTGTTGCAGATGTCTGCCTGGCCGAAAACATGTAAGATGCTTCTCCAAATGACAAGGACGATACATGTGTATACCCAATTATCCATAGAGCACACACGTGCACCATACGCAACATAGGGCTACGCACACACAACTAGAGTCCAGCGTTCCGAAGAAAGAGTAAAAGAGAGCTACAAGTATACATGCAGGGCTTGCATTGTAAAACAAATATAGCACCCGACATTTCGCGCTTTACGAGAGCCTAGCCTCTATCCCGCACTGCGCCCTACCAAGCAGTAGACTGAGTGCCACATGTGTCGCCCGCACACTGCCAGACCGCCACACAGACGGCAAGAACGTACAGTTACCGCTCCGCGGCACAAGACGTCACTTCACGCGAGCTCCCCATTTAGAACCAATCCGCCGTCGCAGAACCGCGCCGTCCTATATACGCACGCCGTATGCTCGCGAAGCACGGGAGTACGCGCCGAAGGCAACATGTCCGTCGTCGGGAGGTATTCGGCGTTGTCACGCATGCACGAGCGGAAGTGTGCGCCGAGTCGTGGGGCGGGGAGGCCCCCCCCAAAATGGAAACAGCCCCAACTACGCCGTGGCGTGTGGAGCACGTGCGAACCAGCGGCCTATTCGACCTCCCCCCCCCCCCTTTTTTTTTCTTCTTTTCCTCGGCTGGCCAGGGGGCGCAATGGCGAGGGCAGGCCTCCCCCGCGAGGAGCATACGAGCATCACCTGTGTCGACTGGAAAACTATTTCCAGCAGCAGCGGCTCAGCAAGAGACGTTGTCCGATGTTCACTGATGCGCTGCGGGGGCGGATGTGGCTACACAGCGGCTCCCGCAAGGATGTCGGCCCGGATTCAGACTATATAAAAGTGCAGTACTGCCAAGGCACTAGCGTCCGCCTCTCTCCCTCTTCTCAGGATGCGGGAGACAGAAGGACGAAGGAACGCGCGTCATTCGAAGCACTTGTCGACGCTCCGTTATACGCAAGTCGTCGAAAAGTCTATTCTAAGCCAGCCGGATAAGAGGGCTTCGTTGGGTATGCGTCACGCTGTCAACCTGTAGTCCCACATGCCGTCAGCAAGGAAGTTTTACCCCGATCTCCCATTACAGAAAGAATCGAAGGACTTAGATGCAACCAGCATGACCAATGCCTGTCGAAGACTCTAACTCGAAAGGTTAAAAGGCGGAGCTCATTAACAAGGTTCATTTCTGTTCCTCAGCCTCTATTGTAGATAAGAGAAAAATGACTGTGATATCTGCTTTCAATATATTCAACGAAAACAGTTGTAGCGCTGAGAACGTTCATTACACTCAGCTTACTTAGAGCCAACAGTCCTGCCTCTCACATTAACCTTCGCGATGTAAACGTCGGAATCAAGACAAAATAAAAGCGCCGTAGATAGTCCGGTGCCGGAAAGGATTCCCCCTGGACTTGAAATCTGCGAGCGGGCAAAAGAAGAAACGCCCACACCCTCAGGTCGGTAGCCTGCGTGGAACTCGATAAAGCATCGAATCACCGAATCGTATAAATCAAATAGCGTGTCGGAGCAAACGCGCTCCTGTGCAAAAGAGCTTCGTTCTCCAACTGGCTTCTGCCGCCGAGACTCATTGCGAAGAGGGACAGCTTCAACAGATGCGCCAGATAAATTCTTATCCTCGATCCAGGTGTGATACAATGTATGAACGACTGCCCACGCATCCCTTGAGTGCAGCTATAATAACACCGGCACCCGCTGCACTCGTAGAGTCGTGATGAGGGTCCAGGCGCCACAAGACGGAGCACCACGGCACGCGCAATATTTGCGCGATGCAGCGCGTACTGCTGACCTCCTCGCCCAGTAGCAACCGCGCGCGCGAGCACAGACGCCGTGCGGACAGACACCACCTCGACACAGCGCCTCGCCGCCAGCACAGCGGCCGCCGTTTCGTTACCGACCCCAGCGGGAAGCTTGAAGTACTGCCACGTCGCGCCTCGGTGACCGAGATGGGCTCGGCCGAATGCCCATACGTGGCAGAACCAAAAGTATAGCGGGGCGGGCGGGCAGAACGAAGCGAACCGCGCTACAGTTCGCCGCCTCTTCCCTCATGGCAGTGCCGCGCCGCTTCTCCTTCAGCTACATTTACTTTCTTTCTCCGCTGCAAAAAAAGCAAGGAAAGGTCCTCCTCCCGCGTCGCGCATCGCGAGTGGAACCTTTTTCCTTTCCTTTCTTTGTCCCGCAAACACGGCGAACAATCGGTGCGCGCTTTTTTCCGCCCGGCATGGGGTCCGCACCGCCGCAGCCTTGGTGAAGCGCAGGGGCGCCGCCTGCGGCAGCTTCTCGCACTTCTCTCTCTCTCTTTTTCACCTATACCACGCCAGTCTCGTTTCGGTTCCTCCAACCAGCACTGTTTCTCGTTACTGGTTCACTCTCTCGTTTAGGTTGCGCGTGTTTTTCTTTTGTTGCCGATGTTCGGCATTTCTATCTTGTGTATTATAGCCGTGGCAAGAGGAACAAGACACATTATAGTGCGCACCAAAAAAAGAACAAGATCAAGGGTGGTTCTAGACCCACCGCAGAGTTGTTCGCGGTGAACGCGTGCTGTCCCTCGACGGCGGCACCCGCACTACCGTTAGAGCTGCATACACGGGGCGGTTCGGGCATTTTTATTTCCCCCGGCCTGTCCGTGCGCCAGCTAGCAGCCCGAGGTGGCTGTAATCACCGCGTGGCGGAGCCCGGGGTGCTGCGCTGACGAAGATAAACAGGTTTCGTGCCTAAAGGAAATCAAGTAGTAGCTTAGAGTTGGACAGGACAAGAAAGAAATATGTTAAATGCTCTTCAGCTCGCGTTACTTGTCGCAAACAAGGCGGCATACGCGGCCGCCTGACATTCAACCTTATCGACGAGAAGAAAGAAAAAGAAAAAACGAAAAGAACACGGAGCAACCGCGCCTTGTGGGCAGAACCGTAACTATGTCTGGCACGTCCCGTACAGACACACACAAGCACATTCGTGGCACGCACACGTGTTAACAAAGTGTCGGGAAACGGGCCGAAACGCACGGGGCTTACGCGTCGGTCTCCTCGCAGCGAGCCCCACAGCGCCGCTTCCAAGCACGTGCGCCTTGTGGTTAGGGTTATTGATGACGCGGCGGCTTTTTTGCCCAGCAGCGCGTATTCATGGGGCGCATTTACAAGCCCGCCAAGTGTCTGCGGCGGCTACCGCGCGTGTTTGTTTTAGTATTTGGCAGGCAACGAAAACGTTGCGAAACGACTCGTAGTTAAGGTTATTGATGAGGAAGAGCGTCCTCGGGAGGGAGCCCAGCCTCGCCGAGGAGACAAACCAGAACGTGAGAGAAGCTCGCTCTGCAGCGATCCAAATAACTTCTCCGGCGAGGAGGGTGCGGTTTTGAAGATATTCCCAGCGGAAAAGAAAAACCAAAATTAATAACGACAAAACGCACGCAGGACGTTGACGCGCCGTCAGCGTGATGAAGAGTGATGATGAGAGCGCCGTAGTTAAGGGAGTGGAAGAACATAAGGCAGCAAAAAAGAAGAAAGAAAGAAACAGAATAATAAAACAAGTCTATACAGTCAGAAATTACATGATATAAGATGTATGCACGAGCTTGCGTATATAGCTAGAGGAGCCCCAAGGGTCTGAAATTTCCCGCGACAGTTCTCCTCCAACGCAGAAACATCTTGGCAAGAGAGTTGGGCTGGCTTCAACAAAAGCTGTAACAGCGCTATTGAAACAAGCACAAAGCGCTGACGAACGCGAATCACAGTCGCGCCCATATATACAATGCCGCATAGCTGTTCTTTTTTTTATGAATTTCACGGTAAACACGGTAAGAAGCAGAGTACGTTGATCAATTAAGGCCATGCTTACCAGAGACTCGTATGATTTCAAAATGTCTGCTATATTGCGCGGTATCGCAGCGTGAGAACAGTTTGTGTCGCTGTTGGAATAGTGGCGAATGTAACGGACGACTGGGCAGCATAAACCGCATGCACTTACGTACACGGGTCACGTATAGTATTCGCCAGAGTGTTGAATCTATAGAGAAGCGAAAGGACCGACTGGTCTGGATCACGACTTCAGATCAGCGTGGGTAACCCCAAGCAATATTTCGTACATCTATATAGCCGCTCAAAAAAGCATGCCACCATTTCAAGCTTCGTTCCTGTATATTGTGAATTCGGTCGTTGCCACAGGATTTATCTGCATTCATCGCACACGCCTTCCATTACAGATGGACAAAGTCTCCCTTGCGTCTTCCGCGCAGCGGTGAGGCCAGCATTTCATTGACAAAACACGCGGCAATGCACAGGCGAGAGCGATCATTGGCGAGACGAGCATGCGAAGACATTTGTTATATACTATATACCGCAGTTTCATCCCCCACAAATACTGTTTAATGGCGCAACAATTTTGTTTGTTAATCACAAATTTTGTTAATCAAACTCGTCGTCACGCAAAGCCGACGAAGAAGCCATGTAGCACGGCGCGATGTCAGCCTTCAATAACCGCGCACATTGTTTGAGTGATCGGACCACGGCCTCGCATAGACGCATCCCGAACGACCCATAGCACAGCCGCGCGAGGCGTCTGCGCGTAGACTTATATGCGTGCTCTGTTTTTTTTTTTTTTTTTTTTTGTCGTTCGTCACGTAGCGACTGTCGTCGACGGGCCAGGGCTTCAGAGACAGCTTCACGCTGACAAAGTGCGCGGACGTTACAAAATAAAATAACAATCAGAAAAAAAAAAACGAGCAAAGCGCCACCGAGCCACCATGGCCCGCGTGCCAGACCGTGCAGGCGTCGAGAATCGCAGGTGCGGACACACGCATACGCGCACAAAGCGCTCGAAATAAACGCCGGAGCTCGACAGTGTCGCACTGTCAACTTCGCTCGGCCCAAGCGACGCCGCGCACGGGCACCTGCGAGGAAAACACACGCTTCGAGGCGACGGAGGCTCGTCGTTCAACACCCGCATAACGCCATGCAGGCAGGCGCTTCCAGAGAAACTCCTCCGCTCCTCCCTTCGGAAGACACGGGTCGAGCAGCTAGCTCCCCGCGTTGTTTGCAGAGGCGCCTTTCCGGGCCCCACGCCGCCCGAGCGGGACACAAATCAGGCCGGTGCTGTCACGCAGGCCGAGCCACTGCCGCAGCAGCAGCAGCCGCGCACGCTGTGTCGTCGTGTCGCCTCCGAGGCCTGTGGGACCGGCGTCGCGCTGTCGTATGTAGCCGCCCTAAGCTTGCAGCTATACGAATCGTGAATCGTGCCGCCCCGGAAGGATATACGACGGTACCTGTGCCAGCCTGAAGCCCCCGAGCCGAGTGGCGCGTCGTGTGTGTACCGGAGCGTACTCGAGCAAGTCTATTACACGCGCCCGAAACATATTGAGTAGAAGCACGGCGGAATGTCGGTAAATGTAAATCGCTTAAACGGAGTTGCCGCTTAAACGGAACGGCAGCCTTTCTAAATTGGTTGGTTTTGTATTTGGGCAATGCAAGAAATAATAATAATAATAATAATAATAATAATAATAATAATAATAATAATAATAATAATAATAATAATAATAATAATAATAATAAAAAAAAAAAACTTTCACAACTGGAAGCACTATTTTCGAATCTTTCTGCAAGCGGACTCCCAAAAGATGTTGCCACACTATAGCGGAATTGGCAGGGCAAACACTAGTTAAATGACTTTTTTTTTTCTTTTTTCCGGAAGGAACCAGGATCTGAAAAATTTTTCGAACTCTTCCGAGCAGAAAACGAGCATCCCTAAAGAGCGGTGGCTGCTATAATGCATAGCACGTGCAATCGGCGACCTAATACAGACGTTCCTGATTATTTCAATAGCTTCGCGGCACAGCAGCTCGCCTCATAGCTGTTAATATACAACAACAAAATATGTATGTTCGCGATATGCACGAACGTCAACATGATTTTTTTTTTCATTTACTCGCTTAACAAGCTCAAGAATACACAAAAGCTGCAACACTGGCTGTAGTGCCCTGCTGTTGAGAACGAGGTTTCAGGTTCGACTTCCATACGCCTGCCGCGACCTCATTGTTCCGGGGGTGGAGTACAATAACACTCTGGTGCCATGCTTTGTGTGCGCTTTAAAGAACTCCAGATGGTGAAAAATAGCCTCGAGCCCTCCGCTATGTACGTCGTCCCCTATGACACACTGTGTAATTTTAGGACGCGTCGTGATATAGCCCAGTTGCTATGGCATTGCTCTGCTGAGCTGGATCGGCCTCGGCGGCCGCATTTCGCTGCGGGGCAAAGTTCGAAAACGTTGTTGCAATTAGATTTAAGCGCACAGCAGTAGGTGGTTAAGAACTCCGGAGTAGACGCCGTCCCTCATAATCCACAGTGCAATTTCGAGACGGTAAACAACAGAATTTAACTTTCAATTGAAGTACACGGATGAAAAAAAAAAAAAAAAGAAGCCTCTAACGCGCTCAAAGAGCCCGCGGCGCAAGCTGGCAGATTTTCCGCGCAACCACGGCACGGGAATCGATCGGAACAGCCTTCTTCGACAGGCAAGTCAAGCTCGCAATAAAAATGGCAATCTATACAGCACATTCGGCCCACATGTATGTAAAGAGGGCCGAGAAGACGGCCCCGACCTTGAAGACGGTCGCGCGACAGCGGCGCCAGCCTGTCTATATAACCGCAGAACCAGGATGAACTCCCCGCACCGAGCACCAGGGCTGCAGGCGGAGTTGAAGCTCGCAACCCGACCCGAGCTCCCCAGCAGGACCTCAACAGTGTGAGCTGCTGCCGACCCGCAGATTGGAGCCACATTTCCTCCGGAAGCCGGTGCGCAATTTTCAGACCAAGCGGCCGCGAATGTGAAAGTAGATGACAGTACAAGAGAAGGGAAGAAAGAAGAAGAAAGAAAAGAAAGGAGTCAAGTCGTTGGGAGCAAGAGGAGAATAAAAGAAGGCAGCTCTTGCAAGACTATGAAAGTGTGCGCAACGGAAAAGAAAAATGGAAAGAAAGGAGCGCGCTTATTTCTTATTTTTTTAGCGACGCAAGTTTCCGCTGTCCCTGAGTCAGCCGGCCTCAGCGCAGCAAGACGCTGAATGGCACCGGCTTGTACTCTCGCAAGCGCTCGCGCGCCCCTAAACGCGCGATGACGCGCGCGTGTGTGCCGCAGCGTGCAGCTCGCTCGCAGCAGACAGAGGCAGGCCTCTGTGAGCGCACGCATAGCGAGTCGGAGAGCGACACGATTGGGCGTCGGACCCGAACGAGGGTCCTTCATTGTGTGTTCTGTTCCGATTGGGCAAGTAAACGAAGTTCACTTCGATTTAAACATAAAAATTGGAGGACGCTTAAGCTTCGCCTTCAAGAGTGGAACGCTA
Source organism: Dermacentor variabilis (assembly GCF_050947875.1). Taxonomy (NCBI): domain Eukaryota; kingdom Metazoa; phylum Arthropoda; class Arachnida; order Ixodida; family Ixodidae; genus Dermacentor; species Dermacentor variabilis. The sequence goes on from NC_134572.1 coordinate 65,091,451, forward strand.
TAGCGTTATCGCACCCCGTTCGCACCGCCCACTCATTCGATCGCCATGCGCTTGAGTCACACAAAGACATAGTTTTCATATTGTCACGTGGTCGTGACGTCAAAGAACACAGTACCAATACTGTAAAAGGCAAAACTAGATTTTATTGGGCGAACCTGTGCCCACAAAACAGGCTACACTTATACACAACGAGAGCGGCGAACACAGTCGGCGATCGTCGAAAATCTGATCAGCGGGTCAAGCGCGTCGGCTTTTATAGATCAGTCGTCGAACGTTCCAGATTAACCGATGGGACCCGCGTGTCTTCCACAAAGTTCTACACTATTCGCGTCGCGCATACATGCAATCAGATTACACAAGTTGCGGTGAAAGACAGTGGACGGAACCATCGATAACATTCCAGAAACTTCTTTTACATGCAGGCGCGTCCTGCGCTGCGCGATAACATTTGTTAGGCGGCCAAACGTGGTCGCCCGATAAAGATCACACGTGTCAATGATTTCAAGACACGTTTCAAGATGACACGTGTCAATATACAACACTTCTAAGTCCACAGCACAACTTTGGGGCATCCTCGCACCGGTCCCCGCACGGTCCCAATGCGCTCAAACGAGACGAAGGGGAGAAGCGGGCGAGTGGCGCGCCACCTGTCGGGGCAGCGCCGTACATTGCGAGGAGGGGGTCTTCCATGTTTGCCGCAAGATGGCTCTCCGTGTGCGCCAAGCGCAGAATAAATGTAGCGGAAACGTACTTCGCTATCGTTTAATTGCGACCTCTGTAATTTACATGCTAATAATTACCGATATACACCGCAGTATAACTTTCTACGGCACGTTTCTAAGACAACACCGCATTCACTAGAGGCGCTTTTGTCCCGATTTGAACCGTGAAACTCATGGCTGAGTGGTGACGTCTCCGTCTCACACTCCAGATATCCAGGTTCGATTCAAACCCAGCCCACCTTGCAAGTTGTTTTTATTCATGAATTGCCTTCCGGGTTCTTTCGCTCACGGCCAACGACGCCGACGACACCGGCTTTTCTGCGACACGAGCTCCTTAACGCTGTCGCGTTAAAACGCGCATTCATTTCGCCCTGTATACGCAGCTACGCGAATGAGACTCGCCGGGGAGCCACAAAAGGCACAAGTTTCAGAATCCCTCCCTTCGCCAACGCCGATGTCATGATTCTTCTAGGGGAAAGCAGTTTCGGCGTTATCAGTAAAGACCGCTAATTACTGGTAGCGGATATTGACTGCTCAGGGTGCCGACCGAGCGAAGGTACACGTGGCATCTGAATTAAAGAGGCTTATAAAGTCTTTCGCGTGAGGGAATATAAACATGTCCTGAAGATAAGCTAGCCGTTGCTATTAAATAAGCAGGAAAACACGTACGCTTGTCGTTTTATGAGTATAATTTAGCACATCGCCATTACGCGCGAACCAGCCCGGCACAGTTCCGTATGAGCCATGTTAAAGGGCCTCTGAAACGGTTCGGACAAATTTTGTACACGCGTAGGGTACAGCGAAAGTTAATCATTCGCACCACAATTTGTGTGAAACGTCTCATATTAAGAGAGCTGCGGACGATTACAAGTTACCCTCCTCCACATTCATGCATTTTCTCCTCAACTCGTTCGTCGAGTGATCGGGGCTAAGCTCCGCCTTCACTGGTTCTGCGTCATGATGGTACGTCGTGTCGTCGACTTCCGGTTCTCTAGGAGCGAACGCGCGAAGCTCCTCCAAACCCTCCGCTAGCTGCTTGGCAGTCGACCCCAAGCGAGAGCTATCAAAGCAGCGTGCGTTGCGAGCATTCTATCGAAGCGCCCAACGTGTCTCGTATTCCGGTGACCACAGGCAAGCTGGGTATTTCGGCAGATGGCTGTAGGCATAAACTCAAGCTGATGAAGGAACTTTAGCATAGACGAACGTGAGCGGCCTGACCGGTCTGCACGGTCCAGCCACTTGTTGGCGCAGAGCTTAACCAGCCAAACAAAGCGCTAATATAGCTCTAACCAAGTGTAAAACATTTTAAACATTCACAAAAACAACGTGTTGATGATTACACTCTTGCGAAAAATTTACACCAGCAGCAAAGAAAAATACATTTCGTTACTGCTACTGTGTATGGTTGAGCTCTGTGCCACCAGGTGGCTGCGCCGTGCAGACCATTCACATTTGCGCTTCTGACCATCCCGTTAAACGGCACAGTCAAGCGGCCATGCCCTGTCCCCTTGCGCTTGCGTTTACCCTAATACCGGACTCGCAAAACGCTATTGCGTTAATTATCTTCCGGTGTAAAGTGGACGACCGTAAACGCGCAAATCCTGGCGCCGATCGGATAGCGGCAGTCCGATGCGCTGCAGCCAGTCCGCTCGTCTGCTGCCTTGCAGAGGGACACGATGTCGCAGCTTGACATATTGCCAGTCCCTACGTTTGCAGTTCGCAACGCAACAAAGTCGAATCATAGTGCTCGCGAAAAGACTGAGACCGTCTCTGACCGCGGAGCTCTCGTCAAAATGGAGTACGTCGTAACACAAGCAGACGACGCTTGAAGTGTTCCGGAAGTGCTTAAGTGTAGTGAGAAATTGTTCTTGTCCATTCTCTTTCTGTTACTTTCTTTTCGTAGAAACAAATTAACTAACATTCCAACTATTACGAACATCATTTGTTCACCATCAAGGCGGAAAAATTATCGATGACCCGCCCTGGGCAGCCAATCGGATAGCTCGCCCTAATGACGTCAAATGTGTGATTTACGTCATATGGATAGGGGCGGCTCAAAATTCCGCCGAGCAGTGTGCTGCGATCGGCAGCGATGTACATTTTTAAAACCTTGTAATAAATTAGACGCTTTAAGCGGAGCACTTAGATGCGTCAATTAATGATCAGAAGGACCTAGTCTAACGACTCAGTACGTTTGTAGAAAATCGTCAAAATCGTTTCAGGGTCCCTTTAAGTTCCGTGACATTCAATGTCACGGAACGCCCCACATCTCCAGGACAGTTCGCCCTAAAAAAGAAAGCCAAGTGTCAGGACAGGGGAGATACCTGTGCCCGTTTGGATAACCGGTGGGCAAACGGCGGAAATGAAAACAGGGTAGCTTTGCCTGGCGTCTTGCTGTATACTCGAGATGGAAATGGTGACAAATGAGACGACACGCGCAGGGTGTACACTCGAGCAGCATACGCACGTATACACGGGATCGCAAGGACAACGGCAAGGAACAGCTAACGCGAATACATCATATATACGCCGCAACCTGCGCGAGCCTGCAGCCGGTGTACACAAACGCGACGTGTGTGTGCAGGCCGCATAAACCTATATAACGGTTGTGTGCCCGCAGCTGTGAGCACACTGTTCTCTAACAGTCCGTCCGCTTTCTTGTCGTCGTTTTGTTTGTTTGTTTCCTCCCTGAAATCTCGAGCATGCCGCACGAAAAGGCGAGAAAGCCGTAAAGTCGAATCCATCCCCGTCGCCTAGACTCCGGTGTGCGCACGCCGCGCACATACCGGGTGGCCGTTTTCCTTTTCCTTCTTTCTTTTTTTTTTCTTTGTGTGCTTTGCTTGATCGCGCGTTCTTCCCTCTCGACCAGTTTTATACGATTGGCGGCGAGTAATATACCGCTTTTTATCTCCGCGGCGTCGTCTTTTCTTTCCGCTTCGGGAGTAAATTTACACCCGCTCCTATATATTGGGCGACATTTAGGTCCTTTAGCGAAACGTTTCCTCCGCCCTGCGGATATTTGTCGAACGCCGGCGGAATATACATTTGCAGGACCTGTATACGTGGCACAACCGGCGCAGTCGCAAGCGAGGTCTCTATACAGAGCTTCGAGTTCGTCACATGCCCACGTGTGGGCCGAGGAACTAAAGCGAGTGATTATATATGTTATCGGGTCAGAGGTCTATCGCTGGAACTGGGCAGTGTTGCAGCAGCACTCGTTGCGAAATTGTCGTTTTAGCGCGAACACATTTATCGCACTCTTAGCGAGCTCATAGCCAAGGTGTCCGTTGTATACATACGCACTGAATACGTTACGTTTCGCCCAAGTCTATACAGAGGTCCATGCCTGCGATGAATTGCGTACATCGAAAGGACGTCTCGCGACGTGGGCGCGTCTCGCGAAGTTCACGCCAAACGAGATCCGCGCCGTTGTATACTGTCGTGCATTCATTGATGAACTTTCTATTTCTGCATATGTACAGCCCGAAATACGCGCGCGGGCCACTCGTCACCTGCACTTACCGCGCCCGAAATCATGCACCCGCCTATCATGCCCGGCCGCTGGGCGCACCCGACGCGCCGATCGACTAACCGCACGGGACACGTTTGCGTGTGGTTATGTGATTACTGCGCGCGGTGCGCGTACACCGTAATCGCATGACCAAATGATGCATACGCGCGCACCCACGCCACAAAAATGTCGAAAGGAAAAAACGTTCCGTACGGTTGCCGTTGCGCAGTTTCTTAGCATATCGCAACGGCCCGAAACCATGCACGAAGGCAAAGTTTCATCTGCACCACTTTTTGAGTTCGGTATCACGGAACGCCGTTTAGTACAGAGGGCGCGACGCATACATAGAGATACTACTACTGCGTGACGTTGTAAACCGGTGAGACTCCGCCGCGCCCATAGGCCACGCCGAATTCGTACGCGCCGTTAACGTCAAGCACCGTACATACTATATACACAGGCTTCGGGTTCGCTTAATGCGGCGCAAACGGGAAGCGGCCGCGCTCCCTCAGCGCGCGGAGTGGTTACTTGCTGGGACGGGGGGCCGACAGATAATGTCGGGGGTCACGAATGCAGATAAGGCGGAGGGGCACGTGCTCTTCACGCAAGCCACTTAACTCCTGCGGTCGTCGAAGATATTCGTGCCCTGCATTCTCGTGGAGGGGGGGAGGGGGGGGGGGCGGTGCGCTTCGCGCTCACTGCGATGCGCGGGATGGGAGTCAAACACCCATGCATCGCGACCGTATCTCTGCTGTTGTCGTTGCCGCCCTTTGATATGTCCCGGTCAAATAGACCTTGCCCCTTTGACCGCTTTCTTCCTGGACAGCCTCGACGATGTAACAGAAGACTCTCCAGATGCGATGTGTGAAGCAAGAGCGCCATGGTATCTCTCTCTCTTTTTCCATTCCCGGGCCTCTTCCATTTGCTAGAACCAACAGATATGCAGTGTGGACACTTCTATATTGGCTGTGATGTGGAGATCCGCAGAGGTGCGCGCCAGCTATACCGCTATCAGGTTAGAAGAGAGCGCGAACACAATTTAGGCATTATTATACTGGTTTCGGAACGCACACCGCGTAAGTGGCCGCTTGCGTCGAAACACGGGTCACGATGCAGTCAAACTGGGGTATAGAGTTGCTCCTAGCTGTTTCTAGCTCTGTACTTTCTTTTTTTTTTAAATAGCAGAAACTACGCGGGACAAAGGAGAGAGAGGGCGCTTCACAAGTTTCAACTGTAGTACAGCGCATATATTCTCAACAAATCACAACACTCAATGTATCGTCGTAGAAAGCGAGTATCATTTGGGCCCGACGACATTATACCCACACTTGGCTTTCGGAATGAGTGCACCTTGCGTAAATCTTGTACCCGCTCAGCCATTACGTCGTAAGAGGCTGTTGTCGGAAAGACGCGACACGACATCTGTATACTCTACTGAGTAAGCTCAGCTTGGCGTCTGAAGGCCTCTTCGAGAAGCCCTCGTGATCGAGGTATATCCTCTTGTTACCGTAACCAACTCGCCCAACTATCGATCCTATTGCTCTTTGACGAACCTGCAGTGGCCTCCGTTCCCTCTCCCAGTCGTCGCGCGTCTATATATACTCGGCCTGTTGTCTTCCAAAACTCTTTAAGCTTCAGCGCGAATGACACGGCGCAAATGGTCTCGCATTAGCCTGCTACTGGCGTTCTTTCTGTCTCTCAACTCAGTGGCAGAGGCTAGAGCACCTTTCTTTTATATTTCTCTTTGAGCTCCCACATAATATATGTCTCTCAACCATCGGCGAGCTGCTCTTCATCTTCGCTTTCTGTTCTCGCCATGGGCCTGGTGGCTCAAAAAAGACAGCGGCTGACGACTTTTGCAGAAGCGTATTCACGGTGCGCCCTGCACGGATAAAAAGCCAACGCTCGGGCCACCAGGAGCCGCAGCTGCCGCTCCTGACTGGCCTGCAGTTCAGTGCGGGGCACTGCCCGGCCCCACCGCGACCAAACTAAATAAACGGGACCCGCTGCCAACCGAGGCAATGCGCGCGCGCAGAGTGCGGTGCGCGTTCACCGACGTAGAGCCCCCCTCCTCCTTCTTTTCGAGTGGCCCAGGAAAAACAAACAGTGGACCGGAGGCTGCGATGCTCGAGCCGGCTGAGCGAATGGCTTCGTCTTCGCTTGGCTTTTTGCTTGACTTTGTTTCTCTTTCCCTTTAAGTGTGTTTGCGTGTTATCACAGCACAAGGAAGACGAACGGGCATCGCATGCATGCTTCGAGAGAGGGACAACCTTCAAGGGGCCATGGGTGAAAACGACTTATCCGAATCCCAGAACAACTTCTCCTTTTTCCTTACGGACACGAGGATCTTCAGGCGAATGTGAGCTAGAGGCTATAGATCGAGCGAACTCAGGGCAAACGTAACGCTTTGGAGATAGCTGGCATGTTCGGCTTGTTTATACGGAGATAGCAGGAAACTCTTGCAGAGTACATGCGCACACGTTCTCCATCGTGGCGAAGCACTGATTTTGTGTCCATAATGAGTGACCGGTTATTAGAAGAAAACTAAAGTAACCTGCATCAGGGCCCGTATTCACAAAAAGCACTTACGCTAGAATCGTTTGTGTGAGAAGACTGCAGCCAATACTGATGCTGGGCATAATATTAGCGCAGGCGGCCGGCCAATGGCAATGAGCACTTCCGAACGACAAACTTTCTGAATTCGGCCCCAGGGTCGTAGCGTTAGGCAGTCATGTTACAAGTCTGACTTTGAAACTGCCGAGTTTTGGACATCGTACTAGAACTATGGGAAAAGCGGCCACTGCCTCATCGATCCCTTCCAAGCCTGCACGGTGTACGGTTAGTGCTATGTATATTTGAAACACACACACACACAAAGAGACACACAGTCGCAGAGAGAGAGAGAGAGAGAGGGAGTAGCAACACCATTCATTCCCTCAACGATTCCTGCCAAATGCAGCTGGCACGGTGTCCGATTTGCTATGTCACGGAATTTACCAATACGCAAACGTCTACGCGACTGACGAGTGCCATACGGAACCCGTGGTATCGTGAAGCCATGCTCAGCGCCTCTACCAGCGTGCGGCAGCCTCGTCATATAATAGAAACCTCGTCGGCCGCGGAGGAGAAGGGGGGGGGGGGGCGACAGCTTTGGGCCATCTGGACCGTACAGTCCCAGCGCGGGTTGGCGATGCGGCGACGTGGCGTCCCGTCCGCCGGGCGTCCATTCACGGGGGCGGAAGCACAGCCCCAGCTCGAGGGGAACTCTGTCCTGGCAACGATCTCAAGATGGTGCTGCCGGCAGCCGCGGGCTTGTCGCACGCGCGGTCGTCGCCACGCGCCTGCCATATGGCTCTCCGCCTGTCGCCCCCCTTCGCGACAGCGTAGCTTTTCGACGCCGCGTCTGCTGTGTGTGGGCGCATACGTACATGCTATAGCTGCTACGAGACGTGTGCCGCGCGGCGCGCGCGTTTGGTTACGTCGGATCAGACGCGGCGCATGCGAATACTTTTTCTTCACGCGTAGACGGCACTAGAAAGATTATAGTAAACACAGCCCGCGAGAGACGGAGAAGAAAGAGTGTGTCCTGCGACTTCTCAGCTGAGGTAGTGCACTCAACGATAACAGGAAATGTTGGTCAAACTACAGCCTTCGCGTAGTACTCGGTGTGTAATATACTGCAAGATGTGAGAGAAAAGGGGGGGGGGGGAATACGTGTCCAGACACAAACACATACGCGTAACGCACTGTCACATATAACGCGGAATGCAGAACCAGCACGACGCCACGGTCCAAGGGCGTCTAGTAGCTTAAGGCGCGCGTAATGTAACGATGAAGCCCATTTTAGTCTCTGCTGGAACACCGCTCGCGCATTTTTTTTTTTTTCTTGCCCGTTTCTATACCACTAATGTAGGCATCACTTACACCACGGGAGACAGAACGAGACGTACGGCTCGCGGCATACATTAAAGAGTATTCGTTATGAACCCGCTAATCCATATATGAGTAACCAGAGCTAGCTTAGACGACTTACTTATACAGCGCGGGCCACTTTAGGCTTTACAGCCCACTTCGCAAATAACGATGTCCAACATCCAGCGGCCGTGGTCGAACATACGAAGGCACGCAGGGCGAGCGGCCGCGCGAGCATATTACCTCCGTGCTTCGCTCTTAAACCTTCTGCTGCGCACGTTCTTCTATAAGCACACACATTTAGCTTCTACGCTAACGAACCTGTTTTGCCGAGCCTAACGTCTCCCCTATACACCCAAACATCGCATGCCGCATGGAAGCGTCGTGACCTAATGCTTTCCGTGCCCCACTAAGCCTCGAATTTCCTGACCACACAGCCTTAACCATTCGTCTCCTAACTTTTCTTTCTAACGAGGTCCGTCCAGGTGCACGCAAGCGGCAGGGGGGGGCGGGGGAAGGAATAAGAAAGAAAGCAAAACGACCGAATGCTCGTTAACGGAAATCATAAAGGCACATCCAGTCAAGGAGCTCCTCCTAAGCAAACACCGGCTCACAGCTTCTATACAGGCACGCGCAAACGCGCACTAAACGGCGTTATGGCATAAACGTGCAGCGCCGCGGACGGCACGAAATCGAAGCCAAGGCCGCTCCCTCTTTGGAGTCTCTGCCGACGAGGTCGCCGGCTTATGTAGTGTACGATCGCTGTGCGCAAGCGCAACGATCGCAACGTGCCCTCGCCGCAGCGTCTGATTCGATTACCCGCTTTGGCCGACCACGTCGCCTGTTTCGCCGCCGTGCCACACTTACAAGTGGCGTCGCTCGCATACAAAAGAATCGCGTTCGCCGCAAGCAACCGAGCCGGCCGAACTCACGTTCTATAGTCCAGATACACACACGAAGCTTACAACTACTTCGTTTATGGGCGGCTATTCAAAGCTCGCCCCGAAACCCTCATTCTCTAACCAGTATATGTACTACCTGGAACGGCGCGTGGGCCACTTCAAGCGAAAGCGATAGCGCTTAGGCCATAATTGCGACTCTCTAATTGTGCCATTGCACGTGAAAACTCGTCCGTTCTGCTGCTCGAACTCGGCGCGAACGGCTCTCTCTTACTTCTTTGTGCCGCTTACTCTCTGTATTTATTCCTTTTTTCGTACAGTTTCGTAAGTGGTGCACACGACAGCGCACGACGAAGGAAAGCGAAATGGGCCGTTTACGCCTCATGCGACTGTCCCGCGGTGTTTCTTTACATATCCTGACCGCGCAGGCCGTTATAGGCTATACTCAATGGCGAAAGATGTCTCTGGGGGCTACTCGCAGCGGCCAGACTACGAGACGCAGGGAATCGCTGAAGCTTATTTCACCAACGGCAAAGCAGCAGCAAACCAGAAGTGCCTATTGATGTTGATATGAATGAGTTTCATTCGCATATTTTTAGACACTGGCTAAGGTTAGCTGGGCACCCTGTATACGTATTTCAATACAACAATCGATTATGAGACACCTGGATACTGAACATAATTTCGGCGATGTGTTACGAGCAGCTTAGCTTCCAGATGAGGAGAGTGGCCTTACAGAAACAAAAAAATAAGCACCTAGCTTCCAAAGTCGACCGAGAGATAATTGCACGTTTTTTTTTTTTGTCTTTTTAATAATGCGCGTTAGAGAATTATCCTACCTTTGACAGTCACTTTGGGGGTTGCCTTAAAGTCTACGTTCGTTTTGTTTACCGTTAGATCACGATAGGTCATGTTTTTTTCCTATAGCTAGTGATAAAAGCTATACGCGAGGAAGGTCAAGCAAGCAAGTACGCGTTATCTAGGTTATCTTTAGCTTCTCTCTCCTTCTCTGTCAGTTCGTCTTGCGAGATTATTCGCTCGCATTGGTGGATAATTTTACACGTTGGTGAGGCTCCCTTAAAAACATTTTTTTTTCTTTTTCCCGTCTTTTTTTTTTTAATTTGTACTGGCTACAAGCGCGAAGAGCAGAACCAGGTAGTGTAGCTACCGCGGCGACGGCCAGACCGCTTCGCTCGCCCCGATTGACGTCTCTCGCGTATCTTCCGTCTAAATCACCCACAGTAACCAGCAGTTTTGCGGTCGGAGACAGGAGCAGCGCATGCCGGGTCGTCAACGGAGCCACGGAATGCTAGTTCAATAGGGACGAGCCTTTCCCGCACCGTAACCGACACGATCCCCCGACAATGCGAAAATGGTGACCTCCGCAGAAGCCCGTGCACGGGTCGCGGACAGGGCTGGCGCCAAGCCGGGACACGTGCTTCATGGGGAACTCGGAATCCTGCGCGCGTCTTCTTCGTAGCGACTGACGTAGCGCGTCGAGGCCTGACGTAGCGCGAACGCGCGCAAGCGTTACGTCGCGTTGGCGAGAACTACAGCGTCTATAGTTCAACCGATGTTTCGACGCACTGGCGCCGCCAACGTAACCGGACACGGTCAACGCGCTTTGACGCGCCCGGCGTCTAATGACGCCTGCCCGCGCGTCGATAACGTCGGACCTTAAGCGCATGTGTTGCAGTCGCCTTTACGAAAGCGCGTCGAGGTAAAATTGTCTCACTAATGGCGCTTTCCAGAGGGAGAAGAGGAAGTACTCGGTGATGCTGTGTCCTCGCGAGTGCTCGAGTTTGTCTCGCTAGTGCCGCTGAGATCAGCGTGAAGTCTCGCAAGCGCAGCCTCTGAGCAAGCTATAACCTCGTACTTGCCCTCTGGCCAGCGCCGCAATCGTGACTCGCACAAGCGTGCATCGACATAGACCATAGGCTGGCGCGACGAATGACGTGCGGTGTGACGTATGGTGTCCTGTGCTTTCTGGATTCCTCGAGGCGAGTCCATGGCTGAATCGTCTTTAGATCGAGCAAGGGTGAGTTTTTGCGTACATGGAATGTTTCCGTATAGGATGGATTTCTTGAATGTCCAGATTCTATTTTACACTATACTCGAGGCAACTGAAGAAATGATGTTAGGCTGCTTCACAGTTGATTATTGAATTTCAAAGGTAAGCAAGGATATACTCTTGAGCAAGACACCTTGGTGCTAATTTGTGTCGTTCAGGCGTTAGTGCTGTTCTTAAGGGCAGAAGGTAGCCAATCGTGATAAGAAATAGATTGTCGAGATGGGCGCCCGATGACGATAAATTCTTACGAACGGAAATGCCTTGCCAGCTGCATTTGACAGAAATTGTCAAGGGGATGAACGCCTGTTTTGCTAATCTCTCTCTTTCTCTCTTTGTGTGTGTGTTCCATGCCGGGAATCGAGCCTGCGACCTCGCACTTCCGATGCGATGCTAATTAACTTGACGTCGTTCGTGTCTATCCCTGAACGTCGTTCGAATAACATCCCAAGGTTTTCGTCACGCAGAGCGAAGGAGTATATAAAAGCTGGTGGAATGCACGCTCCGAACGTTGCACCCCGAGCTGTGTGTATACTCTTCCGCTGCGTCCATTCGAAGCAGGTCGTCGCATTTATAAACAAGGAACAGCGAATGCGTTTGCTATAACGTCAGATATCTCGCCCCGCCACCTTGTGATCGAGTACATTTCTCCTCTCCCTTTTCGCTCCCGAGTTCACGAGTGCCTTGATCGCGTTTTCGCGGGTGCGGTCATCGTTCGTTGCACCGACCTCGCTCGCTGGTCCAAACTTCACGCCTGCTCGCCTTCGCCATTACGCAACGGCTACGTGAACGCGCATTCGTGTCGCAAGGGCCTCGCCCGTCCGCTGAGAGAGAGCTCATCAGTGTTGTCAGCGCCAGCTGAGCGGAAAAGAAGCGCCGTACAAGAAGCAACCATAGGAGTGCACGCGCCGACCTGGCGCCTCCTGTCGGTCGCGGCCGATACTACCGTGGTGGGACGAGGGGCGTTATCATGGCGTGCGTCTAATTGTCGTACAAAAATCCCTCACGTGACCTGATCCTAGGTGCCTAGGGACAGCATTGTTTAGGGATTTTTGAGAAGGCGCGATGCTGGCGCCGAGCGACGCCGTGGCGTGTTCGTCCTCGGCTTATCGTTCTCTGGACCGCGCGTTGTTCAACATTGGCTCATGTGATTGTACGTGCGTTGCTTGTGTGTTGGTTGTAGGTTCTGTGTTACTTGGCGGCAAGACGTGAGTAGTGGTGGTGCGGCAGTGCGGCTTTGGCCTCGGTGAACTCTGGCAGTACAGAATCTGCGTTGTGTGACCCGTGCTTTCTAGAGAACCCGGCGGTGGTGACGATTGAAATATCGAACTGGCCTAGCGCCTCGGCAGCGAAGTTCAGCGAACCACGATGTGGCGTCGCCGTGTCCGACTTTGCGTAACGGACATCGAGGGATGTGCTGCTCGCTGCAAGTCATGTAAATGCAACTGCGTCGACAGCCCACTGTTCAGCGCTGAATGTGTGTTCGGTGTGCTGTGCTTAAAACGAGTGGTGCAGCCGTGCAGCGGGGGTGGCTGAGGAACAGAGTGGCTTAGGGGCTCCGTTTGCGCGTTCACAGACATGTGCTTACGTCTTGGTATCATTAGCGGCTGTCTCGAGACTGTGGTGTGCTAGCTCCTTGCCTAGTATCAAGTTTACGACGCTAACACACAGCATGTTCACGTATTTCCGCGCTATATGTCATTTGCATGACGGCCGAGTTGAAAACGAGACATATGTCTGTGTTCTTTGCATTTGTGTGTTGTAAATTACTTTCTATTGTGGAAGTTCTGGGAGTCTTATTACGCAAGGAGTGCGAACGTAAACATAAACACGTGTGTCTGAAATTTTGAATTACCCATAATACCCTTTACGACTGATAAGTGGGCTACACGGTCTGTGTGAATCAGCTACCGTATGTTGCGACGCTCTTCCGTGTGGTAGACTGATGCATGGTGCGCGTTTATTTCTGTACTGTTGTAAAAACCATTTGTTTATTCACTCAATACAAATGTACAGCTTCTTCGCCGCAGTACATTTTAGTTAGGCGGTGAAGCATATTAAAAGTGGGAGGGGGCCGCTATCAGCCAGCATAGTATGTCCACTTAGGCGACCTGAGAGGCGGAGGGTTCGCGAGTGTATGATTAAAGAACTCTTGCCCCTTTTCACTTTTAGTATGCTTCACCGCAGTACATTGCTTAGGCTTCACCGCGAAAAATTAGCGTATTGTGAGAAAGATAATCCTAAAAAGCCTAATTATGCAAAGTTTCTATTGTAGCTTGCTATACCGCAATACAGGGGTGTAAATAAGCATCGTGCAGTAAAGCATACTAAGAGTGGAAAGGGCACATAGGTTTGCTCATTATCTTCAATTGTGATATAATTTGCAAGTGCATCTGTGCTCGTGGTAAGCTTCATTGAAAGTTCTTTGTACATTACAAATTCATATTGCAGGGAAGCTTACTAAAGCACATTCGCCATTATGGTACGTGTTATTCACCTTCAATATAGGAGGAGCGCAATGCGCATTCTTGCCCCTGCTTTTGGCTGGACTGCACATGCTCTTTGAGAATTGATTCATTGTTCATAAGTGCACTGGTACTTTAAACTGGAGGGCTCAAGTTAATATGGAAGCACGATTTTTATTAAAGGGACAACATGTTGCCGAGATGGTTGCAGCACAGCTTTCTTTTTTCTTCCTGGCACCTTTTCTACTTGAAGCTTCCATTGCAGTGTTTCAAACCTCTTTGAACCAGCACATGGTGTATATAAAAATTGGACACTGATTGGGAACATCACCTAAGTGCATGCCTATCTATAGTAAAAAGATGTAGCACAACCAGACAAAATAAAAGAAGGGCGTGGGCTGTAGCAATACTAAGTGTTAAATGGTGCTTTATCCTTTCCCTTGAGTTTTCTGTTTTTGTGCTTTTTATGGATCCTCCGCAGTAACCATGCGAGTGGAGAACTTGAGCTTGTTGGCTTCAAGTCTCGTGGTTGTTACTAACAGAACAGTGTGATAAATGAACAAGGGCTTGGAGGCATTAGTTCACCTTGCTTGCATCATGGTGCTGCTTCATAAGCGCGGTGAGCATCCAGGCCAACTAGGAAGGGAGGTTTGTTGCAATTGCTTCTGAACTTTATTGCCACCAAACCAACAGTGCTCTCAGTGACAGCTTTTGGACAGTAGAATGCTTGCACCCAGCAAAGTCTTAAGAAGGAAGCATTCAAGATGTGCAAAATGTGCTTTTGAAGCTGGCAGCATTACTGAAGGGGCTTTGCCCATCTGCCCTCTTTATGGATACACAAAGATGATTTCCTCATTAAGAGGGATTGTTTCAGAGGTCGTTACATGGCAACAGTGTTGGGTGTTTAGTAGCTTGTCTTTGCCCACTGTTAATAACCTGTTCCTTCTCCAGTGCCCTTGTGAAGTGCCTACTTTTTGGACACAATGTGCTTTCCATGCATGCATGCATTTTTAGCTTGTAAAGACGTTTATTACCCCTTGCCTCAAGCTGGTCCTTGCTGATGTCACCCAAGAAGGCATTGGGGAGTATGGCGATGTACACTTACAAAACACTGTTGATACCAGTGAAACCAAATTAATGGAGCTGCTGTTCTTTTTTTGTCCACTCCATCCTTGTTAGTTACAATGAGCAATGTCCGAACAGAAGGCATATGTAGTTGGTTGTGCATAGCCTGCGCACTAAGACTTGTTGGCATGTTATGACATTAGCACAGTGTTTATATGTAAAAACCTTCTGATGTGTTGATGACTTCCTTCTCTTTATCATACTTTGCCTGATGGAGCCAGCAAGTGGGTCAACCAAATGTTCAACTGGCTTCCCACTAGTTTTCCCAGAGTCTCCTTTACCAGGGTGCTGCTCATAGATATGTTTTCTTGACCTTGCACTGCACTTCAACCATGGCCACACCTGCTAAACCTATAGCATGCAATCAAAAAAGTGCTATACATCATGTTGCTCCAAACTCGTGACATGTGCTACAAGGCCTTGAGGAACACCCTCATTTATTTACGCCCTCATCATACTGTACGAAGCTTCGCATGATAAGTGCGAGAATTAACATCTACTGGTTTTTCAGTGTTATTCCTGTCCAGCTTGCTGAAAGCTATCCTGAGTGTTTCAAAAGCAAACGACCGCTGCTGGACAAGAAGTGCTTAAAACAAGGGTCGCTATAACCACATGTCACACGAAATGAAAAGGGCCACTGAGTATTCAGGCGGTTTACTTCATATACAACAAGCTTGGTTCTCCCTTTGCTAGTGAATGAACTCAACTTGCCCCGAATACATGGCCTGTGACAAACTATGTGCCAGATGCTGTGTCCCCTGCAAAGCTGAAGATGTGTACGAGATCCCGACACCCTGCAGCGGCTTCTACACTGGGCAAACAGGCTACTATAAAAACGACTGCCTTTACTAGTAACATGAAAACGGGCAGAAATTTGGCTATTCATTGGGCCCAACTGCAGGTGCAAGCCACTCTTCCACCAGATGTGTGTTGTTCGTAGAAACTGGAGCTATACAAATGCAGATAAAAGCAATGATGTTTGAAAGTAGTAGAGTTGAACTATATTCTGCACAAGCAGTGCTATCTGCAGCGCTGGTACCTTATAGCCACAATTCATGGCTGCACCACCATGCAAAGGCACTATTCTTGAATTATTAACTTTTATTTATTTATGGTGGCCATATATTGCAATTACATATCAACCACATTGTGTGCAGTATGGTTAAATGTCAATTATGATAGCCATTCCTAATCTGAAATGCAACAAAAGAGCAAATATAGGTAACAAATTGCAATTCAAAGAGGCAAAAGACAACCAGTGCACAGAATAAGTGAAAGACTTCCTTTTATTGAAAAAGAAATGTCACATGTGTCATGCCACCAGCAGTGGGTAGCAATCTTTCAAGCTTGGGTGACAGAGGCAAAACTTGGCAAAATGCTACAATCGCGCTGTAAAACGGCCTTGGACACAAAAAACCGACATCAAATTGTACAGAATGAAAGGGCGAGACTCCGTCTAAGAACAGTCTATGGCACAACATACTTGAAATGGTGTAAAAAATGTTGACATGCCCTACCCACAAAGAAAAAGCAACAAACACAGAAAACACGCCTTAAAATGCAATGTGCAGAGTCTGAAACCAAGAAAAAACAACCCGAAAAAGGTTTCGCTAAGTCTTCCAACGATTAAAATTGTCAAACTGTATCATCACTTCTTAATGAACCTGCACAGCTGAAAAGGAAGGAAGGAAAGCCCAATAGCAGGGCTGCAGAAAATGTCACCGAACAAGTATACTTTGCTTACCAACGATACCTGTGGTTTAGTTGTGGTCTGTGTATAAACTAATTGTGTTATAAACTTTTCTTGTTTAGGATGGTTTAGCGGATAGGGAAAAAATGACCATAAGAGCACCAGGTGTATGCATAGTCTACGCACAAAAAGCCACTGCTTTCTTACATTTTTTTCTCTCTACTACAATTCATGAGTTTTAAGTGCCTTAATAGCACTGCTAACATCCTACTGCAAAACACAAATTTGGGCAACTTGTAGCATAAAGAAAATTGCAGTTTCACTCATAATGGGAAACAGTGATGCAGTAGCTGGTGAAATATGCACAGGAGGCTCACTTCATGCAGTGTTTGTTGAAGTGAACACTTGCCAATGCAAGTCGGTAATATCCTTAAAAAAGTAAAATAAGAGTCGTATTTATTTGTGGGAGTTGTGCCTCACAGTGTTAACGTGGAAAGACTAGGCTTTTCTTCCTCCTCTTTCATATCCGGACTTAGCCACTGATCTACACCAAAACAACCCTTCAGCTTCTTACTGGTGAATTCGTTTTGGTTTTCTCAAATCTATATTTGGGCTAGCCATTGCTACGTCTTGCGCTTTGCTTGAGGAAAACAAGACACCAACAGCTCTATCCAGTAAATCTGAGAAGCCAAGCACTAGAAGAAGATTAATGAAGCAGGTGCACCCAATCATTGTCATTACAAGAAGAAAATTTAACATAGGACTGCCTTCACAAGTGGGAAGGTGATGTGCAAGAGCTTGAAGGTGTGGATGCCAGCTCTATATACAGTACGCAGACATTGAGCAGGTGTTAGCCAATCATGGCACCTGTTGGCTAGATCATGCTCTCCGGGATCAGTATTCACCGCGACTGAATCTTCAGCAGAGTGGCTGAAATGTAGAATTGTGGACTGCTACTCTTTTAATCATATGTTTGAATCCTCGCAGCACAATGAGAACTTTATTTGCAATATTCTAGCAAGAAATTCGGGAATTCCAGTGACAACACCAGTAACATCAGAACAACCGGGGGAGTTCGCCCATAGCAGCTATTGCTGTAAAAAAGAAGACTGGCATAAGCACAAGAATTGAGATGGGCATACTACATGCCTTTCTGGTAGTGGTCCACTACTTTGGTGCTACAGTTAATGATCTCCACTGTCACTGGACATAATAAGAGTTCTTTAATTATACACTCGCGCGCCCGCCGCCTCTCAGATCGCCTAAGTGGACATACTATGCTGGCTGACAGCGGCTCCCTCCCACTTATAGTATACTTCACCGCGTAACTAAAATGTACTGCGGCGATTAAGCCGTACATTTGTATTGAGTGAATAAACAAATGGTTTTGACAACAGTACAGAAATAAACGCGCACCATGCATCATTCTACCACACGAAAGAGCGTCGCAACATACGGTAGCTGGTTCACACAGGCGATGTAGGCCACTTATCAGTCGTAAAAGGTATTATGGGTAATTCAAAATTTCATCACACATATGTGTTTATGTTTACGTTCGCACTCCTTGCGTAATAAGACTCCCAGAACTTCCACAATAGAAAGTAATTTACAACACACAAACGCAAAGAACACTATATGTCTCGTTTTCAACTCGGCCGTCATGCAAATGACATAGCGCGGAAAAACGTGAACATGCTGTGTGTTAGCGTCGTAAACCTTATACTAGGCAAGGAGCTAGCACACCACAGTCTCGCGACAGCCGCTAATGATACCAAGACGTAAGCACATGTCTGTGAACGCGCAAACGGAGCCCCTAAGCCACTCTGCTCCTCAGCCACCCCCGCTGCACGGCTGCACCACTCGTTTCAAGCACAGCACACCAAACACACATTCAGCGCTGAACAGTGGGCTGTCGACGCAGTTGCATTAACATGACTTGCAGCGAGCAGCACATCCCTCGATGTCCGTTACGCAAAGTCGGACACGGCGACGCCACATCGTGGTTCGCTGAACTTCGCTGCCGAGGCGCTAGGCCAGTTCGATATTTCAATCGTCACCACCGCCGGGTTCTCTAGAAAGCACGGGTCACACAACGCAGATTCTGTACTGCCAGAGTTCACCGAGGCCAAAGCCGCACTGCCGCACTACCACTACTCACGTCTTTCCGCCAAGTAACACAGAACCTACAACCAACACACAAGCAACGCACGTACAATCACATGAGCCAATGTTGAACAACGCGCGGTCCAGAGAACGATAAGCCGAGGACGAACACGCCACGGCGTCGCTCGGCGCCAGCATCGCGCCTTCTCAAAAATCCCTAAACGATGCTGTCCCTAGGCACCTAGGATCAGGTCACGTGAGGGATTTTTGTACGACAAATAGACGCACGCGTTATCATGCGACCGTGGCGGGGTGAAGAGCAGGCGGGGTAGACGGCAGGCTGCTCTCGGGGCTGCCCTAAACAGACACATAGATCGGGACACAGATATAATCTGCTGCGGTAAAACAAACCGACAGAGAACGGTTGTAGAGAGCGGCACGAGGAGGCGACGTTTTGGCGGTGGCGCCCGGTTCAGCGAAAGAAAAGGAAGAAAAAAAAGAAAAAACCGTGGCACCAAACTTCGGGCCGCAACGGCGGCGGGCGCGGGTTACACAACGAAAGCGAAACCGCACTCCACCCTCCATTCGTCGTTTTTATGTTACTGCTGCGCGTTCAGTTTTTTCTTTCCTTTCCTTTTTGCAGTTGCATGAAACGCAGTACAATACTACCGCTCTCCTTGCAAAGAAGTGTATAGGCGAAGACATTCCGTCCTTGGGCTTCCAAAAGGAAAGTTACCGTTGCTCCTTACACAGCTTTCAGAGTCCGTATACGAGGTGAACACAGCTCCCATCCTATATACCGTCGCTTCTTGCGTGAGTCTTTTACGCCTGACATCCGTTCCAAACGGCTTTGCGGCGAGCTTCTTTGCTAAGAAGGCGCTTTAGACATAGACCTGTCTGCAACGAACTATACGCGCAGTTCCACATCTTGACTCGGACAGTGGAACTGGCTTTATGCATACGAATCAATTTGTCTGAAGAACGGAACTGCATCTCCTGGGCGCGAACTACATGAGCGCTTCAAGGTTACTGGCGAAGGTGTAAACAGAAGATGCACCATTTTTACGCCCAAATGAGTTCAGTGCGTCTGTAGCGGAGTTCTATCAATATGCAACTGACAGTATGTGACCAGTAGTCCTGCAAGCCGCAATAAGTAATATAATAGATAAGCGATGTATAATTGACTGCAAATGTGATTCTATATATGCGCCTGCGTGCGTGTGTTCGTGTGTGTGTGTGTGTGTGTGTGTGTGTGTGTGTGTGTGTGTGTGTGTGTGTGTGTGTGAAATCGTAAAAAAACGTAAAAAAGTAAACATATTGTAAAAAAAAGCGATTTTTCCTAGGTGGGGGGTGGAGAGGAGGTGAGGAGTAGGGTACTAGAAAGTGGGCCTGTGCAACACAGTAACTGTCTCTGGGGTAGGACACGTCAACCGCCCTGCGCGAGTGCACGAGGGAGAGGGAGGCATAGACAGGAATGTAGAAAATTGGGTGTAGTAGACGGCGGCTGGTCGTCGCGGGTTTTATCGAGGCACGCATGTGGGAGGCACAGCACTGCAGACGCTCTCGGAGATTAGTGGTGTCGGCGAAGGCAAGGAGGTGGCGTAGAAGACATCTGCGTTCGGAGCCAGGGCCTCTGGGGTGTAGCAGCTCATCGAGAGACAAGCAGGGACTGCCCTGATTACGGTAGCCTTCTGGCACTTTGGCTCTAGCAGCAGAGAGCGCCGGACAGCCAATGTCCCAGCGTCTCAAGTGCAGGACAACCATGCAAGGCTACTGGAGGCGGGCGTGGCCTCATCCGCAGCATTAACCGACATGCGCCGAGCATGCATGCAGCCTCCTCAGAGCCAGACCGGCGAGCCACGGGTGCGTAGGAAGTGGTGCACACACGACATGACGTCGTCGTCGCCACCACCGGCGACGCTGTGGCGGGGGGTGGAGGGAAGGAAGGCGGCGGCGGCGGCGGCCTGGGCCATTTCGACAGTCGAGGCACGCTCGGCGTGCAAAGAGCGACCGCTGCTGCCGCCGAAGCCGTGTAATGCCTGTCGCGGTCGCAACATTCCACGCGATTGGCATCTGCAAGCGCGGACAGATAGACGGACCACTAGCGGCGCGCCGATAAGCGCCACCGACAGAATTTATGAGTGGGGACGCCGTAAAAGAGCTGTTGCCGCGCGCGCCCGCGCCGCTCTTAAGGGACAACTCCCCACCCCAATTCTCTCTCGCCCCCCCGCCCCCCACCCGTTCTTCCTCTTGCGTAACAGATTTGTTTTCCCTGCTTCGTTGTGCTCCGGTTCGTCCAGGTGCCGTTGTGCTCTGGGCGCGCGAATCACTCAGCACCTCATCGGACGAATTGCTTCGTTCTTACTGTGCCGCTCTTCTTCATCTTGTTTTAACCCTGATAGGCCGTAGTTAACACTTTGCACAGCATAAACCATAGCACAATCAACGGGGACGCGTTAGGTTATTCGTGCTAGCTGTATGTTTGAAGAATGTAGTGATTACTCTTGATATACAGGCTTTCCACGTAACTTGAACGAAACTTCTTTCTTGAAGTACAAAAATAAGGATTAATTATAATAAGAACGCTCAAAGAATTCAGGAAGGTTGAAATTAAATAACTGTGTGAAGCAAACGTCTCCTGGAAATTTCAACGTTAATTTAGCTCTTTGATAGCGTATACCTGTGTCTTGTGGTTAAAAGGGGAAATGAGTGCCCGTGTATTTGCATGCCTGAGTATACTCAGGCATGCAGAAACACGGGCGACAAAGGCCAGCCTGCATGCCTGGCTCAACATTTGTAGCACGAAAGCGGTATCGCGCGCGCAACTTGCACTCCGCATAATAGTTCTTAAACGTGGCGCGCACAACAGCCCGTACACACTTCGCGAATGTTCCGCTTGTCCCTTACGCGAACTCTGCCTGTGACTTACTCGCCCGCATTTTCTGCCACCGTCAGATTAAGCCGTGTTCGCACCAAATGAACGCTGACCGCACGTTCAGAGCTGACACAGATCGATCGCGACCGAGGCCGAACCAATGCGCGCTGTTCGAGCACAACAACCTTGACCCGACAAGCGTGCTCTCGGGAGAGCTGTCGCGGCGAAAGGAGAGCTGCAGGCAGCGAAGGACGCGTGCGGTGGCGCCGAGCGACCACCACCACCACCACCGCGAGGCTCTCCCCGGGAGCGGTGGTGGACACGACGCTGGAACGCCGGCGTGGGTGTCCCCGTGCGACGGCTGCCGGCGAGGCTATAGGCAGGGCAAGGCAGGCAGCGAAAGCTGCTGCTGCGGCGCGGCATTCTGGTATGCCCACTTATCGTTCGCGCGCGGGTAGGCAGACAGGTAACGGCGCCTACGACTCGCCGCCGCGTCTCGCCTTCTTGCCTTGCCTGGCTTGCCCAGCAGCGAGTGCGTGCTGCAGGAAAAGCCCGTCCGGCGGCAGAGCCGGTCCGCAGTGGCGGCAGCGACGAAGACGAGGAGGGCGCTGAACCAGAGAGGGGGGTCCGGCGACAGCGCGACGCCGCAGGGAATGGGCGCTGGCCGGCCTTGCTAAATCCGTGCACTGTATAGCTGGCGGAGGCTGTGCGAGGTGTGCCCAGGCTGCCCGCTAATCTGCACGCTGAGAGAGCACGGTGCTTCCGAGTTTCGACGGACTGCAGCATCCGGCCCTCCTTGAAGGCGCGCATTCATTGCGACGCTCGGCAAAGCACTTTCACGTCGCTCAGCAACGCGACCGACTGCCAAACTCGCCTTCCTGGTTGGTTGATGCGGTCGAGGTATGCGTTTCATGGTGCTGCGCGGTATTGGGAGCAGGAGGAGGCGAGCGGGACGCATGCAGGACGATGCGTGTGGTGCTGCTAGTTGTCCGTTGGGTGCCTCGTCCTACCCACCTCCTCGGGCAAAGCGCTTCGCGTAAAAAGCTTTCCACGCTCTGCAAAATGCGGCGACGAATTGGAGGGCGAATTTCCGACGTGTATTTTCGGCACGGGTCGTGTCCGTCACGTTCCCGACGAAAGCAACCACGGCTGGAATGACGTTCGGTGTGGGTTGCCGCTTGAAGTCACAAAACGACAGGAAACGTCATCAACCCTTGTTGCAAGCACACTGCACGGCGTATTCGCACCATCGCCGGAAGAAACGCTGGAAATTCGTTAAGTGTAGCTGCTGTCCGGAGCGTGCTCTAATTACGCGCTTGTCTCGGCGCAATTTTTAATTCGGGGCGCTGGAACTGTCTATGTGTGCTTTTATAATCGTCGACCGTTTCGCATTGTACGCTCCGTGTTATTCTGCGTCAGGCTTTTTACGCTAAATACGCGCTATACGATGCAATGTTACAGGAACAATTGCTGTGCTGTGCTGTGCGAGGCACGTTTGGTGTCAGTGCTGTTTCGGGTCTCTTCCGGTGGCATGTTTCTCTTCCAGTGTCAGTGAATCTACCGAATGCTGAAACAGCAACTTAATGCTGCGAATTAGTTCTTGAACTATGTTCCGGAAGTATAGTCTGATGGGGGCATAACCGATGCATCCCTCTCGCGTGAAACGTACGTTGAGCGCTTTGTAGACACTTCTCCGACAGGAAGCGCGCGCCGTCGCAGCTGGATCTCTGTTTTCAGTACACGTCATCAGCAGATGTCTCTGTCCATTTGATGGCGGCTTTCCCACACGTTTCAGGCTGCGCAGCATTCGTTCTTCCCTTTGTATTACAGCGGTGGCGTTTCTTCCGGCTTTCGATGTGTCCTCCCATTCGACATGCCAAGAGAGCTGTCATCACCACGTTGTCATGTACATCTACAACTTCATGTCAACCTTACGATTAAACAAACAAACACCGAAGCATAGAAAGCACCACGTTGATTCAGGCCGGTCGGCTGGTTGGTTCCACAGGAAATGGAACAAGCCACTATAGGCCAAGAATCGGCAGTGAAGGTTGTTTGCTTTCTTTCCTCTACACGCAGCCCATATGCCAACTATGGGAATTGGCCAGAAATCGGACTTCCTCGCGGAGGTCATAGCTATCTTTGTCATCGTTTCGTCATCGCCGGGTCAGCTGAATCTGTTTTTTTCGTTGCCATATACGACTGCAACCGGTGGGCACAGATGCACTGAACGCCTCTCACGCGCAGCGACGGCATGCGGATGTTGCGAGGACAGAAGTCAGTTGCTTCGCGAGAGATGAAGAACGGCTTCAAAGAAAGGCAGCCAGTTCAGCTTCCTTCCAGCAGGCAGTCATTTTGCGCGCGGCACTGGGCTCGCAAGGATTCGGCCGCGGAGAACGATCGTTCACGCGCAGCACGACGTTGACTCGCGCACGAGAGCGAAAACTTCGCGTTATCGCCGAAGTGCGCGGCGACTTTCCGCCCAAGCTTCTGACGCGGGTACGCGAATGCGCAACGGAGGTACCGGAGGGCGAAAAAGAAACGAAATCTCGGCGGCTGCGTGACAAGGAAACATCGGGCGTCCACGCGCTTGTACCTATCTCCGCGCAAACACAAAAGCCAGGGGAGGACGCCAGGGAAACATTAGCGACCGCGGCAATCGCTCGGGGAGCGGCTTTTCGGCCGAGATGGGAACGAGCGATGCTCGCGAGGACCCGAACGCGCCGCAGCTCAGGAGAGAAACTTCCACGTATCCTCGTGGCGTGCTCGGAGGGGCTTCGAAAACGAGATGTGCACGCTCCCACGAAAATCACTTCCGTTCGCCGCGGAGTCACTCTGTTACGACGTCGCCGTGTAGATTCACCGAGTCTGCGGGCGAAAGCTGTTATCGGACTAAAGAACGGTATGTACTGCCTATACGTGGAGGATAGCGCTGATCCGGACTGGACTACGGCGTACTGCGGAGCGGTCTCGATGAGCGATAACCGCGGGCTATCGGAGCCGAATCGAGCTGAACAACCAGAAAGGTCGGGTCGTACATTGTCGAGCCGCCATTTCGTTCTAATCGCCGCCCCCCCCCCTCCTTGCACCCAACGGTAAATCTCTCTATCTCAATCATACTGCCTTCGAAGCAATGGGATAATGTTCGAGCATGTAGCGCGCACGTATGCACAACGTCGAAACGAGAGCGACCGGCTGCCCTGGGATACCCCGAAATCTGGTTCTCATGTAGGTCCGATGATCGGCACCACAACACGGACAGGAGTCGCGTGTGCTGCATGCGGGACGCTGTTTTTATTCTGACGAAGGCCGTGCCACGGCCGAAACGCTAAAAACATTAAAGATGCAATTGTCGTAAGTGTGCACCTTCGTTTCTAAAACTACCTACGCACCGGACCTACAGAACTTCTCATTAAATTATATATATTGCTCGGGACAGGATCGATTCCCATCTCTTCATAGAGTGGTTTGAGTTCGCCAGGTACGCACGAACGTGCGACGCTCATGGAAGATCAAGTTACGGTAGATTTGCAGGAAAGTACACGGCGTGTTCGTCGATAGCTGCTGTTCCGCATATTTCTCCAGTGCACCGCAACAGGTGTTTCGATTTTGTTCGCGCACGCAACTCACATGCAGGAAGTCTCAGCGCGGCGCCGGTTAAAGCCCCTCAATTTTTCAAAAGTAGCGCCATTCTTAGATCTTTCCGCCAACCCGCTCACCCTGGCGCGTCCTCCTCCACGCTTCCCGTCGCCCCGGCCTCCTCCGCTCCCCCATTGGCCCATCTGTGTCACGTGGAAGCAGGCGCCGCGCTTTTGTATATTTTTTCTTTCCACCGTGGAGCAGGCGCCGCGCTTTTGTATATTTTTTACTTTCCAGCGCGCGCCGACCTCCATTGTTGGGCCTGCGCGACGAAAGTACGGCAGGCGGACTGACGGAGTGCGTTAGCGTAATATAATGTGTAGGGCCGAGAACTTAATTGCGATGCCATGCTGCTGCGCCTTCGGTTGCCGCAACAGACACAGCGAGGGCAAAAAGCTTTTTGCTTTGCCGTCCGGTGGGCGCAACGCAAAAAGAAGTGTGGATTCGCAGGATCAGGTGGGCTGACTTCGAGGAAGTGGCAAAGAACGCACGGCTTAGTGAAGTAAGGGCCACGGCTACTCACAACCTCTTATTTCGAGCCTAGATCACGCCTTCGGTTTCGAAAAAGTGTGTGTTCATGCTCTGCGTGGTTTTTAGCGCGTTGTCTGACTTTTTTTTTTTTTTTCGAATGTGCTCTCTTTGCTTTATGTAGTTTCGTCTTGCGGTGAAATGCACGCATCTGCAGCTGGCCTGTGACATAAAAGCGACTTTATTCAGGGTGTGTTTTGAGCTCCACCAGAAGTTAGCACATTCTCGACGCTTTTGCAAGGCTCAATATGACTTACGATGCTGTCTTTTAGCTTCGAATGTACGCCCGCATGTATTGATTTGGTTTGTGGTGATTAACGTTTTTAACGTTCCGAAGCGATTAAGCTAGGATGCAGGTCGTAGTGGATGGCTCCGGATAACTTTATCTAGCTCGCCTGGGGATGTTTAACGTGCACTTTGATCGTAGAGTCGTACGTGGGCCGGTAAATTCCTCGATGGCGTTTCATAATACTCGCGCGGGCGCGCTAGCGCTGTTGGTGCCTTGGCGCGCGATTGTATTTCTTCAATAAATTTTATTTACTAGTTGTAACACTTTGCCATTCTTTCGTATTATTGACGGCGCCTCCAGGGCACCAATGCGGCAACGGGAACACCAAAGCTAGAAGCAGGGCTGGATGGGGCTCGCCGTAGCCTGTGCATGCCAAGGGGGTATAAGATCGCGGACAGCCAACACCTTGTCATTCTTTCGTATTACTGACGGCGCCTCCAGGACACCAAAGTGGCAACGGGAACACCAAAGCTAGAAGCAGGGCTGGATGGGGCTCGCCGTAGCCTGTGCATGCCAAGGGGGTATAAGATCGCGGACAGCCAATTTTGCATGTGAACACTCCCTGCGACGCCTGCATTATTGTAATGTCACGTGCTCTTCAGAGGCCTCCGTTAGCTATTACATGTGCCCTCCTAGAGCAGTACTTGTTCACACAGCCGCACACAGCCATTCCGGCTGTGGGCGGTCAGCAATCTCTCACGCACCGGCCGAGCAAAAGTATCCTGCAGGTGCGTAAATGAACCTACGAAACCACGTACACATACTTTCACGCTGTGAACACCTGAAACTTTGGCAATTACGCGCGTGTTTGAGTACACCGCGAGCTTGCGTCGTGTTTCAGCAACACGAACTCTCAACGTCGCGCGCTTTACGCCTTAAATACGCCTTGAATAATGGTCCTTTTCTCTATTTCTTCCGCAATTCCAACACGAAATTCTAAAGGCCAGTTACCGACTGACGAAGAAAGATCTCGATTGAAAAAACTGCTCCTCAGGGCTCGAACGAACTTTTCTGCGAATTTCCTCCCGTAGCGTGTTAGCCGTCGTCTGCTACGGTAGGCCCACCACCGGCGGCGCCACCGTCGAGGCCGCGCCGAGCGGAGGAGGAGGGAAGCGAATGGCGCTACTTTGGGAGATTCAGGGGCTTTAGCGCCGGTGCGCTTTTCGCGTCGCCCCACGCGAGCACGCAACTGGCAGTACACACGCAACCGTTTGTACCGGCTCTGTGGCAGTATCACCCCTTCCCCTCCCTCCCCCCCCCATTTTTTTTTGCTCATATATATATACATGCAGTTCTTTTCACCGGTGCC
This sequence comes from Dermacentor variabilis, assembly GCF_050947875.1. NCBI lineage: Eukaryota > Metazoa > Arthropoda > Arachnida > Ixodida > Ixodidae > Dermacentor > Dermacentor variabilis. The sequence goes on from NC_134572.1 coordinate 65,118,586, forward strand.
ACTACTTGTTTCCTTTCCGAGACAGCCTCGTTTGACGCCGAGCCGCCTCCGTTATACCGGCAACGGCGCTTGCCGCTCGGCCGGAATGGGTCCGCGTGGGCCAGGCTGACACGAGGAGCGCAGGCCGAATGTGGGTGGACGTTTTCATCTGGCCGCCTCTTCCCGGTTCGCGCCATGAGTTGTACGGGCCGAGCCACGCATGCAGCCGCGCGAGTACGTTCTCCCGATCGCATGGCTGCGGCTACGAAGGGACGGGGCATAGGCCAGAAGGAACGAATGGAAGCTTACAAACGACGATGGAAGCTTGAGACGGGATAGACGCCTCCTACAGTATAGGCCGGCGCCGCGACCATATATACAGTGTCACTCGAGGCGCACACCTGGTCCGTGTTCACAGAAATGTTATATTGCGCTAGAACTGTTCAGAGCAGATGCCGGCCACTCGTCATGTTGGAGACATCGGCGAAGGCGACCGGCGAATTACGAAGGAAAAGCTTTGCGAATTCGGCCCCTCAACTATATATACATGTCCGCGGAAGAAGGTCAACTTCTGCGTTTGCCCTTGCCTGTTTTCTTTGTACACGGCCGTTTGGTTTTCAGTTTCTAAGAATGCAGTTGTGAGTGAAGCACATGTTCTGTTTCTTACCTTCTCCTTTGTCCTCGCGTTGTCTCGCTGCCCAAAACGTCTTTGAATCTGTACTAACTCGCCCGCCCAGCTGTACTTTTGCTTTCGATTTAGTGTTCTGCGTTTTTCTTTTTTTTTTTTTTTTAGATTGTCTGCCTTCCCAGAAATGACTCGTAACATCCCTGTGCACGACTGCATGACTGCCTTTTTAAAGGAAGGCGGCCATGGTTACCATTAAAAATACGAACGGAAAGGAATGGAACGTGAGCATTGAAAAACGTTGGCCCTTTCATCCGTAAACGTGTTGCTCTAGCAAATAGCGCGACTAGGCCAAGACGTTGTCCCGAATGTTGCTTAGCCTTGGTGATCTCCGGAGAAACGGTGCATTCAGCGTGACATGGTCGATGGCCGAGTCGAAGGCGCTGTCGAAGTTCATCGCGGCCGGGGCCCAGTGAAACCAGAGTCCGTGCGACCGCTCTAAGTCGAGGTTTCTTAGGCGAGTGGTGCATTGCCTGCCCCGTTGACGGATACGGGCTAACTTTGGCGATTGTTTCTCGTTGTCTTTCTCTGTTCTTTCTGTTTTTTTTTTCCCGATAATCTGCGAGATTTGACAAACGTATAGTTCAACGCAGTTGCGACGCGTGTTTAGTGCTTGAAAACAACTGGGACTCGCATTATAACCAAGCGTCTATCGGTCCCAGCGTCAGTTGCGTCTTCACTGGTTTGACTCGTTAGTGAGCGCATCTGCGCAGCCAGAACGCACAGTCGCAAAAGAAAGAAAAACTAAGGAACGGGACTCCTGTTCTCCAAGCCACTTCTTCCTGGAATGAAGATTCAAATTAAGAGCACTTGCTCGGGCACATGAAGTTTAGCGCGAAGCGAACGGCGGTCGCAACACTGATAGACTCGTAACGCAATACACTATCTCCATGCAATGCGCCAACACATCCAGCCGGAATATCTACCCGTACATGATATATACTTGGCGAGGCCTAAAGTGTCTTTCATGCGCTTGTGGTCTCATTTCGATCGGCAATCGACAAGAACGCGCCGCTTCCAACCATACTAAACAGCCTGCGCAGCCAACGGAAGGTCACGAAAGAAGGGATACACAACAAAGCCGCGTGGTCATCGCATTATAGTTATGTTACGTTATGTTAGTTATGTTATGTTATGTTAGTTATGTTATCTTAGTTATGTTATGTTACATTATAGTTATGTTACGCCCGACGGGTCATTAGATCCGTCGGGCATAGCAGCCTTAGGAATCCACGCGCAGCGCAGAGGTGACAGCTCCTGATTCCACAGTGAGCGCGCGGATAGCTAACCTTGCCCATGGACGCCCAGACTCCAAAAACCCCGCACCCCTGGCTTCAGCTCTTCCACGTGTTTGGAGTGAGTGAGTGAGTGAATAAACTTTATTGCAGGTCCGGCGAGGACGCGAACTCGTCGCGCAACAGGCTATAGTCCCACGTCGGGACCGGCAGGTCTAGCCCACCGGCCCGGTTGCGGGCACGCCGGACGGCCAGGATTTGCTTCTTTAGAGCGGGGCTACGCAGAAGCGAGTCCCACTCCTGCTTGATGAACTTGGGGTATGTCCACCCGCACTCCCAGAGCATGTGAGGTAGAGTGGAGGTCTGGCCGCAGGACGGGCAGGCGTCGTAGCGATACACGTCGGGGTATAAGCCTCGTGGAGAGCGGACAGACACGGATATGTGCTGGTCTGTAGAAGCTTAAGCGACACGGCTTGCGCCCTATTCAACTTGGTGTGAGGGGGTGGAAATACCCTTCTGGACATGTAGAAATATTTAATAATCTCGTTGTGAGTAGCGGGAGCGTCCCTGTGACCGTATAGAGAGGAGGGGAGCCAGTGTTCCTTATAGAGGAAGCGCGGTCGGTGAGGTCACGCGCAGCCTCGTGAGCAGACTCATTGAGATTGGGGGAGCACCCTCGACCGATCCTACGTGAGCGGGAAACCAGTGAATTGAATGGTTTGTGAGAGCATGTAAACTCGAGCCGCTAAGAAGACGAACAGCTTCCTTGGCGATGCAACCCTTCTGAAAAGCCCTAACTGCCGTTTTGGAATCACTATAGATTTCGGACCCACGACTGTCTAGCAGGGCGAGGGCGATGGCGACTTGCTCGGCGACTCCGGGGCCTGAAGTGCGAATCGAGGTGCTAATCGAAATCTTTCCGCTCGAGTCGACCACAACGACGGCATAGGTTTTCCCGTCACTGTACTCCGCGGCGTCGACGAAGCTTGCTCTAATGTCGTGTTGCTTGATCTGTTTAAGGATGGCTGCCGTTCTGGCCTTGCGTCTGCCCCCGTTGTGGACGGGATGGACGTTTCGGGGCACAGGGGCCACTACGAACTTGTCTCGAATGCATCTAGGGATCGGGGTACTGACCATCGGGAATTCCGCAGGGTGGCAACCCAGCTCTTCGAGGATGCGTTTACCTGCCGCTGTGGTGGTCAGGCGACTGAGTTGCGCGCGTTGTTGGGCTTCGGCAATCTCCTCGGCGGTGTTATGTATACCCCAGCTTCAAGAGATCCTCGGTATGGGTCCTGATGGATAACCCAAGAGCCCTCTTGACTACTTTGCGGATGAGAACGTTGAGCTTGTCTCGCTCTGCTCTGAGCCAGTAGTGCATATAAATCGTGTACGTGAGGTGGCAGAGTACCAAGGCATTGATCAGCCTAAAGAGATTGTTTTCCTTCATGCCTCGATGCCGGTTTGCGATTCTGCGAACGAGGCGGAAAGCGTTGTCCGTATTTGCGATGATCTTGCGGAGAGCAGTTCCGTTCCCGCCGTTGTTTGGGGCTCTTTGTGCGTAATGTCCCGTCACCGCTCAAATGTCGGCACCGCGTCAGCCGGCCGTTTGATCTATCCAGGAGCGTTGTGCTTTGATATTGTCGTAACATCCGGCTATAATTTGGATATTGTGCTTCTATCACATTGACTCACGTATCGTGGCTATTGTGCAGAGTGCTACAGCAGCAAAAATGACGAGAAAAAAAATAAATAACGTCGGAAATACGGGGCCACCCACTGTGCTCAGTAGAACACCCTGCAATGGTGATCGAGTGAAGGCCGTTATTTTCGGTCATTTTGGCGCCCTTGCCCGCTGCTCGGTCCGCACCGCCTATACAATACTTAATACACGATTGTCGTTCCTAGAGAAATACAATGGCTGATTTCGGTCAGCCGGATTGCCTGGAATGAAATAACGGTCTTTATTATTATTATTATTATTTTTCTATCTGCTCACGTATGAATCTATCGCATCATGCACGCCGGTACGGAATGGCCACCAGGCTACATCCAAGCCAAACGCTCATTGTCTATGTATCATTCTTTCTTTTCTTCCACCCCTATCTCACACACGCAGACACACATGTATAAAGCTTAGGTCAACTATAATGCATGCAGGCTTACACGTGCATGCGCCGCTCTGCTTTTATCTTTCCCTGACACGAACCCCCGATACAACAGCGTAATACCTTCGTATAGAGCCCACGGCGCTCACTTTATTTTTCTTTCGTACACGGATATAACGGGGCCATCGCCTAACGGCGGAAAAAAAAAAAGCGAAGGACGCGGAGGGGAGACGGAAAGTGCGCTGATGTTACAGGGCGCTCCCGTGTATTCGGCCTGCCGCTTGCCTTCCTCAATAGCAAGCAAGCAAGCCAGCAAGCCAGCGAGCCAACCGTGGTCCGAGAAGGGGCGCTGGTTTTTCCGCGCGCCCAATGGGCTTATCCTCCTCCTCGCATGCATCTGCATCGTCAGAAGGAGGGCCCCCAGATGGAAGCAGCAGCAGCAGCCCGCGCAACGGATATATGCTGGCAGAACAATGGCGGGTCCCTCGGAGTGCACGGCGCTGCTGCGGCAGCGTGCGTATACTCTATCTCCGCTAATGACAGGCGGACGTATGCGTGGCGCGACGTGGCTTCCGCATTGACGGCCGGCTCGCTCGCCCTTCTCCCCTTTGTCTCGGGCGCCCAAGTCTCGCCGGAAGCCTGGCAGTGCGCGGAGCTGCGGTATACAAGAGCAGACGGGCGGTCGGAGGCCGCGGTTCTGATGTTGAGTGGCGGTGATCCATCACGCTAAACGGCGACCCGGTAATGGAACCGACCTCCGCTGGAGTCCCCTGTCTCGCCATGCTGAGACCGCGCGAGGAAGACGCGCGCTCCGCTTTCCAACGGGGCGCCGGCAACTGTCGCTCGGCGAGAACTGGGACGCGCCGAGCACGCGATAGGGCGCGTGCGCGCTCATCCTCACGAGAGCGCGCGCCGCCCGCAGACGGCGCCACGCTCTTTATATGTATGTTCGCGGACAACGGAACGAGAGCCCGCACAAGCAGCGCGGAGATCTCCCCCCCTCTCTCTCTCTCTCTCTCTCTCCCTCTCTCTCTCTCTCCGGGTTACTGTTGCTCATTAAGTAGGTTCTGCGACAGCGCTATCATTGTATCCACCGAGACTCTTCAGCCACATGGCGCACGTCATAGCCGCTGTCGTCGCGGTCATGGTCACGCGGCCATCGTGGTCAAGCCGTGGCTGTTGTAACCATGTCCGAGAACAGCTCGTCGCACTAATGAATGCTGGATCATTGTTGGTGCGCGCTCTGGCAGCACGTTCAGAGGGAGGCCACGCCAGCTTTCATTGTCCTCTGACAACTCGTAGAACGGGTGTTTTGTCGACTCCGCGATACGGGCGATACAGAGGCACATAGAATCTAATTGGAGGGGCAGGTCGTTGCAGATAGCTTTGTACTAGAACGATGGCGTCCTACCGGTGTAAACACGTTGGGCGTGGAAGTTCGTGAGAGTGTCTCCTGAAAGGAGTGAGAGGGCGAGAGACCAAACAGGGAGGAAACAGATAAGATGGCAAAACCAGCGTGAGCCACAGTTGTTCCCCTAGTCCACAATCGCGTTATTGTCACCAATAAATGCAGAAATACTTCGTTCCTCACGTTATCAAAGACAAGCGCTCCGCTACAAAAATTTGGATTACAGCTAACACGGGTATTTCAATAAACGAGTACAGTGTGCGAACCCAGAGAGCCCCAGTGTAGTCAACTGGTGTGATTACTCATCGCCTGCACATATCACCAACAACACCAGACGCAAGTGCATGACAGCCTTCACAGAGAGAACGTTTATATAATTCCTTCTCCCCTACAAGAGGAGTTGGTTTCCTCACAGAACACTGCGCATCTATTACACGGCCACTTTAGCTGCCGACCGACTCAGCAACGAGTAAGCGTCAGCATATACTGTTGGGACGGTCACAAATACTCATAGAAATACGTGCCCAAACAGCCTATCTTATGCCTATTCAGCCAGGCAAAAACGGTTGCGATACCTCTGACCCAGCTTATATAGCCAGCTTGTTGGGCAGTGGAATGATGCCCACCTCTAGGGATATGTACTAAGCAACATTAAAAAATCCATGAAAGGAATTTTAAGAAGAGAGAGAGAGAGTCTCGTATCCGCTAAAGGCAAAGTGTTGCCGCTGGAGAAGCGAACAATCTGCTAGATCTAACAAAAAAATCTGCTGATGTGGCAACAAAGCGAACGCTATGGCGTCTTGCCTCGCAAAGAAGCTCGCTTGCAGTTTTGCTGGCCTGATCTCCCGTGTATATTACGATCATCTTCGTGGGGGCTGCATGGCAACCGAATTAAAACTGCTTATTGCCGCAAGACTGCAAGAGATGCGCCGCTATGAGGAAATGGCGCAAACAAAAGACGAGCTCTTTCACAAGGCAAGATGCCGTCTTCACAGACGGCGATTTACGCTCTTTGCAGAAGCAGCATTGGCGATCAGACTTTCGAGTCTTCTATAAGCGTCGTCGGAACGGGGCTGCCAATATCGCGCAAATAGGCACCGTGCGCTCAGGCTTTCCATACTGACAGCAGCGCCGGACCACACAGCCTGGCGAGTGGAGATATTGTAGGAGGCGTGCTCAGGGGGCCCACCAGCCATCGTTTATCTCGAGGCAAGAGTATCCACGCTCTGCGCAGGTACACTACAACCAGGCATTCCCTGCGTGAGTATGGCATACACGCTGGCGAAGGCCCATGAAATACGCGTACCAGCGCTGCCATGAATTCGGGCAAGGATTCGCTTACACGGTTCGCACAGAACATTTGACTTGGACAACTCGAGAATCTTAAGGATGCCGAAGGCCAAAATTCAAGGAGCGGAAAACAAACATTATTTGTACGAATACACTGTAAATAGTGAATGTCATTCTTAGGTGCGCTGCTGAGTTGAACACACGCTTGAAGCTCTTCGGGTCACGTTTCTAAGTTGACTTTCCCGTTGTAAAGATGTCATTTGCCTTCTGGCACGATGGTTAGTAGTGTCCGACTACAGCCGAAGATTCACGTCGTGCTAATGCCAAATGGCTGAAGCATACTTTCCGCCAGGCATTTCGAGAGCCTATAGGGGTCGAAAATGGAGCCATGACTAGTGTGAACCACTATAGCAAAACAACAAAACAGTTGCACGGTTTGGTTGCTTGATGATCTAGGACTCTAGCCTGTACGCGGAGTTTGTTACTTTGAATCTTCAAAGTTCGCCTCCAACTCCAGTTTTCAAGGAATTCAAGGAGCACACTTATTTTCGATGAGTTTTAAGAGCTCTTCAATCCCTTTTACCAATTTCGCGGGATTTTCGAGGATCTCAAGTAGGTGTACGAACCCACGCGCTTATCAAGTTCAAGCACGCCACTAAACGAACTTGCATCTGTTACTGCTCAGAGTGTCGTCTCATTTCGGTCGTATATAGCGCAAGCGGCTGGTGATCGGCAGCACTTGTGAGAAGCTGAAACAGCCGCAATGGTCATCTGGCCAGTGTGCGATGGGGCAGCCAAAATTACCGCTACACGGCGATCCGAAATACGGGTCCAAGGTATATATTTCTCGAAACCGCGGGGCGCTCCGCGTATAAATAGCTCGGGTCCGGCACCCCGCCGCGGAATGACCCACTCTTCCCGCGCGTTTGGTTAGGTGGCATACAACTTTGTTCGAGGCGCGAGCAGGTTTTAGCGACGAACGACGCGCTTTCGTCGCAAATGCGCGGCGTTGTGGCTTAATTCCGCGCTCGCGTCAGCGGCTCTCCACTATAGAAGCCGCTTTAGCTAGGAAAAGAAATGGGGCAGAAGTGTGCAATCGAAGACGGCGCTAGCGGCCGCTCGTATCGGTGTCGCACGAGCCAAAAGCGCGCTGGCGTCGTTCGGGTCGACCGTTCCTGTCGACGCCGTCGTCGACCAAGTTTCTGTGCGCGCGTTCTGCAGGTCTGATTCGTGCGCAACGCGTGGGAATGGAGCAGGAATCGTTGGATATGCTCTTCCGTTGGAATGTCGCAGTATTTTGGTCAGCGATTAGATGCATGTGCGCGCATATACGTATAGTTAGCCTTCTCGCCATATTCATTTCACGCCGTACACATAGAACGGCGCTTACACATCGTATACGCTTGGCGCACAGCGCAATCATGTCGAGAACACTCGAACTGGAAATGACCAGTCGTGGACCGTTTCTCATTCGCGCGTCAATTTGTATCTCGTTGCCAAACGTGGAGCTGAGCGAAATTTTGGCAACACGACGGAAAGCCAGGGTTCCGCCGTATATTGTCAAAAACATCTTGTCATCGCTCATTGGCACACATGTGCTGCTGATTAAAAGGCCTCTCTGTCAACGTGACGGAATTTGACAATGTCAACAACTGCACTTCCGTACTTCCGTGCGAGTTCGGTTGGATTCATACTGAGCGCAGTATATGGCAACTATAGGCAAGTGCTGCCTGCGTGTCCTGTGAAATTCTGCCAGTCGTATGACCTGCAGCAAGTAACCCCCGCATGTAGCTTTCCTCCGCCCATACCTAGCCTCGCGGCTCGCACATTCGTTGGCTGTTTTCTTCTCGAAGCCCGCCCACCATGTCGCGTCTCTCACACTGTACTTCCCTATCAAAGCTCGTAACGTGGGTTGGGTCATCACTGGCACATATCTGAATTACCGCACGATCGAGCCTTGGTATACGCGTGCACTCAAATTAATGCGACGTATACTATCGGCGTCAAATGAAGCGCGAACAGCGGAGCGCGTGGCCAAAGCATAGCTGAAGACAGACATGAAACTATCTCTGTATACATGAGGATCAACATCGCGCAGTGCTGTCAAAATGGATGCGCGCGCCTGTCGCTGGTGACGATTGGACGGCGCGCACTGCATATACCTTCAGCTATGCTTCGGTCACGCACGCCTCTGTTCGCGTTTCATTTGACGCCGATAGTTGCGACGCCGTACTCGGGAGCTTCACCTATTATACTTCGGTTTAACATCACGAGCCCCAGCTCTCTCTTTATTTCTTTCTGTCTTGTGGCATTTTGTAGCGATCGAAGGACACGGCGTCACCGGCACAGTCCTATAACAGAAGGCTTACGTAGGCGCTTATATAAGCACTTCGGGCAGCGCACCTGCCGCGGCAGGCCCTTTCCGGATGCATACGCGTACGTCACCCACTGCCATCGCGACCTCTTTGACGTTGATGGAAAAGGCCGAGAGTATGAGGAGAGTGCGGCGAAGCCAACGCAGACCCCGGCTGCTGCATGCAATAACGCGCGGCGAGGCACCGACCGGCGGCGGCTTCTGTTGCCGCGCGGACTATGTACGGTACAGGGCCCCTGTGTTTTTGGCAGCGTTTACATTTACGACGGCCGCGCCATTACGACCAATACATCAGCGCGCACCAATAAATGACACTTCGCATGTCGACCGGAGCGACGCTGCAGCTCGCGATTTCCCACAGCGGCTCTCTCTCTCTCTCTCTCTCTCTGCCGCTTGCGGGCTCCTGCTTTCACGCACGGACGATTGTTCAGCTGCAGCATAGCCTCTATAGGAGGCTATGGCTGCAGCGACACACACACACACACACACACACACACACACACACACACACACACACACACACACACACACACACACACACACACACACACACACACACACACACACACACACACACACACACACACACACACCACATTTTCCCGCTCCTGCGCGCACTTCCGTGTGAATGAGCTGTGGCTCGAGTATCGGACGCGTATGCATAGCGTATACAAAGCTCTCCGGCCGTGTTTGGCGCGATACTCCGGCGAGGGGAAAAAAGTACCTGTGGCGCACCAGCGGCGTTTATGGTTCAACGGCGTGACAGCTTGAAGTCGAAGCAGCTGCAGTTGTGCCAATTTTTCGTCGGCGCGTTGCGGAAACTGCAGGTATATACGTTGAATGAGTGCCGCCCACCGAACAGGCGAGCATACTGCGTGCTACAGCGCGAAGGGATGACCATGGTTTTCCCGTAATCTGTACGCCGTAGCTCTCAGACTGAGGCTGAACCCATGTGCATTAGTCGAAACCGCATAGCTCTGCATAAGGTATCGCTTGAAACAAACTGCACACGCAAGGACTTGGAGTAATGCACGAAAGCGATGGTTCATTGTATAGGTATGCAAGTCACACTTTAGGAAGTCTATAAAGTTGATCTTCCCGATTGACAGTGACGGACGGTGTACGAACACGTTTTTGCGAACTATAAGCTTTCCTGTGTCGTTCGAAATGCTAAAGCTGCCTCTCCCTCCTGCTGTTGTTCTTGCAGGGTTACAGGTCAAGATGGCGACGGCAGGGAGAACGCTCGGCGGGAGCTGGTCGAGATTTCGCCACTCGGTCCGGACGGTACAGTGACGTCACCCGGGACACCATGAGCCTAGTCCTGCGAACGGAAGAGCCAGCGTCCCAGCGGCTCCCCAGACATGCGCTTCTCAGGCTGTTCAGAGCGTCGATACTATGCGTCACATTCCTGGCCGTCTCGGCGCACATCACCATTCGGGAGAAAGGCAAGTGTATATGCATTATCTCCATTCAACTGTCTGGAGGATCACAGAAAAAAAAAGACCGCGTCATGCAGTGCTTATTGTGAGCCCACGCGAAAGAGATAATGCTGCCGCGGGAGCTTTGACCCATACATCTTATACATGCTCCATTTGACAAAGCAATGTTTTAACGCGGGAAGGAAATCTGTGGGTGAAACGCAGAGGAAGCCAGTCCAGCGCCACATACGCGTAACCGAAATGTATGTAACCAAAGACCTCCATGGATGACAAGGGCAACCTTCCGCCCGGGCGTTATAGAACACCAGAGAGATAAATAAGTTCACGTGTATTGTAAATCACCTTTGTGGCAATGCGAAAAAAAGAAAAACCACTCTTAACGTCACAGCTAGGAGGCACGGAATACCAGTAAAGACGCAAAACAGGCGGCGAGGCGCCGTGAATTTTGACGCCGTCTGCTTTGGCCTAGCTGATTTTTCAGTGAAGATGTGCCGCATTATAGTATAAGGTAGCCGAAGACTGGGCTCGGCAAGTTTCGGCGACTTTTACAGCGATAAAAACACGGCCCAAATACGAGAAAATCTGTCGAAAGCCATGACGTGACATTGACGTATACCTGCGATGACGTTTCGGCGCGAAAGCAACATAAATGGAAGTTCGGCCTTCACATTCTCTCACAATAACCAGCCTCTCACCGAAATAAACAGAAAGAAAAAAAGGTGTGAGAGAGAGAGAGAGAGAGAGAGAGAGAGAGAGAGAGAAGAGAGAGAGAGAGGGTTTAAGGAAGAATGCTCTGCTTGTTTAGTACTTCCATTCAGTGTCCACTTGAAGTATGCTGGACACGTGCTAAAGAACATCTACGCTTTCGTTCCGCCTTGACTGCCCTGTCGCGGGCGCTGGGCAAGTTCGAGGACCACCACCGGGGATCGCGCGTGTCCGTTGTTCCCGAGGTGGTGCTATATGGCCGTTAAAACGCGCTCAGCTCGCGCATTATGCACGACGGCCGGCGTTTCACTTATGCGAGCGAACGGGCGGCCCCGCGCGCGCAGTATATAACGACGCGATCCCTCTAATTAAATGCGGGAGCGGAGGCTGAAGGGCGTGCGAAAAACGCACGCGGCCGCATCTCTACCCCCGCGACGCGCCGTTCAACAATGAAATGGGAGTGCAAATAATCGCCCTCGTCGTAGTCCCGCTGGCTTCAACAGAGGCCGTACTTGTGCATACACGTGGAGCAATACACCCCCCCCCCCCCCACCTCCACAACACACAAATAAACAACTCACTAACCGCCATTTATACATCAAATACCGACCGCAGATCGCCCTTCTCGCTTCCTCCAGGGTGAAAAATGTGGTGTGCCGGCACGCATGACTTGAGCTCGTTTATGTAGCTTTCACGTGCCTTCCGGGGCAAAATTTATCTGACAAGTGTTTTAAAAGCGTAGCAAGATTACTGCCTGCTGGAGGGACCTATGCGTGTATTTACAAGCTCCCGAAACTTGTATTTCCCTAGTTAACCGCTAAATTTAGCCAGCTGTTCCCGAAGGTGAAACCGGAAGTCTTTCGCGATCTGTGCTGTGCTGCGCGGTGCGTACCATCTAGGAAGGAAAGATAGTGTGCGTACCATACGGCGGAGGCGCGAAGCTTCCGAAGCATGCCTAACCTGCAACCTTATACGGTACGTCTCTCCCGCTGCTCTTGTTTCGGTTGGGCGACTCAATTCTTCCGGGTCACCGTGGCTTAACGACGCGATCGTGAACGAAATTCGTCCGGCAAACCGCCGTGCAAGCGCGCTGCTCTGTCAGTTGACGTCGGTGAATCTGAGCCCATTGTTTAATCCCTAACCGCAGGTCACAACGAAACGCGGCGATTTGGAGTCGTTGGTATGCGTCGGACGTCACCGCGCGGGCGCGCAAGCGTACAAGTCCTGCGTTACTTTAACCGCCGGGGCTACGTGCGCAAATCGCAGAGCATGGCGCACACCAAAACGGGAACGAGCTTTCCATGCGTTACCTTTTTGTGTTCCTCTGTTTTTGTTTTTTTTTTTCTAAATGCGTGCATAACACCAGATCCACTCGCTTGCCTACCGAGCCTTTGAATATGTTGCCGTTGCTGTCAAGCTCATTGCACACGTTCTGTTATAGCTGTCAAACTCGTATACAAAGCGTAGTGGCGTCCACCGTGTTGGATGCGAAGAAAAACCGTTAAGTCTGCATGTGGCTACGTTCTTGTTATTGGGACTACGTACATAACAAGAACATAGCTGCATGCAGACTATGGTGCAACCAAAAACGGCATATCTTTTCGTGAGATAGCTGTAGCCACAGTATAGTAGCATATAGTATTATGTAATATATTCAGTAGCAGAACGACACAGTCACGCACTAAACCAGTACCGCGGCGAGTTGGTGCGAGATATACAAAAGCCGACGACACCACGTATTTCGCGTTCGCGGATGAAAGAAAGCTCTGCACAAGTGGCAGCGAGTTGCACAGTGATGAAGAATTGTAAGTAGTAAAGTAAAAGTAATAAAAGGGACTGACAATCAATTGCTATGGTACCCATTTTTCTTTTCTTTTTCTTATGCAGTGGAAAGCTTGCCGGACTGAGTGTCGAATCGTGCAATGGCAGCGCGAGAAACGCCGTGTAACATTTTTGTTCCATGGCGTTTTAGAATTCATGATCGCCCGTGCAGATAACATTTTTTTCTTCAATCAGAATTTTTCGATCTGAAGTGAGGATGTGGTCGTTTTCAGTGGGAGCATACTTGAAAAAGAGATAGGTGAGCGCGACGGCGATTATATATACGCCGGCATTGGTGGGAGGCAGACGACAATAATAATTTGGTTCTCCGCAAGTAGAAAATCAATCAAGAAAGGGGCCAAACAAGGAGACAAAATCTCTCCAATGCTATTCACTGCATGCTCAGAAGTATTCAAGCTGTTAGACTGGGAAGGCTCAGGTCTGAGGATCAGTGGCGAATACCTCAGCAACCTTCGGTTTGTAGATAACATTGTCCTGTTCAGCAACACTGGGTCGAATTGCAACAAACAACTGAGAACCTTAACCGAGAAAGTGTAGCAGGGTTGAAGAATAATATACAGAAGACAAAAGTAATGTTCAATAGCCTGTCAAGGGAACAACAATTCATGATCGCCAGTCAGCCCCATAGTACTGTGCAGGAATACGTTTATCTAGGTCAATTACTCACATCACCATTATTATTATTATTATTATTATTATTATTATTATTATTATTATTATTATTATTATTATTATTATTATTATTATTTAGGTTTATTCGACGAAGGACTGATGACGGGTAGAGCGTTTCACCGAGCACAGTCGCAAAACTCGAGCCTCTGCGGCACGCGATCGCTGTTGGCAATCCTGCTGCATAAGTCCACGCATTCTTCATTACAATGGTCCCATTGGAAAGAGGAACCATCCTGGCGACTTAGTCTGCATATGAGACCGCAGAATCATGATACGGCTTGAGCCGCTGGACTTGGAGAACGATTTCGCGGTTAAGACGACGCATGCCAGACGCTGGTGTGAGTGGCTCTATGAGTTAGTTGACGGGAGAAGTTCGCTGCAGAACGCGGTGGGTCCATCGTGTATTTAGGAAGAAGTTTTGAAGCGAGTCCTGGTGCGCGGTTCGGTGCGCGCACAGCCAAACGAGGTTTCCGCGGATAGAAAAGTATAGGAGTCGAGTTGCGGACATCGCTGTTATCATATATCAGACAAAGCATTTACGCGCGATGCGTAGTTCAGCGTGTTGCCCTGTAGCCACGCGTGCGCTTTTGATTTCCGAAGCATATGTCGCCTCTCGAAGACCTGAGCGAGGTGGAACAAAAGATTTTATTTCGCATGCGTGCTCATAATTTCGAGCGCGTACACTACCAATCATGTGCGCCGCCATGCAATGAGGGACGCGAGCGCCGCTCGTTAGCGTGTACTCTTTTTTCTTTTTACTTCGTAATACGCATAGAATAGAGCGCAAAAAGTAAGTATGCGTTATTTAATAACAGCCGCCTTACGCACGGTAATCTTATATACTACACCCGAAGTAACAAAGATTCACCGCCAATTCGCGCCACATGCTAGTTTTCGATACTTTCTTTTGCGAATTCAAAAAATATAATTCATACTTAAATCGTTAACAGCGTGCTCGATTCTGTCAATATAGATGATGGTCACTTCATTTCCATCAACGTCTCACGACACAGTCTGGCCAGTTGTCAGTCCCTTTAAGTAGTCCTCTCTCACTCAGAATCTTAATGTGGCGCAACCTGCGCGAAGTCTTTAACCGTGTGTAAACGGATCTCACTGATGAAATGCTACGCGCAAGCATCACTTTGCAACGTTCTAAGCGAAATGCTCGTATAACCCACCTCTCATCGCTGCCCTTCCTCTCTCTTTTCAGACCTAGATGGCAAGATGCTGCGATTCACGCACGGGGACACAGGCTACTACACAGAGCTTCTCTTCGACATCCACAGATACCAGCTGATTGTTGGAGCACGGTAAGAGCGCTCGCGTGGGCAAGCACCCATCATCAATTTCATTCTGTCATATAATACATGTGCCGACGTTTATTTCAACTATTTGTGTCCCTAAACTACGCTTCTTGACATCACGTGTTGAGCGAATAGGTGGGCTGATTTACGTGAGAGGTGCGTACTAACATACGTTACACGACATATATGCGCACGCAGTGTACGTAGCACATAGGGCATAGGGGCGTACTGAAAAGAGGCATCCTATTTTCAATTAAAAAAAAGAAAAGAAAGAAACTTCCGTAGTGCAGTGCAAAGCTTAGCCAGTTGAGACATCCCTAAAGAGATTATCATTTAGTCAAAATGTTGAGGGATTATCGCACGATTTCTGCATCCACACTTGGCTCGGCTTAAAAAATAATAAAACAAGTGTCTGATGTCTACTACCGCGACATACACTCTAAAAACAGTTTGCACCCTTTGGGGTGTATATCTGCCACACAACCATAATCGTCATCCGCATTAATGCGTTTCCTTTCTTGAAATCGCCGCGCCCGCTCCTTTCCTGTCGGGAATGCTATGTCATGCTGATAACGCGCATGCCGTTCGTTTTTGCCAGTTTCTGGAAAGTACCGGGCTCGCAGCGTTAAAGAAAGGAAACGCTTCAAGGCAGATGACGATTATCGCTGCGTGGCAGATATACACCCCAAAGGGTGCAACATTTTTTTAAGAGTGTATGTTGCGGACGACGTCATGAAATGTGCCCAGGGCTTTTTCGGTGTCAACAAGGTCATTGAGTTTTTTTTTTCTTTTCTTTTTATCCCGTTTCACACATAACAGTGAAAACGCTTAGAACGCAAGGATGACTGTATTCCCAGCTATCTGGTGGCTCGCGCTACCTAGCTATTCGCATGCGCTGTTCACACACAACTTGCAACGCGGGAAGGTCGAAAACTTACTGTGCTTTAGTATCCCACGAAAGAAATTTCTCCATATACATACCTACCCATAGTCCACAGCTATGTCTTTCACCGTGCCATAGTCCAAGCAAGCTGATGAAACACGCGAACCATTGGGTCGTGATGAAGCACTCCTCGTCATGTTATAGCCGTAACGGCATTGCAAGGAACTACGCACTTCGTATCGAGCGGTAAATGAAGGAGATATTCGGGGATTCAATAATAACTTCAATAATATGCAAGAGTATTCGAAGTTTCAGCTGAGTAGCTTGCATACCCTGCTTAAAACAACTGGCAGCAGTCGTCTGCAATGTATGTTGCTTGCGTTGTTGATGATGATGGTATGGCAGTTCTTCCTTTGTAGCTGGCAGACGTAAAGGTTGATCCCAAGCACTGATAAATGCGATAAAAACAGAATAAATAGATGCAGAAACTGTACCAGTACAGGACCACACGAAGGAAATAAACGTATATCCTATCTTTACGGTGCCACCTGGTGCCACAGCTGATGATTATTATCATCATCAGAAGCCTGAATATCAAGGGTGTCTTATGGTGTTCTCTCGATTTAGTGCTCTGGCACGTAGCTTGCTGCATTAACAGGCGTAACAGGAACGAGTGGTACCATTAGACATCGCAACTTACGTTAAGCCCTACTGCAAAACGTGAGCGAAGTTGCGATGAGCAATAATAGCAGTGCCACGTTTGCTTCGATCGCCGAGCCGCCCAACCAGCACCAAGACAGCCCGTCAGAATCCGAACACAGAGGGAATGCCGATGTTCGGCTTTACCTTGAGTCCAGACTTCCACACGACGGTGAATCTGTGCCGCTGACGGCAGCCGTCGAACTGCTACGAAATGAACTGAAATGGCCCCAACTGAGTTCAACAGAGGTACTGAATGCTTGCTTGGAGACAGCTGGCCGGTTGAACTTCCAAGTTAAAGAGGGTCAAGTTGTCATTTGCCGTGGCAGAACGCCTTCGCTGCCGTCATCCGCGGATGGCGAGCCATCTACGCCGCGACCCGTGTGCGCTGATGTCAACGTGATACAACCACTGCCCTACACCTTGGAGAACGAGTTCTTCCCAGTTCTTGTGCGACACATAATTAGCCCCGAAGCCATCGTCATAAACTTGGCTGGAAACTTGAGCGATCAGTTGGCAGAGATGCACAAAGCAATGAAATTGTTCTACTCTCATCCTGGCATGGGGGGAACTGGCGGGCAGGAGGTAGCCGCGCAGGATCTGGTTGCTGGCGCCTTGTGCGCTTACCCACACGTCGACACGTCTGGTTCCGGAGCGGGAAGGTGGTGCCGTGGAGTCATAACGGGTGTCCATCAGGACGGCATGATCAAAGTCACGGATGTCGACAGCGGCGTAAAAACCCTGAAACCAAGCACCAGCTTGCGCCAGCTCGCCTCGCACTTCTGTACGCTACCACGGCAAGCTATAACAGTACGGCTATACCGGCTACGTCCTGCCTACGGAGGGGTATGGGGACTTGAAGCGTGTACTAGGTTGGCGGAGTTGGTCTGGGACGAGACAGTCATGTGCCGACTCGTCACCTATGTAGATGACATGCCTGCTGTTATCATGTGCAAAACAAGTGGTCCAGATGACATCTATGCGAGTAATGTACTCATTGAGGAATGCCTGGCACTTCCACTGGGGTCGTCTGACGATGAAGAATAATATCTTCAGTTGGTAGAATGCAGACTTCATTGGTCATAGAGTTCTGCGACCAATGTATGGGAGTGGTCTGCATCACCCTTTTTTTTTTTTTCCTGCAATGTATGTGCAGTGTACTTGTACATTATTTTGTTATGAACTCTATGCTGCAAAGACTGCATGTTGTTTCTTATGTTGTGTGGCATTTTACCCATTGTTGACTTCTGTAAAAGCCATTCCTTTTCATTGCCATGTCAATTTGTCAAAACCTTGCAACAGTTATGTTAAACTTTGTTTGGTCATACGGTGCTTGTGTAATGTATTGTCTTGGTTATGTCTTCTGAAGTAATTTAAAGGTGCTCTAGGATAATTCAGTTCCTTTTCAAGGTCCTAACTAAGCAACTAAGACTCTCAATGTCACCACACTTTTGTGTTCACCAGTTGTTTTCCCCATTGTACATTTACATTATTTTATTATGTGCTGTATGCTGCAAAGCCTGCCTGTTTTTTCTTACCGTATGTGTTGTATCTTATCCAATGTTGACTTCTATAAAAGCCATTCCTTTTCATTGCCATGTTCAGTTTGTTAACACCTTGCAACAAAGTTATGTGTTGCCACCTTGACCTTGTCAACGACCTTGCAACAAAATAGATAATCCATTTGCAATATCACACGTATTCTAAGGAAGCATTTAAACAAAGTACATATCATGTCCTCCAGTCAGTTACCATCCTTAAAGCAAATAGTAGTGAAAGCTGCTTTACAACAATGTTCTGTCTACCACTTGGCACATTTTCAGTAGACAAGGAAGGCACAGCACTGCCTAGTGCAGCATAGTTCTGCATGTGATGCGAAATCTCTCCGTGTGCTTTAGAGATTCACCTGTGCATACAGATCTCGTCACAAATTTTGCATCAGCAAGTGCCTTCAGCGCTGTGGCACTGTGCTTCCCTAGCGACTTTGTGCTGCACAACTTATGTTAGGCTTAGTTTGGCTCATTTCAGTCTGCAGTGCAGGGACAGCTATCATGCAACCTTCATCAAAAGAAACAAAGGCGCTAGGGGCTTGATTACTGCGGAGTCCCAGCTGCATCGTGTTGTGCCTATGCAACTCCTGATACTAGAATGCTCTACAAGAGGAGGACGAGAGCTTGCATTGATCTCTTCTGTTCTCCAAGAGTGTGGATGCAACACCAGGCCAGCTAGATGTTCCCGAATCAGTTGCAGTGATGCATGCAGGGATGTTTTCCTTGTCAAACTGTACCGATTGAGGCATGTCATGACGAGAACAGTGGGGCAGTTTGCATCTGTGTACATGAGCACTCGCATACCAGCGGGCCTATTCTGTAAGTGCTCACCTAATGGACACGTCCATTTCGTCTGTTGCTGAAGTGCTGATTGGCTGGGGTGCCTGTCTCTGATGTGTTCCACAGCCCAGACAACAGAAATACAGCAGCAGATGAAATAGACTTGTCCACTAGGTGGACACTTGCAGAATAACCCCCAGGTATTCTTCAAACATAATTTAAAAAACATTTCCTATGGCAGTAGGCAAAATTCTGATTCTTGTACTGGATTGCTTGAAAAGGCGGACATCATTTGCACAATAAACTTACATAACATAACAAAATAACAAAATTTTACTCAAGTTTCTAATTGCTTTACGGCATATAGTGCAATTAACAAATCATAGCCGGTGAGCTTGCAAGGCGGCATCTACGTTGAAGGAATTTTGAGGATGGCACCCATTTCAAAACAGATGCCGTCAAATTTGCAGTAAAAATGCACTTGCTCCCTTTAGTTTGTAATCAAAACACCGTTTTATGCATTGAAGCACAAAAGTAAATGGTATGCCAACATATTTTGTCACACACTTTTGGAATAACTATTCCAAAGCTGCTGTTTCAAAATATTCACGTATTGCAAATTAATAAATTGCAATATGTGCCATAAAGTAAGTACTAGTTAAAACTGAATTAATTGGTTACTGGTACTTAGTCTCAACTATGCACATCTGTTTGTTGTGTAAGTGATGTCCGTCTCTTCTAGCAGTGCAATTCAAGAATTAGAATTGTGCTATCTTACACAGGCTACGTTTAATAATTTTGTATGGTTTAAAAAGAAAGGCCCCAGTATTGATACGATCTCAACCGAGTGAGGTGGGTCTTCACCGCAAGAATTAGGAAACAACGACGAAACCAGGCATCGTGATGATGGAAAAAAAAAAAAGTTTAAAAGATTGTATTCATTGGTACATTGTTGTCACTCTCATCCAAGTCTTGAGCAGTTCTGATTAACATGGGGGCCAGGACGACCTTAAATAACCCCTTACAGTCTTGTGGTCATCGACGTCTTCTTGGGGAGCCTGTGGAAGTATTAGTGTTTTCATCAGGTTCTGCCGTTGAGCTCCTGACCTTTGGATTTTCTTCCCTTCGTCCATCCCCTTGAGTCAGCTGGGGGATAAGAGGGGTGATGCTGTTTTGGAGAAGAGGGCAATTATGTCGACAAGGGGGCGCCTACTTGAACGCTTCTCACATTTGACAGGTCGATGTCCAGGCTTACCGTAACAGCCCTTTCTGGGACGAGGCAAATCATCTTGTCATGGGAATGTACGCCTGAATGGCTCTCACACTTGACAGGTCGATCATAACAGTATGTACTTATCTATGCACCTTCAGAAGAAAGTCCATGTACCAATTGGGCGGAAATAAAATTGCAGGCCTGCGTCTGTGTCATGTGTCAGGAATGTTTTGTGTCAGCATCCTTGATTCTGTTGTAAAAGGTGTATTAGACAAAACAGGCAGATGCCTGAATTATAAAATTAGGGAGCCTTAACAGAATGTAGGGTTCCCTTAGCTAGGCTATCGGGGTAGGCAACTTTAGCACATTGGTTGGCTGTAGTTGCCATCCAATGTTTAATTAATATGATGCATTGTGCAGGAAAGCAGATAGAAGCATAAGCAAAATATAAAAATCTATACTGTTCACAAAGGCAATAATGTGACTTCGTAAGTTAGGTGGTACACATTTTGGAGCTAACAGCGTTAAACAGGAGGCACAAGAATAATAAGCTGCACAACATGGCACTGATTACCAACTGACAGGTGTTTTACTTAAAAGGTTCTTTATGAACCTTAGTAGAAGCATGAAAAAGAAGGCACACAGAGATGTAGGTGCGTAACTCCAATCAAACAAGGTTCAAGAAAACGCATTAATTGCAGTGGTGTGCAATTTCTCTGTCAATTGGCTACACAGATGATTTTGCTTGGGCACAACAGCTTGTTATGGTAAATAACATAGGCATAAAATAGTTTGACACACATGTTGCTTGTAATATGTTAAGAATGCACGCACTTTCAAACTTTGGAACACATTCGCAGATGGCACATTGAATAATCCTACTGGTTCTTGATTTTGCATTCAATATGCTCTCACAAACGTTCATTGACACAATACCGAGCTTGTCCAGTGTAAGAATGAGCACAGGAAGATGAAAATCCGTGGACCACACTTGTCTTGCACGAGATGAATCGCCAAGTGTGACTCTTGCCATGTGCCTGGAAGACTGGTGCTATTAACTAGTCAGAAGAGCAACCAGAGTTTGCTCTTGTCAATGAAACTACTGTTGGCACCAAAGCACATGCAAGGCAAGTATAGTTGCATTAGCATTTCATCCACATTTCATCCATGAAACTTTAACAAATCCTCCAGGACATTGCTAACCGTGACTGCTGCTGCTGTCCTGCAGAATAAATCGCACACAGAAAATAAAGAACTATGTGCCCCATGGTGGGATTGAATCTCGGTCTCCCAGTACAAGGGCCCAATGCTCTAACCATTAGGCCCACAATCACATGTATACTCCTTGCATGCCAAAGCCTCTAACTCAGATGACTGGTATGTGTGTATGTGTGATGACTGGCATGTGTGCGCAATAGCATGTGTACAAAAACACATCTGCAGGCACCAGTTCCCATTCAACCACAGATGCAATAATGAAATGGGCGAATAGCAGTCAACCTTACAACCATCTTTCGCATCATACTTCTCTCTGCAAGTAGCTTTCGTCATCATTCTTCTCTCTACAAACGTCAAACATCGCTTTTACCTTTGTGACATCACTGCCTCGTCTCACAGTGTGCATTTGCATGAACTGCTGCTTGCACTTCGGCATAGCTTGTGAACTGTGCATTCAAACATGAACATCGCATGACATGAAAGTTGTGACCAGTGCAATGCATAAGCATGTACTTTGCATGTGATGACATGTAGCATAAAGACGATTGTAGGCATTGAATTTATTTTTATACCATTGAATTACCTGCTTCATGAAAGTTTCACTTCACATAG